>NC_050069.1:158852434-159155497 GCF_009764565.3 Dermochelys coriacea | reverse complement strand
CTTAAAACCTTACCCACTCCCAGATTTTAGGAATTTAAAATCTAAATCTCTTGATCAACTTTACACAGGTTTCTTCCCCACTCAGAACCCCTCAGGCACCCTTGGAATATGAACTCACAAATATATTTTATTTGGGAAAACACAATCATTGGATATTGATATGAAAATAAAAATATTCCAAACAATGCATGAGGGTATGGCCAATTCTGCATTCAGTTATTAATTACCTGGCTTGCTGAGGCCTAGAATGCTGACTCACAAAACAGTCCCAACCATCTAAATCCTTACTCGCTAATCCAAATAGACTCATTGGTGGTCAAGCGCGCGACACTTCTCTGCCCATCTGCTCCATTTCAGCAAAGCCCACACTGCCCAGTCTATCTCCAACATACCTGTTCTAGTTTCACAAGGTCTGCTCCATCAGTTTAGCTACTGTCTAGTCTGGTGCTGCAAAGTCAGCTTCTCTACTACGCATTGTGTCCAGCAAAGTGAGCTCTACATAGGGTACTGAATCTCTGGATGGGAGGCCTAGAGCAAAGAACTCTTGGATAAAGTCCCTGCTCTTTCTGATAAAGCCTCGTAGGTCTCTGTGTTTGAATTTTGGTTCCCTTCACAGCCAGAGTCCGTCGCTCAGTTTAGGGTGAGCAAGTCTCTACAGGAGTACTTGTGGCACCTTAGAGACTAACAAATTTATTTGAGCATAAGCTTTCATGAGCTACAGCTCACTTCATCTCTATAGGTATATCTTGCATAATTATGTGTTCTTTCATGAGTACGTTAACAAACTATTAGCATTCATAAAATCAGAACATAAACTCCAAATAATGCAATCCCACTCAAGGGGATTATGGGTGAACAAAATTATAATTTATGTAAATGAAGCCTGCCAGCGGATAGACTTTTCCCTTTCCTCTGCAGAGGGAAGTAGAGGGTTCTGAAATCCCTTTAAGATAGTTTTCTAGCTCTGGGATTTGCATATCCTCTCTAGTATTCATAAAAGAAATGAATGATTTGTATTTATCCTCATTTGTCCTTTCCTTGTGCATCCCATAGGAAACATTTTTAGAAGAGTAGAAAAAAAGTAGAACAGAATATGGCATAATAACATTCCCTTTAAGATCAACACAGTAATTTTTATCTATTATTGAGTATATATTAAAAATATCAGAAAAATTATACCCTTGGCTGAGCTGTGCTGCATACAAAGATTTAATCCGTTGCTCCCTAGCCACCATCAATAGGAACAATAAGGACAATAAATAGCTCAAAAGGGCAGCAAAATTGAATAACAATAGTGACTCTCTTGGGGAAGAAGGATTTTTAATCATTTTCCTTTTGCTGTACCTAAAATTGAAGGTTAGAACAATAAACTGTTTCAAAGAGCAGTTTCAAAATAACCTAAAAAACAAGTATAAGTCTAACAATAGTTGTCCTCTTCTAAAATAAACATGATAATACCTAAGAGACCCTGCTGACATCACCAAACTCAGAACTTATCCAAGGCTCTATGTGCAGCGACAGCAGTGGCAGCCTCAGGCTGTGCCTTCCTGCAAGAAAGGTGTATTTTTTACACAGAGATAGCTGCCATTGCAAGTTATCTATCTCAATGCAAAATCCTAATGGCGACAAGACCATTGTAGATGTAGCTAGTTAAGATAAACCCCAAGTGCGGGGTATAAGGTTGTTCATGATTAGCTTTGTTCCTTGTCTCCACTTGGACTTTAGCTAGAGATAGCTATCATCTGAAATGATCTGTCTGAGTATAAAAAAAATTTTTTTTCTAGTGAAGAGAAAGCCATAAACTTTAGGCAGAGACCTGCTAATATGGATTAAAGCTACTGCTGCCTTGTCTTCAATAGATTTGTAACATGGGTTAGCCTGACACAAATTAAAAATGCATCCTATTTTAGTGAAGACCGGTCTAGAGAGAGGGGAGTTTTAAATCTCTCTCTATTTTGATGTCTTTGGGTGGAGGGGGGGAGCCTATGAAATAGAGCTAAACTGTAGCTTAATAAATTTAATTTTTTCTCACTATTTTACTGCAATGTAAAAACAAAGGCTTCAAACAAAGCGCAAATTTCTGAGCGCTATTTTGCAGCTGCAAATAATTGTGACCACAGTGTTGTGCCCCTTACCTATCTTATCTACAGGTATAGTCAGGTCATCAGACATGTAGGTTGGGGTCTTCAAAAGTGCTCATCATTGGCATAACACTAAACTTCTCGTTGAAGTCAGTGGGAGTTTTTCTAAGAGCTATGATTTCTACCTATGCTTAAATGCAGTCACAGAATTGTGGGTGAAGTACCCAGGAGATAGGAGAGTGAAATCCATTCTCCCAACTAATGAACAAGTGTGCTGTGTAGCTGCCTCAACATAAGTACATCTGCTGTCCCAGCCTATGGGTAGGAATAGAAACTTCCACTCATCTGTGCTGATTGCGCTGAGTATTGGAGCTATAGGATCCACTGGCCCTCCACACAACAAGGGTTGTGATATTAAAGATAACCAGTGGGGCTGGGCACCTAACCGAGTAAAGCACCTTTGAATATCCCAGCCTGGGTGTATCTTACCCGACATTAATTATTTTTTGTATGGTCTCATTCAATTGTTTTTCCTTTTGTTGATTTTTTTAAAATAGAACAGTGAATAAATATGAGAGAGTCACTAGCTTGGGTAAAATAAAGTCAACAGAACACTTCAGTTAAGATTTCTCTTTTGGTTTGAGAAATAAATTCAAAGTACTGTGGTTGCATTTAAAATAAAGAAATCTTCAGATTTGAAGGATTCTACCAGTTTGGGCATGATTCCCTATTCTTAAAATGCTGCTGGGACCCATAATATCTCTCAAACTGAGAGAAATTTGAAGTGCAGCCACTGTAACAAAGTCAGCCATGCATTACTGGTATTTTATTTTCTTGTATTTTATTGTTTTGTATAGGGCTGCAAACATTCTGCAGGGGAAAAAATATAAACAAAATACCTAATGAATTTGTACTATTTTTTTATTATTTAGGATTATTTTACAGCCAATGCATATCTACACATTTTTCTTTTAGAATCAAAGATCGTTTGCCTCGTAATTTTCAGTTTAGTCTTGTTAATTCATAGGAAAACACAGACAGAAAGGATCTTTTAGGAAAGGGGTTCTCAAACTGGGGGTCGTGACCCCCTCAAGGGGTTGCAAGGTTATTACATGGGGGGTCGCGAGCTGTCAGCCTCCTCCCCCCAACCCTGCTTCACCTCCAGCATTTATAATAGTGTTAAATATAAAGAAGTGTTTTTAATTTATAAGGAGGGTTGCACTCAGGGGCTTGCTGTGGGAAAGGGGTCACCAATACAAAAGTTTGAGAACCACTGTTTTAGGACATTTTCATCCTTCTGCGAGTGCAGGTAGTATTTTTTAATTAGTATGTAGATTTAAGTACTTTGTTCAAAACTCAAGAGGTGGAGCTTTCACCATTTCCTTAGGGCAGTGTTTCCCAAACTTGGGACGCCGCTTGTGCAGGGAAAGCCCCTGGTGGGCCAGGCCGGTTTGTTTACCTGCCGCGTCCGCAGGTTCGGCCGATCGCAGCTCCCACTGGCAGCAGTTCGCTGTGCCCAGCCAATGGTGGCTGCGGGAAGCGGCGCGGGCCAAGGGACGTTCTGGCCACCGCTTCCCGCAGCCCCCATTGGCCGGGCATAGCGAACCACGGCCAGTGGGAGCTGCAATCGGCTGAACCTGCGGATGTGGCAGGTAAATAAACTGGCTTGGCCCACCAGGGGCTTTCCCTGAACAAGCAGTGTCCCAAGTTTGGGAAACATTGCCCTAGGGAAAGTGGTCTGCAGTCCAGTCAAGTTCAGAGATGGGAAATGTTTCCTTACCTGAAATTCAGTCTAAATTTTCCTTTGGGTCAATTTTAACAAATAGTAATTAATACTTCTTGGGCTTAAGAAATTCCTTTCTCTTCTGGTTGCTTGCACCCTTCCAATAATTATAGATGATTATCATAGGCCCTTACTCTATAGTCTTATAAATCAAACCTTTAATCTCTTAACCTTTACTTATAAATCAGTTTCTCCAGCTCCTTTTAATAAATTGTGCTACTCTTCTCTGAATTCCTTATAAATTGTCTACATCTTCCTGGTGTGGAGTTTTCCAGAAATGAACATAGTATTTTTAGATGTGATCTTACTGGTGCCATACATAGAGATATTGTCACATTCCTGTTTCTCAATGATATGATGCCTCTGCCTGTGAAGCCCAAATTAGTTGGATTTTTTTTTGTTTTGACATAGCGTGCTCATAATTATAGAAACTTTTTGACAGAGCCCAGTCTGTTGAGTATTCTGGAAGCAGTTAGTGCTGCCAACAGGGAAGGGAACTCTTTCTCAAAAGAGCGATTCGCAAATCACTGGATATTGAAGTTCATGTGATATATTTATGAACATTGGGCTGATCTTCCCTTCCCTTGCACCTTGAAAAGTCATTTACACATGTTCAGAGGGGATGTAAAGTGATACAATTCTGATTAGGTAGCACTTTAAACTCACTTCATGCCTATAATGCCTGCACAAGGGTGAAAGGTATTGGAGAGTCAGCATCTAGGTATATTTATCTAGAAGTGCCTGCAGGTGGCATATATACTGTGTCTAGTGAACACAATTGTTGCTGATCCTGAGTCAAACTCTTGTGATAATTCCCAGGTGGGGAAATACCTCTCTGCTTTGTATTTTTAAATGCTTCCATCAGTCCTCCCCAGTTCTGGAATGTTCTTAGATAATTAAGTAATGAAATTATTATACAATTGTGCCAATTTAAGTCTTTTAAGATACCTTTTGCACTAAACTAGCTTTACTGCTAGAGATGGGGGGAAATAATGAATAATTTATTAGATGAGTGCATCTCTTTTTCATGTTCTGTGAATTATCTGCAAGCAGAACTGAACTTTTTACAAATTTGTCCCTTGTTTGAGATTATTCAGCAAATGGTTTCTGTGGACATATTTTAGCCTATTGATTACAAGGGCCATAGGGACTATGATAAGCAATGTTATACACTCGCAAAGACAAAATTATAAAGATTTTAATGTGACCACTGTACTCTGCATTCTGGGAGTAAGTAAGTGCTTGAAATTACATCAGTAGCCAGTCTTTTTGTTGCACACTATGAATCTGTCATATACACCACCTCTCTTTTTAGCCCTTCAGGCAATTGAAACATTTTTCACTAAATATAATCTTCTGGCATCAGCATTACTCTTTCCTGAAAGCTGGAAATTGTCCCTTAGCAGACACATTCGAGCCTTCTCCTCCTCCTCCAAAAACATTTCAAAATTCAGTCTTGCTTTGACAGTGAGTAAGCTGTGTCTCCCCCATCCTTTCTAACTTCACTCTGACCATGCGAGTTCATTTATCATTCCTTGCCACATACGTGTCAGCTGTTTCTAGTACATAACTCTCTTTTGCATCTAAGCTTGTGCATATAAAAAAAAAAAGGTAGGGATGATGGTGGTGATTCCAGAGAGGAACCATTTGGAAAAATGGGTCAGTAAGAGTTGTGAAAGGGGCTACTTCCAGAGGACAGTAAAATGAACTAGAGGAATTCTCTCCTTTCTTCTAATGGATTCCTGTAGCTGTGTTGAAATGGTCACTATCATGGAGCAATCAGGGTTGACAGATGCCCAGTGACTCCCAGAGCAGTGATTTTTATTTCATCTAAAGAGATAAAAAGCAATACTGGCTGACACAGCAAGGTCTTTGGAGCCTTTCTTAGCTGAATAAGTCTCTACACTTCTCTTCTAAGTGCTCAGTATCCCATGGCAACCTCTTTTTTCTTCAGGGAGCTTTAGATTTTGACATATCATTAATACATGAGTTCAGGAAATAAAGCTGCAGAGCTGGAGATTGGCTCATGGATTTAGCTGAGGTAAATAGCGAGCAAATGTAAAGGCAGGCCAAAACCAATTTTATGGTCCTTCCTTTGGGATTAATGCCTAAATTTGTTTGCAGGGTACTGAAGAAAGGTTATCACGTACAGGAAGTTGCAGGTGCAGGTCTAAATTGTACAGTAGAGGGGTTTTTAAAGGAAGTTGCAAGATACCAAACACTGTGTCTTTTTAAGACCAGCATAATTTACAAAAGCAACTGTTAATTGAAAACAAATGCTACTGCGACTCATTCTAAAGAACATTATTACACAAAGTCATGATGGCCGAAATATCTGAAAGAGGTTATTCATTAGAGAAAATAGAGAAGATAAACTAATGCTAAGACTCTGACAAAAGCCTATGGCTCTTCTACAGATTGGCTCCAAAATACGTAAACTTGTATAAAACTGTGTATTCAAACACATTAAAATTGATTAGCGATCAGTGACTCTATTTATTCTGCGAGTCGGCAGCCACAAAGTCTACCCCTTCCCACAAAATTTGTGCTTCAGAATCTAATCTCATCTCTTTTTTTTTTTAATAAGTTAAATGTCATTAATGTTGTATAAAAACCTCGGCAGATGTTAACCAAGTATAAACCAAACCATGTTGTCCTGAGTTTGCAGATACCTGGAAACAGTATCTTAGGGGATTATGAACTGCACTTGTGCATCATAGAGGTGTTGAACCTCAAATCAAAAAAGGACACTTTAAATGTCCACACTGTTCATTATTTCACAGCTGATCATTGTAGCATGGGACTTTTGTAGCCGGCATTGCAGGGTATTTGCATGCCAGATATGATAAACATCCATATGCCCCTTCGTGCTTCGGCCACCAGTCCAGAGGACGTTTCCATGCTGATTATGCTCGTTAAAAAATAAAGTGTTAATTAAATTTGTGACTGAACACTTTGTGGAGAATTGTATGTCTACAGCTCTATTTTACCCACATTTTGCCATATATTTCATGTTATAGTGGTCTCGGATGATGACTCAGCACATGTTGTTCATTTTAAGAACACTTTTGCTGCAGATGTGACAAAACGCAAAGAAGGTACCAATAAGAGGTTTCTAAATATAACTATAGCACTTGACCCCAGGTATAAGGATCTGAAGTGCCTTCCAAAATATGAGAGGGATGGGCTGTGGAGCATGCTTTCAGAAGTCGTAAAAGAGCAACACTCAGATGAAGAAACTGCAGAATCTGAACCACCAAAAAAGAAAATCAGCCTTCTGCTGGTGGCATCTGACTCAGATGATGAAAATGAACATGCATCGGTCTGCACTGCTTTGGATTGTTATTGAGAAGAACCTGTCATCAGCATGGACACATGTCCTCTGGAATGGTGGTTGAAGCATGAAGGGACGTATGAATCTTTAGCGCGTCTGGCATACAAATATCTTGCAATGCCGGCTACAATAGTGTCATGAGAACACCTGTTCTCACTTTCAGATGACATTGTGAACAAGAAGCAGGCAGCATCATCTCCTGCAAATGTAAACAAACTTGTTTGTCTTAGAGATTGGCTGAACAAAAAGTAGGATTGAGTGGATTTGTAGGCTCTAAAGTTTCATTGTTTTGTTTTTGAGTGCAGTTATGTAACAAAAAAAATCTTCATTTGTAAATTGCACTTTCACAATAAAGAGATTGCACTACAGTACTTGTATGAGGTGAATTGAAGGCTCTAAATATGAATATAAGGTTCTAAAGTTTTACTTTTATTTTTGAATGAAATTATTTTTTGTACGTAATTTTATATTTGTAAGTTCAACTTTCATGCTAGAGATTACACCTCAGTACTTGTAATAGGTGAACTGAAAAACGCTATTTCTTTTGTTTTTTACAGTGCAAATATTTGTAATCAAAAAATAAATATAAAGTGAGCACTGTACACTTTGTATTCTGTGTATTAATTGAAATCAATATATTTGAAAATGTAGAAAATGTCCAAAAATATTTAAATAAATGGTATCCTATTATTGTTTAACAATGCGATTAATCACGATTAATTTTTTTAATTGCTTGACAGCCCTATTCTCTTCACATGAGGGAGAGGCGGACCGGGTATTAGACCCATATACTGGCCAGATTTGACTAGGGCAGAACGGTATTGCGCTGTGGTCCCAGGATAGGAAGTTGGTAGTTGGAGAGCCTGCATGTAACTGCAGCTTGGTGTGGCCCTTCCTGTATGAATGCTGGTGAAAGTGCAGGCTGGAGGGCTTTGCAGCTTGTCACAGCAGTACAATGTGAGAGGGAGCCCAAGCTGGTGTGTCAGTGGGCTGAGTGGTGTCTCAGTTCCAGGTGGCACCCCAGGGGGAACCCGTCACACCTGTGTGTTTATTTTTATATTACTGATTATATTATTCAATATCTTATTTAATTAATTGAAAATGTTCATTTTTAATTTAGATGAAGCTGCTGCACAACCTGGAAATCTTGCAATATTATTTTTATTATTAATTATTAGTTTGTTTTGTAGTAGCACCTAGGAGCCTTATCTTGCATCAGGATCCTATTTTGCTAGATGCTGTACAAACATAGAATAAAAAGAGGGTCCCTGCTCCAAAGAGATTAAGTATAAATATAAGACAAGAGACAACAGATGGTAACAGACAAACAGGGGAGTACAAAGACAGAATTTAAGTCCCATTTGCCATGAAGTGCATGCAGTCTTAACAGGAAAGATTTAAGAATTATATTGTGTGTAGCTTTTAGTAACTCCTGCTAGGGCAGGGAGTCTATAGCTATTTCAACAATGTAAGTACTAATGTCCAAATAGATCCCCCATCCCCATTCATTTTGAGTATAATGGAAAATGTCAGGCAACTTAAATATAGGGGTTACTGTTTCTCCTCTCTTAATTCATTCAACTTCATAAAATTCAGCTCTACAGATAATATTCAGAATATTATTAGTCTTATTTTCTATGTAATCTAATCTATGTATCTATTTAGGCATTTATACTTTCATGTATATTTCTCTGGTGCCCAGGACTTAACAGTATGGTGATGACATAGCAAGTGTGAAAAATCGGGAAACTTCTTTTGGGAGTAGGGGCATGTGGAATATCTGCCTTTATCAGACAAAGCCCCTAATATTGAGACAGTGCCAATAATATTGGGACATCTGGTCACCCTACTTAACAGTTCAATGTAGAGTTGCAGTGTTGCTAACTTTCATTGCAAAGCTCATGGTATTTGTTTTCCTTAAAGTTCATAGAATCAAAGAATATCAGGGTTGGAAGGGACCACAGGAGGTCATCTAGTGCAACCCCCTGCTCAAAGAAGGACCAATCCCCAACTATATCATCCCAGACAGGGCTTTGTCAAGCCTGACCTTGAAAACCTCTAGGGAAGGAGATTCCACCAGTTCCCTAGGTAACCCATTCCAGTGCTTCACCATCCTTCTAGTGAAAAAGTTTTTCCTAACATCCAACCTAAACCTCCCCCACTGCAACTTGAGACCATTTCTCCTTGTTCTGTCATCTGGTACCACTGAGAACAGTCTAGATCCATCCTCTTTGGAACCCCCTTTTCAGGTAGTTGAAAGCAGCCATCAAATCCCCCCTCATTCTTCTCTTCTGCAGACTAAACAATCCCAGTTCCCTCAGCCTCTCCTCGTAAGTCATGTGTTCCAGTCCCCTAATCACTTTTGTTGCCCTCTGCTGGACGCTCTCTAATTTTTCCACATCCTTCTTATTGTGTGGGGCCCAAAACTGGACACAGTACTCCAGATGAGGCCTCACCAATTTTGAATAGAGGGGAACAATCATGTCCCTCGATCTGCAGGCAATGCCCCTATTTATACAGTCCAAAATTCTAAAATTCTTGGCAACAAGGGCACACTGTTGACTCGTATCCAGCTTCTCATCCACTGTAACCCGTAGGTCGTTTTCTGCAGAACTGCTGCCTAGCCATTTGGTCCCTGGTCTGTAGCAGTGCATGAGATTCTTCCGTCCAAAGTGTATGACTCTGCACTTGTCCTTGTTGAACCTCATCAGATTTCTTTTGGCCCAATCCTCTAATTTGTCTAGGTCCGTCTGTATCCTAGCCCTACCCTCCACCATATCTATCACTCCTCCCAGTTTAGTGTCATCTGCAAACTTGCTGAGGGTGCATTCCACGCCATCCTCTAGATCATTAAGAAGATACTGAACGAAACCGGCCCCGGGACCGACCCTTGGGGCACTCCGCTGGATACTGGCTGCCAGCTAGACATGGAGCCATTGATCACTACCCGTTGAGCCCAATGATCTAGCCAGCTTTCTATCTCCCTTATTGTCCATTCATCCAGCCCATACTTTAACTTGCTGGCAAGAATATTGTGGGAGACCGTATCAAAAGCTTTGCTAAAGTCAAGGAACAACATGTCCACTGCTTTCCCCTCATCCACAGAGCCAGTTATCTCATCATAGAAGGCAATTAGGTTAGTCAGGTATGACTTGCCCTTGGTGAATCCATGCTGACTGTTCCTGATCACTTTCCTCTCCTCTAAGTGCTTCAGAATTGATTCCTTGAGGACCTGCTCCATGATTTTTCCAGGGACTGAGGTGAGGCTGACTGGCCTGTAGTTCCCCTGATCCTCCTCCTTCCCTTTTTTAAAGATGGACACTACATTAGCCTTTTTCAGGGAGAACAATGTGATT
Source organism: Dermochelys coriacea (assembly GCF_009764565.3). Classification (NCBI taxonomy): domain Eukaryota; kingdom Metazoa; phylum Chordata; order Testudines; family Dermochelyidae; genus Dermochelys; species Dermochelys coriacea. The sequence continues at coordinate 159,144,943 of NC_050069.1, read as the reverse complement.
CCTAATAGTTCCTGAAGAATAGTGTGATTACAAAAGAATCTAAACTTTTTGGTTTGAGGAAGTTTTTTGCCCTCTTGGTTGTGTAGGAAAGCTTTAAAATTTGCCCTGGGCACACATTAAAAACAGAAGGCAATTTTTTTTAAAAATTGTTCTTAAATCTCATGACTTTACAGCCAATCTCGTGATATTTTGGGGTCGGGGGTATGGGGCAATTGATATTAGAATGTTTGGGGTAGGTAGTATTGAGTTATGATATAGCATCTTCCAAGCACTAAAACTAGTTACATGTAATGGCTGCAGTAGTGTTGGCACTCATCCCCTCTTTATCATTGCTTGCAATTTAAGAATATATTTCTGAGGATAACTTCTCAACAAATGAATGGAGACAAATGCTTGAGCATTATTCAGTTCTTTGAGCAATAAGGTTTTTTCTCCACACAAATTAAATGTGTGAGTCTAGACTAATAGGGAACCATTGAGTGTGCATAGAATCATAGAAGTGTTGAACTGGAAAGGACCTCAGTTGGTCATCTAGTCCAGTCCCCTGCACTCAAGGCAGGACTAAGTAATAATTAGACCATCCCTGGAAGTTGTTTGTCTACCCTGCATGTGGAAGGCTGCAGGAAGGTGCACCAGCTATGCTTTGATATACCTCTATTTCATTCATCTCTGATATTTTTATACTACAGGATTTCCTGCTCTTGAAAGGTATTTAAATGTAAAAAAGCCCATGAAAACTGCAGCAGCTGAACAAAATGAACATAAGTATGCTGTTTTTGCTTGTCGACCCATCAGTTTGAACTGCCTATACATGAGGAGCTTCTTATGAATGTAGTAACAAGCAATGTGCTATAGCCCTTAATCTCATTAACATCAAAAAGGCATATGCCTGCTGTGTGTGTGTCAAGGAGGGAGCGGGGCAGGAGTTGCTGGTGAGCAGTGTGTTTCATATCCTATTCATTGGGAGAATCAGGTTGCACGTCATACATAACAAACAATGCCACCAAAAAAGGTAGGGGGTGCTTTTAGCTGTGACCACACATAGGTGGATTGACAGGCTACAGAAGGCCTCATGAATAATAAAATAAGTGATAAAAGTAGCTTCAAATATCTGAACTCAAAGAAATATCCATGCGTGGATCTTACTTTCTTCATATAAGCTAGCCTCCAGAACAGCGTACATAACAGAAACTCCTTCATGACATGACTTTGGAGATTTTCATTTTTAAATAACTAAAAAAGTCATTAAAATTTAAATACTTGGGTAAAAAAATCTGCTGAGTGTAATGTAACCCTTTCTCCATCTCTCACTATTCGCATCTAGAAATTCTTCTGTATCACATGATTTTTACAGGTAAATTAGGTCTGAATTTTTTTTATTTTATTGTATCTCAAAGTTCAATTTACAATTTTTGCTAGCAGAATTACAAAACTCAAAACAATTTCAAAGCCACACACACAAAAAATAAAAAAATAAAATAAAACCCTTAGTGGGGAAGGGGTGGAGATGGAAGGGGGAGTTTTCTTGCTACTTTGCTTAACTGCTTAATCACCTTCTGCTTATTCTCCCATCACTTCTTATTTAGTGGTATTTAGCCCTATTTCTGTATCACTGAAACAGAACTTTTAATTATCTCAATTTAATATCTCTGGCATTGCAATTTCACAAGGGAGTGACCTTTTAAATGGAGCAAGTCCAGCTCCCCTGTGCTAAAACACATGCTCCTAGTTTGGTCAGCTAATTTACAGGGCATCACCTGGTATTTTAAAGACCCTGGTTGTCCGTAAGGAAGGGGTGACAGCAGTGGCAGCAAAGTTGTCTGGGAGTGGCTGCCAAAGTCCCCCTGAGAGGGGAGGCAGTCGGAACCTGCTGGGGACAAGGGTGTCCGAAGCAAGAGCCTTGAGAGACGGTTCTTCGTTAAAAAGCATGGGAGAAGCCTGCAATAGGACCTCAAACAGTAGGGACTGAGAAAGGCAAAGGGGAAAACCCCCTGGGAGCTGTAGCCCAGCGTGAGCTGAGAAACTGTTTGTTTGCCCAAGCCTGGGGAACAAATTGGGTCTAGGAGACTGTGGGTGTGGCAGTAGGTCCTTCATGGGCTGGGGACAAACCAGCATCTTACACCTTCATAGCACATTTCGGATTCCCAATAAAACAGCTCTCAAGTAAAACTTGAGAAGATTCCAATATTTTTAAGAACATAACAGCCACACTGGGTCAGACCAAAGGTTCATCTAGCCCAGTATTCTGTCTTCTGACCGTGGCCAATGCCAGGTGTCCCAGAGGGAATGAACACAACAGGTAATCATCAAGTGATCCATCTCCTGTCACCCATTCCCAGCTTCTGGCAAACAGTTACCATCCCTGCCCATCCTGGCTAATAGCCATTGATGGACCTATCTTCCATGAATTTATCTAGTGCTTTTTTAAACCCTATTATAGTCTTGGCCTTCACAACATCCTCTGGCAAAGAGTTCCACAGGTTGACTGTGCATTGTGTGAACAAATACTTCCTTTTGTTTGTTTTAAACCTGCTGCCTATTAATTTCATTTGGTGATCTCTCGTTCTTGTGTTATGAGAAGGAGTAAATAACACTTTCTTATTTGCTTTCTCCACACCAGTCATGATGTTATAGACCTCAATCATATTCCGCCTTAGTAGTCTCTCTTCCAAGCTGAAAAGTCAGTCTTATTAATCTCTCCTCATATGGAATACCCCTAATAATTTTTGTTGCCCTTTTCTGAACCTTTTTCCAATTCCAATATGACTTTTTTGAGATGGGGCAACCATATCTGCACACAGTATTCAAGATGTGGGCATACCATGGATTTATATAGAGAGAGTATGATATTTTCTGTCTTATTATCTATCCCTTTCTTAATGATTCCCAGTGTTCTATTGGCTTTTTTGACTGCCGCTGCACATTGGGTGGATGTTTTCAGAGAACTATCCACAATGACTCCAAGATCTTGTTCTTGAGTGTTAACAGCTAATTTAGAGCCCATCATTTTATATGTATAGTTGGGATAATGTTTTCCAATGTGCATTACTTTGCATTTATCAACACTGAATTTCATCTGCTCTTTTGTTGTCCAGTCACCCAGTTGAGAGATCCTTTTGTAGCTCTTCGCAGTCTGCCTGGGACTTGTATCATATGCAAATTTTGTCACCTCACTGTTTACCTCTTTTTCCAGATCATTTATGAATATGTTAAATAGGACTGGTCCCAGTACAGACCCCGGGGGACAGCACTATTTACCTCTCTCCATTTTGAAAACTGACCATTTATTCCTGCCCTTTGTTTCCTGTCTTTTAACCAGTTACCAATCCATGAGAGGATCTTCCCTCTTATCCCATGACGGCTTACTTTGCTTAAGAGCCTTTGGTGAGGGACCTTGCCAAAGGCTTTCTGAAAATCTAATTACACTATGTTCATTGGATCGCCCTTGTCCACATGCTTGTTGACCCCCTCAAAGAAATCTAGTAGTTAGTGAGACATGATTTCCATTTACGAAAACCACGTTGAATCTTCCCCCAACAAATTATGTTCTTCCATGCATCTGACAATTTTATTCTTTATTATAGTTTCAACCAGTTTGCCCGGTACTGAAGTCAGGCTTACCAGCCTGTAATTACTGGGATCACCTCTGCAACCCTTTTTAAAAATTGGTGTCACATCAGCTATCTTCCAGTCATTTGGTACAGAAGCTGATTTAAATGATTAGTTACAGACTACATTTATGTAACCTCCTGCCTTTACACAGATGGTTAAAAGAAAAGAAAGGATCATCTTGGATAAAATCCAAACATACAAAATCAGAAATATAGACTAATTAAAAGAACATGTCTTTCAGTTATCTCACCAAAGCCAGTGGGACAAGAATATAGAATTACTCTGTTGCTGATTTAAATCAGATACACTAGCATATTTAGGAAAGCACTTACAGTACAACTACCTTGAGTTTTTGACCCAATGAAGTAATGTTAAGTGTGAAACTTAAACCCATGACCCAATACAACGCAAAGAGGATAAAGGCAAAAGCAAAATTTAAATGGTGACAGTGACTTTCAGTGTCTAGTGATTTCTCCATATCAAATTGACTTCACTGTGTGGGTAATCCTAATTTTTTTTCTGTAGTATCAAAACAATTGTCACTGATTGATCTTAATTTATATTCATTGTGAACCGCTTCTTTTTGAATCCAAGGCTGTTTGCTCTCTGAGAAGTGTTGTTTGTCACATCAGTTGAAATGGCTGTTTGTTTGGCTGAAAAGTATCGTTAACCCTTTTTGACCCAAGCAATTGACCAATATTTGGGGTCTTGTTTCTGTTAGGTGGAGAAATTGATGATGGCGTCAGGTATTTCTTTGATGCAATCTTGTTTATTTACAAAGGATGTACAAAGTACTATTTCCATGAAAACAGCAGGAATAAAACAACAAAAGGTAGTTCCTTTTCTCACAGTTCCTAGCTCCCTTCTAGCCAACACTGCACCCAAAAGCTATCTCTAGGATTTCCTCAGAGTCACGTCCCCAATGCTTGCTCTGGCTGTGTTCTTGGCTTTCTGATGATGCCTTGCCTTCTCTCTCTGCTTCTGTGGTGGTTCTCCTGCTTCGCTCCCTCTCACTCACACATGCTCAGCTCCACCAATCAGTGCCTTAGCCCTTGTGTTTACTATATTGGTCCCGATGGGAAACCTTTTGGGCCACGTGGTTCAGCTTCTATTCAAGGCTGGCTGCCTATGTTTTGGGTGGAAGTTCCTACCATTTCAGCTACTTGGTTTCCTAAAGGAAATTAATGGATTTTTACAACTGTCTTAAATGAAGGGTGATGGGTACACTCACCAGCTTCAGTGAGGCTCCACACAATCCATAACGGGTGGGTTTTTTTATGCCCTCTCCTTTTGCCTCCTTTCCCTTTCACCTTCAACCTCTCACTAGGATCTCTACAGTGGCTGTAATGAAATATGCTGCTGACTTTTCTGAATTGCATTTTTCATTGTACTGTCTCTCGGAGAGAGCACAGAATTAAAACAATAGTCAGAATTAACAAAACAAAACAGGACAATGAAAAAGTTATGAAATAGGGAGTCAAGAATTCTCAGAAGTGCTGTCTGAACATTATGGTGGCCTTATACATGCATTTTTCCATGTAGCTTCCTCAAAGACTTAGAATAATAGACTTGCTAAAACCATGCATGGTAAGCATTAATCAAACTCTGGTAGAGAGTGCTTCAAAACTGAGCTGCCACCTGCCTTATTTAGAAAGGCCAATAGGAAATGCAGCAACTGGCTTTGTCTGATGAGTTTGAATTTGTTGTGAGGAAAAAAAATGTAAACAAGATAATGAAATGCCTGCAGGATATAGCTGAAGGCATGGGTGGTGAGTACAGAGGTGCATACACCCGAGGTACATATACCATACACCAAATGAGACCTTCAGGCATTGCTTCCAGTTATACAGCAGCATCACAGTCTTCAATTTTTCTCATTTTGTTAAAGTCCCTCTATTTCATTATAAGAAAAATTCCATGGAGACTGATTTTAAAGCAGAGGATGGAGCTTTAAAAGTAGAAAAACTGTAGGGATAGATGTGATGTTGCCAGATCACTTAACATCCATCAGTTATGTTTCAAAATCATCTTTATAATCTTATTGTACATAGCATCTTTGATACCAGTGTATAATCAAAGACTTTAATTTGTGATATGAACTTCTGTAGTGTTACCGGTGACTAAAGTGGCTTATTGAAATATGAATGTTTTGTTTTAATTCTTATGTATTAAAAATTAACTAACACAGGTTTTAGGCACATATGGTGTACAAATAATTTTACACAAGTCCTAGGCACATGTACTGTACGTATAGTTTTATGCATTTCTGTTTTTCCAACTGCATGGATATCCATCCTAATATCTGGTATCTTTGTTAAAATACAAGTTGTAGCTTTCGTTTAGCATGTTCAAAGAGGTTAATAGATGGGAACTCAAGTTGTGTTGAAATAACTGACAGTACACTACAAATGGAGGTTCTCAAATTATTGCTCTATAAATGATTGCTCTGCTCAAGAAAATAAAATTGAAGATGTTAGCGCTGCTTCCTTCCAAGAATTTATCTCATGCATCTTTCAACCCCACACCTTTGATCAACAGAAATATTTCTCAAGCCTGCCCATGGGGCTAGTACTAAGTACTCCGTTGTGCTTTGAGATCTTGAATTCTAGTTCCAGATTCTCCAGACTTGCCCCTGCCAGTGGGCACTGTTCATTTTCTGGCCAGTTAAGACCATGTTGATGATTTCCTGAGGGTGCAGCTTTCGAATCTCTTCCAGAATGATGGTGATTCTGTGAAAGAGACAGAAGTTACTTCCGTAAAAAATATTATCTATAACTTAGGTGTCATTCTGCATTGTGACTGCTTGCACCTGAGCTAGCCTAACCCAGACCTAACTCAGACCTGGGTGCTGGTCACCCAAGTTAACTCTGCAGGAAAGGCATACCACAAAATATGTGGAGAAAAGCATATAAATATAGTCTTTAATTATATTGCTCATATAATAATATCAGGAGAGGAGAAACACAATTCACTCTGATGAAATGTCAATTCACATAAAATGGGATATTTCTGAAGTATCTCATAAAAATACCATACAAGTAATTAAGCAAAGCTAGATGTGACAGAATGACTGACAGATGCCTTCCCAGCATAATCACGGTGATGTCTTCCTGCTGAAGGCATTGTTGCTTCTGTCTAAAGTGTCTGATTTCCTTTCTGAATGTTTGCATTCAAAATGTAATCTTTTTCTGTATTTCAGTCTACTGTACCATATGCAGATGTTCAACAAATAAAACATTCCATCACAGTTTGAAGATTACTATATAACATAAATTGAGTTAAGATTAGATAGTATAGCTTGCAGAGTTTAGCAGAGTATACGTATGGAGCTGGGTCTGATGTGAAAAAATATTTGCTTTCCCATGCAGATTAAAATCATGTTTGTTCAGTTTTGTGGAGTATTAGCAAACTTTATACTTTCTTGCACCATCACCATATTTATTTTTGTTGATGCAAACATACTGAACACACTCTTATGTAAATCTAACTCAGCTCAAGACCATATTGTTTGTTTTCCCCCGCAGCCAAGTAGCCACTTTACCATCATCTTATTTGAACAGCAAGTTGGACAAATATATTGTATCATATCTATGGCTCTAAGCTTGCTGTGATTAAATTGTGTGTCAAATGCTCCCCATCTTATTTACACTAATAGTCCCAATGAAGTCAAGGCAAGTAGGTTTGGCCCTTTGAAAAATTAATTTGTTGCAGCAAAAATGTCAATAGTCATGGAATTACAGTATAAATAATGAAAAATCCTGAGCCTAATACTTAATTTTTTTTTAATATGTCAGGATCAACTTTCTCCCTTGGATGCCCTGCACTCAGTTTTCCTTCTTCTTTGCACACCTTGACCTGAAATTCAGTTGTAAAAAGGCTTTCCTTACTTGTTTTCCCTCTCAGAAAGCAGCATGAAGTCTTTCAAACCATTATTACATCAAGCAGGGACATGCAGCTTGTCATTTATTAAGAACTCCTGTGTTCTTACCTTCTTGTCACTTCCTTTATGAGGAAGAATTTTCTGCACCCAAACCAAAGCAAGCTGTTTTCATTGCTCATTGCTTACTCTCCCCAAGTACCTGACTACTGTATAATGAAGTAAATGGGCATATTTCTGAAAACAAGTGTTGCAGCATTGGGACATTTTTAATAACTGGCTCTACAAGCTCCACTTGGCATGGTGCCTTGTGATGTCCAGCAGAGCTTTGGATTTGAACAGGATTTTTTAAAAATTATCACTGTTCAGAACCTGCAGCTCAGTGGGAACCATTGAAGAGAACCCTTCTTGACTCTCAGCCTTAACCAGGTGTGAAGAACAGCAGCTGTGAAGTGGACACCAGAGTGACTGCCCCCGAAGGGACCTAGAAGAATATTCCCCCAGGCAGCATTGGTTACTTTTGATGGCAAAAAATGGTGCTTCACTGTAACTGTATTTTAAATCTATCTACATCTCAATATCTGTTAACTGATAGGACAGGTCTGTCCAAAGATCCAGAAATTCTGACAATCATGCCCTCCTTCCTTAAAGGAAATTGGAGCCCTTTCGCTGTGCTGTGCTCTGGTGATGCCCTGCCACTTTCCCCTTGTGCAACTATCGATATGGTAATGAATTCCAAATTCCAAAGCAGCCTCCTATTGCTCAGTGGACTGGGAAGCAAGTTTGTTGTGGTTCTCACAGAACATTGATTAACTTGATTTTTCAGCTTTTTTTCTTGAAATATGTGATTTTGTTATGGTGGTGGTTGCTCCTGTTGAGTTCAAAGAAATAGTACCATACTAAAAGGAGCAGGACACACTACCTCCATGAAACCGTTTGTAGTAGCAGTGAGTTCACTGAGTCTACTTGCATTAGTAAGGACTGCTTGTGCAAGTAGGTGTTGCAAGATCAGGTACTGGGTAGCCAAAGGCAGTATCTGAATTTCTACTTGGTCCTTCTTGGTTGTGAGGTGGCTTTAGGATCTCCACGTTGATGCAAAACTTGGGACTCATTTGCACTGCAGTGAAGGCTACAATTGTGATCCAAAAACACCGATTTTATTTCTGGATATTCCATATAAAGTGTTGCTAAGGATACATACTAGTTCAAAATTCCTTCGGGGAAAGTAGTCCTAATATGTCAGACTTTCTACAGCAATTAATGTGTTTAATGATGTAAATGTTAGAGGCCTTATTGATGCTCAGTACTTGAGCATTGTCTGACTAATAATGTATGTTTGCGTAGCATAACATTGACAATCACTAATGAAATACCTTGCAACTCATTCATAAAATGAACAGTCAAGAATCACGTATAATGAAAGGGAACAACAGTTAGCAGCAGCTCTTGCTGTATCTAACTTTCTTCTTGGCCTAAAGAGCCTACTGTAGGAAATTAAGCTTCCTATTTTCTCCTTCCATCTGGTGTGTATGTAGAAGAAACAAAGTAAGGACTCATTTAAATAAAACACATAGCTGTGAACACTGCCCTTTCTAGTTGAAGAGTGGCTGTTACCACTCAAATGTGAAATCAGAAACAAAATGTGTTGACTGAAATCCTTTTTATATTCACAGACAAAAAATGAAACCCTTTGATAATAGAGTTGGATTTGAGAACGTATTGCCCTTTAAAGCAAACATAAAAAAAATTAAATCCTGGGTGTTCAGGAAAATCATAGCTAAGATCCAATCTTAACTCTTCCCTTGTCTCCTCTCCCAGATTTCACTTATGGGACAGAGACACTGACCATTTGCCACAGGAAATGCTGAGTAGGTGAATTCTAATTCATTATATGGTAATATAATCTGCACTCTCCCCCTCACACTAGGTTGAGAACAAGATGTTTAGTGGCGGGTCTGTATTGTGTATAGGGCAGATTTCATGGCAGATGGAGAAAAACTTTGATAGTTGCCAATATGTAAAATAGTTTACCTGGGGGAAGGGCATGAAGTTTTGGAAGCTGACTGAGTTTTCACAGACAGAATCATATGGTTGGCCCTTCTTAGGAAAATGGAGAGGAAAGAACTGGCTTCCCTTTGGTGAAGGTGATTCTTGGTTCCTGCACTAAAAACTAGATGCAGTAGCATGGCCAGTTTCATGGATCACTGTGATGATCGCAAGGGCTAGTCCCAAAGTTTTCATGGTAAACATGAGATTCTGGCCCAGTTTACTGAACGGGTTTGTGACATTGCACCCCATAATGCTTTATAGAAATATGCGTTTGAGTGTAAATATGACATAACTGGAATATGTTTTATGCTAGATATGCCATTTAACATATCTTTGCAAAGGTTATATTCTACTGAATGTATTCATCCAATTTGTATGCATGTATCATTTTTATATCTGAAGTTATGAGCGTTGGCTCTATGCTTGTATTTAAAGTGTTTGCTGTAGAAAGCACATAAAACAGATTTGGTCAACATAGTGTGAAGGAGTTATTCAAGTAATTGGGAGTACTTAGCTAACAATGGACCTTGAGAGACACCAATCCACATCTGAGCTTCCCTGGGAACATTCAAACTAATATGTAAACAATGGCATTGGCCTGTAAAGAACTGAGTCATGCATGGACGTATAACTTGCCCATGTGACTCCAAAACTCCATCTTGTAGCCGTGATACTGCACAGGAGAACACAAGAGTTTCCACTCACAAGAGAGAGACTATATAAGGCCCTGAGAAACCCTTCCATTTTGTCTTCAGCTGGCTCAAGAGAGAGCCTCTCCACCCCAAAGAGCTGCCCGAAAGAAATTGAAACAGAGGACAGTAACTACAGGGGTGTGAGTGATTGCTTGACCCAGACTAGGAGGAAGTCTAGTCTGTAAAAGAAGCTTATTGGAATATCTCTGAGGGTGAGATTTACCTGCATTTAGTTTCTTACTGTATTAAGCTTAGACTTGTGTGTTTTTGTTTTATTTTGCTTGGTAATTTACTTTGTTCTGTCTGTTATTACTTGGAACGCCTTAAATCTTACTTTTTATATTTAATAAAATCACTTTTTACTTATTAATTAACCCAGAGCAAGTAGTAATACCTGGGGGAGAAAACAGCATATCTCTCTATCAGTGTTATAGAAGGTGAACAAATTATGAGTTTACCCTGTATAAGCTTTATTTGGGGTTTGGATCCCATTGGGAACTGGGTATCTGGGTGTTGGAGACAGGAGCACTTCTTAAGCTGTTTTCAGTTAAGCCTGCAGCTTTTGGGGGATATGGTTCAGACCTGGGCCTGTGCTTGTAGCAGGCTAGTGTGTTTGGCACAACCAGTCTCTTGAAGTCTCAAGCTGCCAGGGAAAACAGGCTTCGAGGTAGTCTCAGCACATCTGGTGGCAGTCCCAAGGAGGTTTCTGTGACCCAACCCCTCACAGGGTTGTCTTCATGGGCGTTGGGAGTTTGAGAATTTCTAGTAGCAGAAGACTAGCTCAATCAAGTCTTACAGGAAGCTTTCTATGGCATCAAGAGGCCATAGGGGTTGCATGTCTCTTGCATCTGAGAGATTTATTTTTCCACATCTTTACCTGTTTCTTCACCTCTCTTGACAATTCTTGATGCATGGGGAACTGAATGGCATTACAGTGTAAGGTGAGCAACTCAGGTTGGTGGAATTCTGCAGAGGAATGGCTGAGAACAGGTCATGGATGGTGACAGTTTTGTTTGACCTTGCATTCATCAACAGAATTTTGAATTTGGTGCTGTTTGGTTTCTGGTCTGGGGCTGTTAGTGGCTGATGGTGCAGGGAATAGGAATTAGATTTTTTTCTAGTTGTTCCGGATTTATTTCTTGTTGCAATGTGGTGATGTGAGTAGTATGGGCCAGCTCGTGGAGAGAGTTACTCGTGTTTGGTGTGTCTTTGTCTCTCTCGTAATTATGGTAGACTTGCTAGGCCGGTTTGCATGTCCTATTGGTAGGATGACCTGGAAACGGGTGCAACTAGCACGGAGGGAGAAGGATGGGCAAAGTAAGGTAATCTCTGGTCTAGAGATGCCAAAGTTCTCAGGTGATGCACGCAATAAATCCCATCACAGTATCTCACTGGGTATGTTTAGACTCTACGCTGCTACGCAGAGAGAGAGAGAGAGAGAGAGAGCTGCTACTTCCCACCTTCTGGCTAAGCATTTGATCAGCAACTGCTGGGATAAAAGGCTGCTGCTGGGGAGCCTATAGAGCAGTGGTTCTCAAAGCTGGTCTGCTGCTTGTTCAGGGAAAGCCTCTGGTGAGCCGGACTGGTTTGTTTACCTGCCGCGTCCGCAGGTTCAGCCAGTTGCAGCTCCCACTGGCTGCAGTTCGCTGCTCCAGGCCAATGGGGGCTGTGGGAAGCGGCGCAGGCCAAGGGACAAATCTTTGTTGATTTTAATTCCCTGTAAGCCAACCACCCTCCCACCTTCGAAATAAAGTAACTATTGTTTTGAAACCATGCATTCTTTCTTTATTAATTAAAAAAAAGGGAGATAACTTACAAGATAGCCCAGGTGGAGTGGGGCTGGGGAGGAGGGAAGGACAAGGCCACATTGCTTATTGTAGCCACACTACAAATCAAACTATTTGAATGATGCCCAAGAATACGCGGGGGAGAGGCTCCAGGCACCCAGCCGTTCCACTCCAGAGGATGGCCCTGTTGAAATCTCCTTCATTTCTGAAATAGATATTTACATATTGTTAGGCATTTTTATTGATGTTATTGATACATTTTGAGTATGTTTGGAGGCAAGGGGAATGTAGCAATTACGGGTTGGATAGTGCAGTAAGGCACAATGGGATGCGCTTTGTTGTGTACTATGAATGGCTGTCACTTAGCATTAACCAGTCCGATTGCTCAAATCTCCTGCCACTTGATCAAAGTGAACGACAGTAGACATGCTTGGAGTATGAGCGCTGCTACCAATCACATTGATTATTTAACTGCTTTGAACAGAGAGGAGGCTGGCCAGGCTGCACTCCAGTTTTGCCTTTTCATTGTGCTTTTCTAGATTGGAAAGTTGTTCAAATTCTTATTTGTACTTATTTTTAAAATAATAGCAGAGGTATGTGCATCAGAGAAAAGTTCAGCTTTTCATAGGAATGCCCAGCATAACATCATGTGTAGGGAAGGAACAGAATCCTTGAAAATATTGTAATAGATTTTGAAAGTTTAATTTGATCTCTCGAAAGAAATGTCACAGACCACAATAATCAAAAGAGCTTGACTAGCAGCACATTAATCACTGTGAAATGCGACAGAACAGAAAACATCCAAAGAGTGACATAAACTTATGATCAAAGATAGCATTAGTTTTCTCAATTCTTGGAAGAGTCTCAAACACAATATTTTCTTCAAGAATTACTGGCAAGATGTAATGGAAAACGTAGTCTGATTAACCTAACCTCAGACTTTGTCATCTTGGTGACAAAAGCTGATAGCCCTGTGTCAGAAGCAAATTTGTCTGCTACTGAACGTGACTCTTGGACATTAAAATTTATGTAATTCTATTTATTAGCAGTGTCAAGAGAGGAGACTAAATTCAAAGATGAAGTAGTAGCATAATTGTATTCCTTAGCCTCACTTTCACTCTGTGACCACTCCCCTAGACCTACTTATACGCATTTATCATTGTGAGAATGAACGGGAGTATCAGTTGATATAACAGAGTGTGAAGAGGTGGGAAGAAGGTGTATGTTAAACCAATTTAGACATTCTCTAGACCCACCTGTGAATCTGGTCTACTCTTCTTTTGCCCAAGATCTCAGTGTCGTATTGCCCATTTTATTTTTATTTACAGATACAAAGAATGCGTTAGTGACACAGATACATTAGACCCTTGTATGAACAAAATATTTTGTAATAATTTCTAGATTAAAAAACCTATAAATAAAATGAAAGCACAGGCATAAAATATAGATCACAGATTTTTCATACTGAATATAAACTAAAGCATGCATACAAAATACACCTGCTTGTGAACTCCAGACATCTTGACTGACTTGCTGATGCTTCTATTGGGTTTTCCAGATTCCACTCTGCAATTCTTATAAGTAGACCTGAAGATGTACAGAGATTTATGACCTTGGCCCATGAACAAATAATGACGCCTAAAGGTCAGAAATGGGTTACAAGAAAAATACAGATAAAATGCTTACTGGTACCCAACTTAACAAACTGTATTAGATTCAAAGCAAAGTTTTCTCATCACATGCTTTTTCAGCAGTCTTACTGACCAAACTCTTTAGATCAGAGACCTCAGAGTCCAGTGGCTGCTTCCTTTGTCTCTTCACGTGCAAAGAATGTGATGGGCAGGAGAAGAGAGAGAGGTGTCTGCTCCTTCTTTTTATAATCTGGTCCCTTGCTTTGAGAAGCATTTCCAGCTGAGAGCAAGGCGACAGGCAGTCTGTGAGGAAGGTAACTCCATACTGTTTCTTTGCTAAGATGTAGCTTTTTGCTCCTGCCCCCTTTCATGCCGAAGAATGGCCACTTATCAGGTAATGATCCATCAGTCTTGTTTACTCTTGGCAGAGTCATCAGCTTGCCCTTTGTCTCTGAGGCTACTCTCCAGACTTCTGTGGAAAACATACTTTTAATCATGATCTCAGTTTATATTTATAACTTCACATATAACTCTGCTACGTGCATTTTGCCATTATTATTATTGATCAGCAAATTGTGAGTTTTTAAATGATATATCACAAGACGTATGATAGTGTATAGGGTGTGAACATGGGTATATTCTGTCAGACACACACTTTTGGGGAACATCTCCTGACAGCCTTCTGAATAGCACGTTTCTCTGTCTTCCAGCCAACCTGAAGCCCAGAAGGCCACCCAAAGGAAGGGTGCATCTTCTGTGCAATGCTTCAGATGCAAAAAATTTCCACATTAGAGAGATGTGGAGCTACTTTGGAGGAGACCTTTTCCAAATGAAGTCTCCACCTTTCAACCACTGTAATTCCCTAGCCTAGACATATCCACTTTCCCCCCAAATAACACTGCATAAAGTGAATTATGCCACTTCTACAGTAACTCCCATATGTCTCCTTGGGTCTTTGGCCATGTCTACATGAGGGGTGCTTTATTGTTATACAAATAGCAGCATAATGTACTGTCATAAGAACATGGCCCTACAGGGTCAGACCAAAGGTCCATCTAGCCAAGTATCTTGTCTTCCGATAGTGGCCAGTGCCAGGTGCCCCAGAGGAAATGAACACAACAGGTATTCATCAAGTGATCAATTCCCTGTCGCTTATGCCCAGCTTCTGGCAAGCAGAGGCTAGGAACACCATACCTGCCCATCCTGGCTAATAGCCATTGATGGACCTATTCTCCATGAATTTATCCAGTTCTTTTTTGAACCCTGTTATAGGCTTGGCCTTCACAACATCCTCTGGCAAGGAGTTCCATGGGTTGACTGTGCATTGTGTAAAGAAATTCTTCCTTTTATTTGTTTTAAACCTGCTGCCTATTAACTTCATTTGGTGACCCCCTAGTTCTTGTGTTATGAGAAGTAGAAAATAACACTTCCTTGTCTATTTAATCTACACCAGTCATGATTTTATAGATCTCAATCATATCTCCCCTTAGTCATCTCTTTTCCAAGCTGAAAAGTCCCAGTCTTATTTATCTCTCCTCATATGGAAGCCATTCCATACCCCTAATAATTTTTGTTGCCCTTTTCTGAACCTTTTCCAATTCCAATATATCTTTTTTGAGATGGGGCAACCACATCTGCACACAGTATTCAAGATGTGGGCATACCATGGATTTATATAGAGGCAACATGATATTTTCTGTCCTATTATCTATCCTTGATTATTCCCAGCATTCTGTTTGCTTGTTTGACTGCCGCGGCACATTGAGTGGATGTTTTCAGAGAACTGTCCACAATGACTCCAAGTTCTTTCTTGAGTGGTGACAGTTAATTTAATCCCATCATTTTATATGTATAGTTGGGATTATGTTTTCCAGTGTGCATTACTTTGCATTTATCAGCATTAAACTTCATCTGCCATTTTGTTGCCCAGTCACCCAGTTTTGAGAAATCCTCCTGTCAAAGCATACCTAATGTGGATGTATGTATACCAGCAAAACTGCACTTTGTACTAGTGTAATAAAGCCACTCCCCAAAAGTGAAACAAGGTATACCACTAAAAACACAGCTTTGCCAGTACATTTGCATCTACATTAGGGGCTTCTGCCCGCACAGCACTGTTGATCAGGAATCATGCCTCTTCACACCCCTGATCGACATAGCTATGCTGGTGGAAGTCTAGGGCTGCAGAGGTAGGTCACAGTATGATCTCCCTAACACAGATATAAACTCGAAATAACTTTGTGGATGTCGGTGGACTTTCTCTGGGTTTTCACTTGTGTACCAGACCAGAATTTACTCTGGGATTTAAAGAGAGAGAGCTCGAAGGTGTGTGAAAGTTCAGAGGGGAAGCAGATTTCTAGACTGGGATGGTTTAAGGTATTTCTCAGAATGAAATAGTGGGAGTTCCCAGGGAGCAGCCTGTGCTGGCTTGCTGTATATAATCCCTCCCGAGCACCACAGGCGCCTGCCAACACCTAAATCTGGATATTCAGTTCAGCAAAATTATAATCTGGTTATTATCTTTAACTGCCAATCTGTGTAGAACAAAGTAATCAGTATCACTGATTTAGATATTTGCTATGCCACTGGTGATGTAGCAACCAGTTTTTGTGCATACTAGGTTTTCTTGGGGTTTATTATTTAATTAGTTGATATTTGCTTTACTTTTTTTACTGTAATGTATATGTATATTGACTGCATTATCTGTAACGATGTTCACAGATATTTTATCAGAGTATGGAAATCCTGCAGCACTAATGAACTGCAAGAAATGTACTGAGTGGATTTGTGAATATGTTTATCATTTTATACAAGGCACAAAGTGCAAAAGTATTTAAGGAGTTGATATTAATAAGCAGGTATTTATGTTTTGAAAATAATTGTTTTGGGGATATTTTTAATATCCATGAAGACATTGCAAAATATATATTCATGGGGGGATCTGTTGTGGCTTTCCCTCATGCCCCCATGCTCAGAGCAGCATATAGTAGTAATTCTCTAGGAGTAGACAGGGAATGTAAAGATCCTGCTTCATCATTCTGCTCCTGCTCGAATGTGATGGTTCATCCATCCTGGCCCATTCCTTGCCCACATCCACAGGAGGAAGCAGCCATATGGAGGCTACTCACAGTCTTGTGCTGCCACTAGTGATGCAGTAGCCCATGCTAAGGGGGTTCCCTATGCCCCCATCACTCCCTTGTGCTGCAACACAGCGAGCATCACAATCTGTAGGAAACAAAAATCCTCTTGCAGATCATCAAGAATACGAGGTCTTCCTCAGCCCACAAGGCAGGGGGCTGCATCTTCCACCCTCCCTTGTTGCCCGATGTGGTGGCAGCTTCAAAGTGGCAGCTTCAAAATGGCAATCTGTAAGGTTAAAAAAGGAAAGCCAGTTTGGCTGGAGATTCCCCCCAAAATCTCGAATGCCATTTGTACAGGGTGGAGCCCGTGATAGTGTCCCTGGGAAGGGGACCAGCCAGTGTGATCACATTCAGGGAAGAAGTACCTTCCACTTCGAAACCAGGTGCTGCCTCTGTGATTGCATAGCCAAGAAAACTCTTGAACCCTACATGGCCAAACAGTCATAGAGGCAGTTTTAGATTGGACACAACCCTATGTCAGGCTCTAGGTCTGAAGGGTGGCCTTTACAAATGTTGTACAGTTGTCATCTGGCTGTGCTATTGCCTGACAGGGATTACCAGAAATCAGAGTGTGTGTGCGCACGTGTGTTTGTACATACATATGGGAAAAGATGTCTCTGGGGAGAAGGAGAGGCTAATATGAAATCTGTGACAAATCCCCTTGGGCCTGACCTACTGGATGAATATAATCATGTAGTTTGTTTACTGTGAGTTAATAGTGTGAGTGTTTAACATTCATTGTATTTGATTAATGAAGGTTTTGCAGTCCTTTCGCTAAAGGAAAGGACAGATGTATCTGTGGTCCACTGGTTCCACTTAAACACCAAGAAATAGCTTCTCAAATCCCATTCAAAGTCACGCTGCATCAAGGGGAGAATATACCACCGTAGTGTGAAGTCAGCTGTGATAAGCTGTGGCTAGCACATATTTTTAACCATAGGCTAGATAGTGGCTGTGCCATTATTATGTTTCCCCCCACCCCATGGCTCATAATGTTCGAAAGGGGATGGGGAGGTAGCAAAGGACTTGGCCACCAAAGGATGGTGCAGTCTGCATACCTCCCATGTGCACCAGCACAATCCTTTCCCAAATTTCCCTTGGAGTAGTGCAGCTCTGCACTCTTCCCAATGCATGGCTGTGCCTTGAAGGTATGACCTACTCCTGTGCGATTGGTACATTCACATGGTTAGCGCCATAGACGGTATTTGCTCTTGCTGAGTGCCTGTAACACACGTCCATTGACATCCACTGAAGTTCTACATTTAGATCCCAGATGGTATGTGTACTCCAACATGCATGTGTAATAATCCATTCATTCTGATTTTTAAAACATACATCCTGAAAGTGCTCATTTGACCCACCTGTTGCAATGCTTAAAACTCACACCTGTCTAAATTATATTAAATTGCTTCAGTCTAGTGACAGCTGTCCATGAAATCATCTTTCAGTCCCAATCCCACAGTGCAATTATTGATACACTGTACAACTCTGAATCACTGAAAGAGAGGCTTTGGAGTCAGAATGGACTGAGAAACTGGCCAGCTCCCAGAAACATAGAAATACTTGTGGCACTCATGTTTTCTGGTCTGTGTAGAGCAAAATGTGAATAAGTGCAGTTACTTACTGTGTGATTGTAATGTACGGATTATCAGTGAAGAGGATGCTAGGTACCAAACACTTATTTTGATAAACCCGAAGCATGTGTTATAGCAAAAGCAAATCTAGTTTTTGCTAGATGTACACTATATGTTGTAAATATTAAACTTGATATTCTGACAGAATATACAGATGTTTTCAAAGGAGTCTGGTGTCATTCTCCTGGGAATACCCTTTGTCTAGATACACATAAGTAAATCACTTTATCAGCATAGGCATGGCCTCATAGTGTGTCTGGATCCTTAAGATATTACACATCCATGTTTGCCTTTGAGGACATTACACCTAAGCTCACCAGTGCCCAGTTCTTCTGCATGTTGTTTGCAAGGTCAATATTTGGTGCAATACAACTGTCTAAACAGCCATCATGACCAACCACTTTGAGCATATAGGACAAGGAATCTGTCTCAGTAGAAAATGATGCATAGTACCACATGTGGTTGATGTGATGTATAATGTGCTCAGTGGAGATGAAGCCATCATTGATAATTACCCATGGTAGTATTTGGTTGTTCGAATGGGGAACATAGTACAAACCTTCATGCTGTAACATAGTGGTCTTTGGGGAAAAAAGGCATCCTGGATAAAACCATGATCTATATTCCAGAAATAAGTTATTTGACATCACATTGAGACAGATGTGCTTAAAACACAGTTAGCTAATTTAACTACAGTCAGGAATATGGAATTGACACATAACTTTAACACTAAAGATGGTTCTTGTTATGATTAACTGAGCCCAAGTTTGCGCCAAACTTGTCAAATCAAGGCATCATTTCAACAGCTGCTAAAGCAAGATAATAAATTAATTTGGGATAAGCAGCATGACATGGCTTTCTATTTTGCTTATAAAGACCCATATCACAGAGGAACAGGTCACAAGCTTTCTTTGATCCTAATAAAGAGCTGTCTCTAGCGCTGACACATCCAAGATTGGCTTTGGTGCATTACTGCAGCAGGAAGGCAGAACCACTACCCATGGAAATCACTCACCAGCTGAAGAACAGTGACCAAAAATACAAAATGAATTATAAGCAATTGTATTTGGCTACAAGTGCTTTCCTGGATATGTAAATGGCAACTATGTTTACTGCTGGATCTAATCATCAACCACCCTGATGCATTCAAATTACATAGAATGATTTGTTAGTTAGATGGATACCTTGTTTCCAGATGATACACACTGAAGATTTCTGCTGCTGGTGATCATTAAAGAAACTGTATCACTGATCCTAATACCAAAGAACAGACATGCAAGTACACATAGACACTCCAGAACTTCCAGCAAATTATCAGAAAGTGACTGAAATAAAAGAGGCAGTTGAAAGGATGAACAAATTTAAATATTTGAAATAAGTAATCTTGGAACGATGTCCAAACAGTTATTAGAAAAAAACTGTCCTTGTATCATCTCAGAATATTGAAATCACAGACATGTACACTCACTCTTGGATGGGATTATTTTGCACGCTACTATACAAGATGTGTCAACATATCTTGTAGGCAGTATGCAAATGGGCATAGAAAGATATAAACAGACTTGAATTCATGTTTGGTTTTGTACGTTTAAGCAAATTGAACAATGAGTCTCAAGATGTCTTATTTCCCTTATAAAATATATGGGAGATAGTAAGGAGGAAATAACACCATATTAAATGCAAATAAGACAATGATAGACCATTAGCACTGACTACTTTAAATCAGTTGTTGGTTGTTGCTGTTGTTTATTTTATTAGTTTATGTGGAATAATGTATAATATGAATATCATTTTATTGTGGATTATTCTAGCAGAGTCTTTGAATTGCTGCTAGGAAACAGAAATATATGTCATACCCTATTTTATCTATATCCTGGATTGATCTAAAACCATCACAATTATTATCTGCGCCAGAGAGCCGAACATCATGTATTGACTAACACAGCTTGTGATATCCCTACATTACCAGAACACTAGCTACTAGAAGTTAATAAAGAGGCACCCAAGTCTTGTTTGATTTCCTTCTTTATTTCAAATCCTTGCATTTCCATTTCCAATTACAGCCTGTGAAACACCAGAGCTACCAGCAGCACAAACAACACCAATACTTCCCAACCCCTACTCATCTTGTATTTTGCCGTAGCAGCTATTACCATAGTGTGTAATCTCATATCGCCTACTGGAATTCCATAGTGTCATCCTAAAGACATACATCACTATATATGTTCCCAGGCTAAAACAGAGGAACAGCTTAGATTTATTTGTGAAATAGTTCTGTTCAAGATTATCTAAGTACATATTTAGCTATCATAGGGTACATCTACTACAAAAAAAAAACAGGGTTGGGAGGCAGCAGCAGCAAGTCTCAGAACCTGGGTCCACTGACTTGGGCTTGGGGACTTACCTATAGGTCTAGCAATAGCAGTGTATACATTCCTGCTCTGGCTGGAGCCCAAGCTCTGAAACCTGGTGGAGGATCTCAGAACCAAGGTGTGGCAGTGCGTCTCATAAGGCTTTATGGAAACATATCTCGGTAAAGGTTATGATCTACTGAATCTATTCATCCTATTTCTATGCATGTATCGTTGTATTCAAAGTTATGAATATTGGCTGTATACTTGTTTGATTTTAAATAGCCTTAGTAAAGCATTTGGTCAGCTTCTTTAGAAAGGAATTTGCAAGTTAAGTGCCCAATCAAGAAGCACTTAACAGACAATGGATCTTGGAAGGCTCCAATCCACATAGGAAGTCTACATGAGAATGTTCAAGGTAGCATGTGACCATGGTTGCTACCTGTAAGTTCTGAGTCATGCATGGACATGTGACTTGCCCATGTGACTCCAAAACTCCATCTCGTAGCTGGAATTCTTCTCGGGGCGGGAGGGCTATCCACCCACGAGAGAGAGTCTATTTAAACCCCTGGGAGACCATTTTGTCTTCAGCTGGCTCAAGAGATAGCCTCTCCACCCCCAAGGATACCTGAAAGAAACTGGAACAAGGGACAGTAACTACAGGGGTGTGAGTGATTGCTGGACCTGGCTAGAAGGAGACTAGTCTGTAAAAGAAAGCTTACTGGAACTCCTCTGAGGGTGAGGTTTTATCTGTATTCAGTTTTCTTACTGTATTAGACATAGAATTGCTTGTTCTATTCTATTTTGCTTGGTAATTCACTTTTTTCTTTCTCTTACTACTTGGAACCACTTAAATCCTGTTTTCTGTATTTAATAACATCACTTTTTACTTATTAATTAACCCAGAGTATGTATTAATACCTGGGGGGGGGAGCAAACAGCTCTGCATATCTCTCTATCAGTGCTGTAGAGGACAAACAATTTGAGTTTACCCTGTATAAGCTTTATACAGGGTAAAACGGATTTATTTGAAGTTTGGACCTCATTTGGAGTTGAGCATCTGAGTGTTAAAGACAGGAACACTTAAGCTGCTTTCACTTTAAGTCTACAGCTGTTAGGGGATGTGATTCAGATCTGGGTCTGGGTTTGCAGCAGGCTAGCATGTCTGGCTCAAACCAGGCAGGGCACTGAAGTTGCAAGCTGGGAGGGCAGGGAAAGCAGGGACAGAAGTAGTCTTGGCACATCAGTTGGCAGCCCTAAGGGGGTTTCTGTCATCCAACCCATCACACAAGGCCCAGACTGAGCAGCAACATCTATACTGTTATTTTTAGCCCCAGAGTGAGAGTCCCACAAAACTAAATCAGTTGACCTGGACTCTTAAACTTGTTTTCTATGTAGATGTACCCTAGGTAAGTGTCCTGGTTATCAAAGATGCTAAGTCTCCAACAGCTCCCATTGAACTGAGGTCACTTTTGAAAATCAGGTCACTTATCTAAGTGCCTAAATATGGTTTTAGAAGCCTAACTTTAGGTTCATGTTTCAGACTATCTCTGCTTCTGTAGGTGTGCTTCACTTCTTGCAATCAACACACCTAATTCTTTTTATTATTATAATTGAAGTTATAATATTAAGTTATATTAGAAGGATTCTTTCATTCCCTCTCGGTTTGTAAAGGGAGTTGTAGCAGAAAGTACTGTTTGCAAATATGGACAGCTCTGCTCACACAAAAATGTAAATGAATAAATAACTGAGTACAAACATGATGCATTTTCTTTTGTCCCGGAAAGAACCCCTTGAAATGAAGGGTTAGTTGTGTTAAATAAACCTAAAAAGTAAAACAAAAAACATATTCATTTGTTTGGATGAAAAACTGAAAAATAAGTTATCTTGTTATGGAAAAATGCCTGAGACTTTTAATGTCTCTTCCTGTAATTCCGTGACTTTGCCATTTCAACCATGATGACCCAGTAACTTTTTTAAAATGACACCATTATAGTCTCAGTCAGGGCTGATTCTGTTCATATTTAAGTCAATGAAAGTAGGCTCAAGTCCTGTATCAGTATATTAATCTATTTTGGCCCTTTTTAAAATGTACCTAATACACTCTAAATGCAGCTAGACAGAGAGATACAGCAGGATTCTCAAGTGCAGTAGTTTATAGGAATTATACAATAAACCTTAAGAAGAACTTTAATGTCATTACCCAGTTTGGGCTGAAAATGCAATATGCAGTCTCTAGCTCTGCCCCACCAGACGGAAGAAATTAGATATTTCATAGGCTGTTGGACATCACATCTTTGGAGCATAGATGGACAGTTATTTAGTGACGGTATTTCTTCACTTATGTTGCACATAGAAAATTAACTGTTCAGTGGTCCTTAAGATGATATTTGCACTAGTTGAGTGGGGATGTCCAGTATTGTACTGGCTGTTATACAAACCCTGTACTATACTGCAGAAATCTTCTCTGTCTCAAACCTGCTACAGTTAATTTTTATTTCGCTGTCAACACTTCCCTTGACAGTAGCTGGAGCTTGAACCTTAAGGTCTCCCACATTAAAACCCAGTTCACTGTCAGCCTGCTATCAGCATACATCATAAAAGCTAGCACAAAATGGATTGAGCAGGGCATGTTGGTTCTGAGAACCCATAATACATTCATCCCAAGATCCAGAACACCTGACAGATATTTTCTCAGGGGAACAGGAGCACAGGTTATGTGTGAGCATTTTGATTGCACCATCCCTGTGGGATGCTTGTTGATTCATTAATTTTTTTCAGTCCCATCTTATCTTTAGTAAACTGAATTATAGATATGAGAATATTGCAGCATGCAATCAGCCTTTTAGCATCACAAAGGACAAGATAGCTTAGCAGGTGTGACCAGCGTAACCTTAGTGCTTGGGCATGAAATGAACAATTAGAGTAAGTAAACCATAAAATATTCACAGACCATGATACTGTAGCGATTTTCTGGCAGATTGATTGCCTTAGTCAAGCTGAGGTGATAGGCTGCCAAGGATTTATACTGGCTAATGAAAAGCACTCATAATAATAGTTCCTTATGGTAAAAATGACAAAATGCCTGAGGTCAAAGCACATAAAACACCAAGTGAAATCAAAAGGACTCTGTTGTAACCATACTCTGTCCCAGATAAGGAGCAGCTAGCCCAGTCTTCTCATATATGCAGCAGATGGCTGGTTAGTTTGCCCTTTGTAATATTACAATAAAGGTGATTAAGAAATGCATTATTGAAATTAATTCCTGGTAGGAAACTTCCAGCAGATGGGTTGCCAATGAAAGCCACCTCTTAGGGCTTGTCTTCGCTGCCGGGTCAACTTGCATATAGATAACTTGAACTAACT
Source organism: Dermochelys coriacea (assembly GCF_009764565.3). Classification (NCBI taxonomy): domain Eukaryota; kingdom Metazoa; phylum Chordata; order Testudines; family Dermochelyidae; genus Dermochelys; species Dermochelys coriacea. The sequence goes on along the minus strand of NC_050069.1, from coordinate 159,120,804 downwards.
CCTCTCGATTTAGCCTAGCCAAAGGGAGAGCAGCCACACTGTGAAATATCACTTCAGCTACACAGAGCAGTTGTGTTGGCAGATGACGAGTTGCACTCATTCAAGCTGCGGCCTGTACCTACTCATGGGTCAGCCAACACAACTTAAAAGCACCCCCACACTGGAGTTCAGGGGTTTTACATGTGGGATGGGACTTGAGTTCAGGGTAACCCTCTGAGTTATAACACAAGTTAACTGCAGTGACAACTTCCCTGAGTGGTTAGTAGTTTAGTGCTTATCAGGAAATCAACAGCCAGCAGATTGGAGACCTTGTGTCAGGATAAGAATCATGGAATTTAAATGGATATTGTTTTGTGTGGATTGAGAGCAGCAGTCAGAGGGAAGTATTGGGAAGAAGGGCCAAAATTGAATACCTGGAGCTATGCTTATAACTCCTTATTTAGGCAACTAAATAAGTGGCCTGATTTTAAAGAATGCTGACCACTGGGAGCTACTGGGTGCACATCATTCTTTAAAATCAGGCCACTTATTTAGTTGCCTAAATAAGGAGTTGTAAGCATAGCTTTTTTTTAAAGCCTCAGCATAGGCTCCTGAGGAAACTGCTGCCCTGGCAAAAATGTGGGGACGTGTGTTGACGCTCCAAAACTCCATGTGAATGTCATTACCTTCTCCAGAGGTCAACAGGGTTTCCACTGAGATCTCAGGTCATCTCTGGGATAGGATCGCCCCTGCTTGTTTTGAGGGCCTTATCCCCTTGGCAGGATGTTCCCACTGAAATTTCACAATCTGAAATTTATTGAGCCTTCCCTGAGAGGGGCGATTTGGCCTCAGGTAGTTCTCCCATTGACATTCGTGGGAGTTGTGCCTGAGTAAGAAGTGTAGGATCAGATTCCAGGTTGGCAGACTGACTTGTGCTTATATTAACCACAACAAAAAAGTGATATGTTTAAATAATAGTATGGTTGTCAGAAAGCTGAAAACATACAGAAAGTATATGATAGAGAATGAACTAACATGCTGTCCCTTAGCTCTTGCAGTTTTGTTGTTTTGTTTTTTTTTAAACAGAACCAAGGGCACCATTGAGTGAGTGAAGGGCAGAGCATCACTTTGAATGTCCTGCTCTTTCAGGATTGGTAATAATCTAAGCATTACAGAGAAGTAGGGTGGAGGAATATTTAAATTCCCTTGAAAAATAATTCATGGAAGGTTATAAAACTGAAAAATATTTGGCTGTGAAGATAGAATAGCTCATTTGTATGCTGCCTAGTCTCTTGAATAAATACACATCTAGGCACTTGTTTGAAATGTGTATCATTTACTCTATAGCTACTCAAACCTGACAGTTAAATACGTGTTTATAAATAGGCCAGGCTCAAATTGAGGAAATGCTCTATAAATGAAATTAAAAATAGATGGGACAAGGACAGAAGGGAGGATTCCCCTTGTTAAATTCCTGCATTCAGCCCTGTAACTTGTAGGAGACCAGTAACTTGGCCCACGCTGGCCTATGTCAGCTTGGGTCAAAGAGGGGATCACAAATCATTTTGCCCTGGCTGAGTGCCAAGCCATTTCCTTACTCGTCACCTGAAAGGTTGGTTTTTCTCTCTCTGAAACACTCAGGAGCTGTGTCAGTGCTCAAGAAGGCTCAGAGACTTAGATTTTCAGTTCTTTGGGGTACTGCACACAATGGGGTCCAGTTCTATTACTAGTTGTAGGAGCTATGTTGGTACAAATAAATAAATAATAATGGTGGCTGGATCACATCCAGGGGGTTGGGTCTCAGCTCCTTGCACCCTCTCCCCTTTTGCACGCCTGCACAATTCAGTAACTACATCCACTTCCAGTGGTCTTAAATAAAAGCAGCATTGATTTGACTTAGAAAATAAAGAGAAATTCACCAACAAAATCAATGTTGGGCAAAATAGAAACATAGCTCAGCTGATCACTGTGACAAGTGTCACTAAGGCGTGATCTACACAATTTTTGTACAATTATCTTTATTTTGGATAGGAGGGTGACTTTTTTTATTGAAAAAGTTATCCTGATACAACCAGTAGTGTGGACTAAGTTATATCTGTATAAAGGTGCCTTATATCAGTATGGCTTATTCCCCTTCCCGTGTGTATCCCCGTATAACTGTATCCACTCTAAGGGGGTTGTACTGCTTTAACTATACTGGTGTAGTTAAAGCGCACTATGGGGTTAGGTCGAATTTAGCTGCGTTAGGTCGACACATAACCAACCCCGTTCTGTCGCCTTAAAGGGCTCTTAACATCGACTTCTGTACTCCTCCCCAGTGAAGGGAGTAGCGCTAAAATCGACCTTGCTGGGTCGAATTTGGGGTAGTGTGGACGCAAATCGATGGTATTGGCCTCTGGGCGCTATCCCAGAGTGCTCCATTGTGACCGTTCTGGACAGCACTTTGAACTCCAATGCACTAGCCAGGTACACAGGAAAAGCCCCGGGAACTTCTGAATTTCATTTCCTGTTTGGTCAGCATGGCGAACTCAGCAGCACAGGTGACCATGCAGTCCCCCCCGAGAATTGCAAACGAGCTCCAGCATGGACCGAAAGGGAGACACTGGATCTGATTGCTGTATGGGGAGAAGCATCTGTGCAGGCAGAACTCCTATCAAAAAAGAAGAAATGCAAATATATTTTCCAAAATCCCACAGGGCATGTTGGAGAGAGGCTACAGCAGGGACACACAGCAGTGCTGCATGAAAGTTAAGAAGCTGAGGCAAGCCTACCAAAAGATAAAGGAGGCAAATGGTCGCTTTGGGTCAGAGCCCCATACATGCCACTTCTATGATCAACTGCATGCCATTCTGGGAGGGGACCCTACTACTACCCCACCACTGTCCTTTGACACCTGCAAGGGGGGGAATCTCACACAACAGGGAGGAGGATTTTCTGGAGGAGGAGGAGGAGAATGCGCAGCAGGCAAGCAGTGAATGCATTCTCCCCAGCAGCCAGGACCTTTTCATCACCCTGGAGCCAATACCCTCCGAAGGCGGGATCTCCGACCCTGAAGCCAACCTTCGTACCCTTTGCCTTACCATGGCTGCATGGAAACTGAATTCTGTTGCCCAACCATGTGTGATGTAACACCATACCGGCAGGCGCTCAATATAAAAGGCAAAATGCGACCTTGTACCTAAAGCACATGTGCTGTCTGCTGTGAATTGCTTGATTCACTGTGAAAGAGTCTCCCTTTTGTTATCAGAAATGTATCATCTTATATTTTACTCTCCCTTTTTATGTCCCCCAGGTGAAAATGTTTCTAGGCTCCCCTATCACCTCCGTCCCTGAGGTTATCGCAAATTAGAAGGCGAAGGAAACGCACTCGTGATGACATGTTTTCTGAGCTCATTCTGTCCTCCCACACTGATAGGACACAGCGAAATGCATGGAGGCATTCAGTGTTAGAGGCTAGGAAAGCATTAAGTGAGTGCAAAGAGCAGAGGCAGGAGGTGATGCTCAGGCTAATGGGGGAGCAAAGGACATGATGCAGCATCTGGTGCAGCTGCAGGAAAGCCAACAAGAGCACAGACCCCTGCTGCATCCATTGTACAACCGCCTGACCTCCTCCCCAGATTCCATCTCCTTCTCACCGAGATGCCCAAGAACACACGGGGGAGAGGCTCCAGGCACCCAGCCGTTCCACTCCAGAGGATGGCCCAAACAACAGGGCCATCCTCTGGAGTGGAACAGCTGGGTGCCTGGAGCCTCTCCCCCGTGTGTTCTTGGGCATCTCAAATAGTTTGCCTCTCCCCCGCGTGTTCTTGGGCATCATTCAAATAGTTTGATTTGTAGTGTGGCTACAATAAGCAATGTGGCCTTGTCCTTCCCTCCTCCCCAACCCCACTCCACCCAGGCTATCTTGTCAGTTATTTCCCTTTTTTTAATTAATAAAGAAAGAATGCATGGTTTCAAAACAATAGTTACTTTATTTCGAAGGTGGGAGGGTGGTTGGCTTACAGGGAATTAAAATCAACAAAGGGAGTGGGTTTGCATCAGGGAGAAATACACACAACTGTCACACCGAAGCCTGGCTAGTCATGAAACCGGTTTTCAAAGCCTCTCTGATGCGCAGCATGCCTTGCTGTGCTCTTCTAATCGCCCTGGTGTCTGGCTGCTCAAAATCAAACACCAGGCAATTTGCTTCAACCTCCCACCCCACCATAAATGTCTTCCCCCTTACTCTCACAGATATTATGGAGCATACAGCAAGCAGCAATAACAGTGGGAATGTTGGTTGCACTGAGGTCTGACCTAGTCAGCAAACAACTCCCAGTGAGCTTTTAAATGTCCAAAGGCACATTCTACCACCATTCTGCACTTGCTCAGCCTATAGTTGAATTGCTCCTTACTACTGTCCTGGCCTGTGTACAGCTTCATGAGCCATGGGAGCAAGGGGTAGGCTAGGTCCCCAAGGATAACTATTGGCATTTCAACATCCCCAACGGTAATTTTCTGGTCTGGGAAGTAAGTCCCTTTTTGCAGCTGTTCGAACAGCCTGGAGTTCCTAAAGATGCGAGCATTATGCACCTTTCCCGGCCATCCCACGTTGATGTCGGTGAAACATCCCTTGTGATCCACCAGTGCTTGCAGCATCATTGAGAACCATCTTGCGGTTTATGTACTGGTTGGCAAGGTGGTCCAGTGTCACGATAGGGATATGCATTCCGTCTATCGCCCCACCACAGTTACGGAAACCCATTGCAGAAAAGGCATCCACTATGATGTGCACATTTCCCAGAGTCACTACCCTTGATAACAGAAGGTCAGTGATTACATTGGCTTCTTGGATCACAGTAGCCCCCACAGTAGATTTGCCCACTCCAAATTGATTCCCAACTGACTGGTAGCAGTCAGGCGTAGCAAGCTTCCACAGGGCTATCGCCACTCGCTTCTCAACTGTCAGGGCAGCTCTCATCTTGGTATTCCTGTGCTTCAGGGTGGGGGAAAGCAACTCACAGAGTTCCAGGAAAGTGGCCTTACGCATGTGAAAGTTTTGCAGCCACTGTGAATCATCCCATACTTGCAACACTATGCAGTCCCACCAGTCTGTGCTTGTTTGCCGGGCCCGGAATCGGCGTTCCACTGTATCAACCAGCCCCACTGCCACCATGATGTCCCAATTGCCACAGCCCATGCTTTCAGGAATGTCTGCATCCGTGTCCTCATCAAAGTCGTCCTCATGCTGGCATCTCTTAGCCCAGTTCTGCATATTGCATAATGTGTGAGATGTTTACAATGCTCACAACAGCAGCGGTGAGCTGAGTGGGCTCCATGCTTGCCGTGGTATGGCATCTGCAAGAGAGCAGGAGAGCGGAGTTGCAGCGGAATTGGTGGATGACGACGGATGCCACGAGAATAGATATTTATACAGAACGACGAGAGGACCTGCAAGGTGGATTCATGGCACCAGGAGAGCAGAGTTGCAGCAAAAGCAGTGGATGATGACGGTTAGCAGTCTTACTGCCCTTTCTGCTGACAGCAGCACCCAGGACACAACAGCAGCGGTGACACTGAGCTGAGTGGGCTCCATGCTTGCCATAGTATGCCGTCTGCATGGAAAAAAGGCGCAAAACGATTGTCTGCCTTGCTTTTACGGAGGGAGGGGCGACTGATGACATGTACCCAAAACCACCTGTGACAATGTTTTTGCCCCATCAGCCATTGGGAGCTTAACCCAGAATTCCAGTGGGCAGCGGAGACTGCGGGAACTGTGGGATAGCTGCCCACAGTGCACCGCTCGGTAAGTCGATGCCAGCCACGGTAGTGAGGATGCACTCCGCCGACTTAATGCGCTTAGTGTGGACATATGCAATCGACTGTATAAAATCAATTTCTAAAAATCGACTTCTAGAAAATCAACCTAATTTTGTAGTGTAGACATATCCTTAAGTGATAACTAGGGACAAGCTTTGATCATATCACCAGTGTAAAATCTGGAGTAACTCTGTTAGAGCTCATAGAAGTTAGAAATACCCTGCACTGGTTTCGCAGAAAGTGAAAATTTGACCCATGGAATGCTAGTTTTTCAAAGTCTTTACAGATAACCAGCTTTTCCCTTTCTTTCTCTGCCAAATAGGCTGTCACCAAGAGTTGCACTGTGCCTTTCTGGAGGTCTATGTGGGCTATGTTCAAGAGAGGTGGGAGGCCACCTCGGAGAGTCTGTTTGTGTTAAACTCCTTTTTTTTCTTATGCTGAGATAATAAAGACTTTACCTATTATTATGTGAGTCACGCTACACTAAATAAACACAATTTTTCTTATTGCAGAATCAAGTTTAGTTTTAGATTATACAGATGATTTCCCCATACTAAACCCTGGTTTATGCTTAAACGTTATGCCAATGTAGCTATATTGGGTTCTTTTTAAAATCACTCCCCATCCAACATAACTATGCTAGCAAAAGTCCTAGTGTAGACACAGTTACATTGCAGAAAAATCCTTTTGCTGATATAGTTTATTTTATTCATAGAATCAGTATAATATTTGCCATCAAAAGAATTCTCTTGCATTCCACTAGGGAGGTTTGTCAGTATAGCTATATCATTGTTTCACCAAACCTTGAATTATTAGAACAAATGTAACGTAAGACTTGTATACCAATATAATCACCTTTTTCTAAGATTAAGAATCTAATCACACCTCCTGAAGTCAAGTTCCTCAGTTTCTACAGAGAGCTTCTAGTAACTTTCTAAATGATTCTGAATTAGGTGGTTCTTATTCATTTTGTTGAAGTACTAGCTATGTTACTACTATACATTATATAAAATGCTTCAATTTTGTCAACTGTCATCATTCAGATGGTCAGCAAATAACTTCCTTATCCTAGTGTTCTCCAAAGTTTCCCAAATAGACTTTATCCTTATCTAAGTTGGAGACTTGTATAGTGTTCTGAAAGCTTTTCTTCACACAGCTTAGTGCTAGCAACACATCATCTTCAAGGAGTACTTTTTCTTGAAAAACAATTAACGATGGAGGGGGAAACAGCACTCAAGCTTTCAATATCTAATTAATACTCTAATTCACATACACAAGCTGCATTAAAAGAACATTAACATTGTGATTCATGGCAATGGAAACAAGAAAGTTCAGAACAGAGAGTTAGATATTCAGTAAGTACACATGACAGGAAATATTAAGGAGGCTTCCTATCATTCATAGCTATTGGAGGTTTATATCACCTTCTTAGGTTTAAGTCATAGCATAATTGGATGTTAACTCATAGCGTTTGTATGTGAGTATCCTGGGGTTTTATTTTTAATTTTAAAATATGTCATTGAATTGTCTCCTTACACAAAATCAGTTGTGATCAAAACTGGCCACTGCCCAAAAATCTTGGTATATTCACTACAACTACATTGGATCCTACCGTAAATTTGTAGGAGACCCACATATCTTAGTTTTTTCCCCATGTTGTTACACAGGAATCCCATTTCTGGATTTTTATTAGATATATTAAAAAGGACTGGAACAGATTCTACTGTGGCTGAATTAAAGACTCAGATTTAATAGGAATTTTGAGAACAATAAAAGACCCTATTCTGGGTTAAAGACCAATGTCTTGCAACATTTCTGAATTTTAAAATAAGTGCTGTTGTATGCTAGAAGTTAGTATAAAATCATATGAACACCAGAAATTAACTCACTCGCTCGCATATACACAATTCCCAACAGCTTTTAAAAAGAAAATATATTTCCTGGCAGAGGTTAGGAGGTATTTCCACACCATAGTTGAGACAGAAGAGATTTTTATATCAGAGTTATAGTGCCTAAATATAAGGTTTATCATGGGAGTGCTGAAATGTTAACTGTAACACTACAAATGCAGCGCTACCATTCATATTGAACAACTGGGGGCCACTGGAGTGTGGTGTTCAGTAAATCATTCTGGGCTAACACACTTAAAGGTACAATTCCGAGCACCCCAAGGGGGAACCATTGTAAGAATCCATAATTAGGACCTAATTCTGCAAACAAGCCCATGCTTAAATCTACATGTGAGTGAGTAATCTCATTGGCTTCACTGCACGAGTGCCTGCAGGTATGTAGTCCTGTTCTATGCTCTGCCCGCTCCGTGGCCTGCAAATTGCCTCCCTCTTCCCCACTAATAGATTCTTTGATGTACATAGAGGCCTGTACAGTGTCCACGATAAGAGGAAACACTGCCATGGAAGATCATCGATAGTCTTTTTAGCAATATGATGCTATAGAGCTTGACTATTTAAAAAAAAAGTTGTTTGTTTACTGGGAGTTTATGTCTAACAGCTTCCCAGATTAATTTTTGGTATTCATTACACTAAAGTACTGAGACTGAATGCTAAGACCATCAGCAATGAAGAATTGTGGCTTTAAACTAAAATCAGCTACCTCTGATTAAATTATGGTGTTCTGAAATAACCATTAGTAAAGCACCATAAGTAGACAAAATTTCACCTTGAACTTGAAGATGAGGAATTAGGGTGTTGAACTGACTATGTCGTTCCTTATACAGAAAGAAAGCTAGCCTCTCTCGTATCGTACTGTGTATCGTCTCTTTTTACAGATTTTTCTTCTTTGTATTCATGGATAGAGCTTGGTGAAAACCTCAAAAAGAAAAGTTTTAATGAAAATGCTTCTTTCTGTCGATCTACTTAGGCTCTTGCATTAGTAATCTTCAGTGCAGTGTCCCAGTGTTAAGTGTTAGTTTTTGAGGTTGTAAAAGTTTTAGAAAAATGGAAGCAAATCTTTAACTCAAGATTTTTTTTCAGCCAATTACACATCTGTCTTCTGTTTTCCTCAGGAGTAATAGTAGCAAAGAAAAAAGTGTTTCTCTGTCTCGGTGCTTGTTGTTTGAGCTCACTCATAAGTCAAGTGGTATTGGTTCAAGTTGGTCAGGAAGCTTAAGGGAAGAATCTAGTTTATTGTGTAATTAGACTATATAGCAAGGCTTTTTGCTAGCATACTGTTAATTATACTTTGGCTATGGTTTACACTGTGTTTGTTTTCACATATGCAGTTTGCCTCTGTTAATGCAGGAACTTCAGAGCGTCTGAGAGTGAAACTAGCGTGCATACCCCTCTGACTACTTCCTACCCAACCTGGCTTCGGTATGGATCCTTGTATGTGTCTATTTTCAGAGTAGCAGCCGTGTTAGTCTGTATTCGCAAAAAGAAAAGGAGTACTTGTGGCACCTTAGAGATTAACAAATTTATTTGAGCATAAGCTTTCGTGAGCTACAGCTCACTACATCAGATGCATTCAGTGGAATATACAGTGGGGAGATTTATATACACAGATATACAGAGAACATGAAACAATTTGTATGTCTACAATGTCAAACAATGTATGTGTCTATGTATGTAATGTAACAGAAATGGGTCTCTGACTTTCTGTGGGTGGCTCTATCAATCCCTGCCTTCTCTCCATAAGCTAGAATTGTCAAAGTTGTGCGCACTTTCCCACGCAGTTTCACACATGTAAAACTGTGTAATCACAAAATTTGAAGTTGGAAGCGTCTGTCAAAAGCCTATCTGCAAAAGAATTCTGTGCACCTGCCTCATGTAGTTCAACTTATTCCAACTACTCTAAAATCAGCATCATCTTGCACTAACACAAACTTGGTTCAGAACAGTGCAGAGAAACTTCACCATAGTAATTATTCCATCTTCACCTTTTTGTGATAATATGTTTGGTCCTCTGGCTAAAAACCATTTACAACCTACTCGTTTAAATGAGCACGCTAACAAAAATCAACCATCCTACAAAATATTAAACACCTAAAGTTCCCAGTGCTGCTGCTTAGAATCCTCACTTTTTTCTCTAAGCCATGAAGTAGGTGGCTTTTTTTAACTGGACCTGGGATGTGAGAAATTGCAAAACACCGATTTAACTGCCCATCTCTGTAGGACTGTACTATTTGTATGTGGGAAACCACAGTTGTCTTAATCTTGAAAAATAAAACATCATAATGAAACAGAGGAAATTGGGTTGATTAAATAAATACTTCTGAATTGTAGAAATGTTGTCCTTCAGAACTCTGACATTTTCCAGGCTGTCAGTCATATGAATGCTTAGGACAACATACATCACATAGGCCAAATTTTGGGCTGACTTGCACTCTGTGTAATCTGTGAGGTTACCCAGGATGTTAATCAGTAGCATAGGCCAAATTCTGAGGTCTTACTAGAGCGTAACTCTCATTTCTCAAGGAAGGGGAACAGAATTTGTCCCCATGTGTCCCGAGACTTCAAAGACAACTGAAATGAAAGTATTAAGAAATTTCACACTTTTAGTGATAGTGAGTCAGGGTGATTAGTGATACACATCACTAATACTCATGATGCATTGACCCACTGACCATCAACGAATAGAAAAATGTAATGTAGCATTAAAAGATACGTTTTAGTTGATCGTGAGTTATATTATAAGGAAAGTGTCATTCAATAACCTTTGATATACTTGGATGTGGAAGTACGGTAGAACCTCAGAGTTATAAACACCTCGGGAATGAAGATTGTTCATAACTCTGAACAAAACATTATGGTGGTTCTTTCAAAAGTTTACAACCGAACAGTGACTTAAATCAGCTTTGAAACTTCACTATGCAGAAAAAAAATGCTGCTTTTAACCATCTTAATTTAAATGAAACAAGCACAGAAACAGTTTGCTTACCTTGTCCAATCTTTTTTAAACTTTTCCTTTATTTTTAGTAGTTTATCTCAGTACTGTGGTGTATTTGTTCTCTCTCTCTCTCTTGCTGCTGCCTGATTGCAAACTTCCTCTTCCAAATGAGGGGTGTGGTTGACTAGTTAATTCATTAACTCTGAAGTTCTACTGTAGTGTGATTCTTAACATATATTCAGATTCTTTTCCCATTTCACTAAATTGTGAAACACAATTATAAAAAAAAGATATACAATAACTGCAGGAAGAGGTCCAACCTGGTTGTGTGAGATCTATTTTTTGTACTTGGAGATGGCAGTGTCAGCATAAATCTTGGCTGCAAGTGTGGCAGGGTCACTTTTCCAGTTGCGGTGCATAGAGTAGATGAAGTTGCAATATGTCCTGCAGATGAATATTTGCAGGATCTGATTAATAGTAAGAACTCTTAATGGACATATGTCGATATATAGGAGGTCAACATGAGCCCCAGTTTACCTGGACCTGATAACTCATGTAAAAACTACAAACAATCTTGTCTTCATTAGGATTTTACCTTACATAAGATAACTCAAGTTACGAACACAACTTTTTTCCTACTGAAGATAAAGCTTAAGAGCTTTGGCTGAAAGTGAAGGCATAGATATGAGAGTCTTAGGCTGAGAATTAATTCACTTATCACTTTATACTGTCATTTCCATCTAAATATGGGCCATTGAATTATGGCCAAATCTTTCTTGTTCTATTATTTTAGGGTGAGATACTATAAGTTTTTTAAATTTTAATTTTAATTAATTTTAAATTTTAAATTTTTAAAAACAATGGCAAAGATTTCTTTATCTTCAAAGTGTGCAGAATCAGGCCCTTAAATTGCAGTAGGACTAGTTGTATGAATAACTTGAGCAGTCTTTGTCCTGATATGTCTGTCTTAACAGAACAAGGAGAAAAGGTGAAGGTAATTTATGTTATAATAAAATTGAATCCTGACATATTTGATCTGTTTTTGTTTAGAAAAACCTCTCTGACATTGTGAGTTCTTTTTACCGCTGCCAAAAAGAAGAAAAGACATGAAGCAAAGCCTGGTCAATTATTGTTTATCTTTTTTTGATCATGCCAAACCTGTTCAAAGCCTTTATTTCTGTAAGACAGCTATAGATCATCACTTAACTAGAAAGCATTCATCCTTATCTGTGTCACGTTTGTTTAGTCACTGTAAATCAATTGCTGGAAAAGATTTGTGGAACATTGTGGGCAAAACAGCTGTTCAGAACACAAGCACTTTACAAAGAAGTCACCTTATGATTTTTTTTACTTGAATGGCATTAGACATGTGACTTTAACTTATACTGCTAGATTTGTCCTTTTAGTATCTAGAGGCATCCTTTTTACATGCAAGTTTAGGCAAGAGTAATTTGTAGTTGTAGCCTGTCGTTTAGGCAAGGCCCTACAGGGTGGTGTGTGAAATGTGTGATATTACTCATTACTACACAAGAACTCACAAATGTCTTCATGTGAGGATGCAAAGAAACTGAATAATAATTTTGCTTTTCGGAAAGCTAGTACACAATAAGGGGAAAGCCAATGCTTTATTCTCTTCTTTAATGTCTTCCTTTCCTCTCAAACAAACAGTACGTTCAAATTAGAGTTGTCATGCCTATTTTTACATTTACAACTTACATTTACTCTTGTTTTCTGCCTTGGCCTTTCTAATTTTGCCCCTACATACTTGTATTGGGGTTTTTATATACATTCATCCTTCGTAATTTGACATAGTTTCCACTTTTTGCATTACTCTTTTTTGAATTTCAGGTGGTTGAAGAACTCCTGGTTAAGCCAGGGTAGTCTCTTACCATACTTCCTATCTTTCCCATGTATTGGGATGGTTTGCTGTTGTACCCTTAATAATGTCTTTTTGAAAAACTGCCAGTTCTCCAGAACTCTTGTTTGACTTGCTTCACATGGGCTCTTACCTACCAATTCTCTGATCTTGCTAAAATCTTCCTTCTTGACATCCATTGTCTTTATTCTGCTGTTTTCCCTCCTACCATTCATAAAAATCATGAACTCCTCATTTCATGATTGTTTTCACTCAAGCTGCATTCCACGTTCAAATTCTCAACAAGTTCTTCTCTACTTGTCAGAATCAAATCTAGAACAGCATCTCCCCTAGTCGCTCTCTCCGTCTTCTGTAATAAAAAGTTGTTTCATTCCAAGTTGCATTCCAAGAACTTGTTGGATAATCTGTGCCCTGCAGTATTATTTTCCCAACAGACTTCAACTCCCCTGGGTAGTTGAAGTCCCCCATCTCTATCAACCCCTGTGCTTTGGATGATTTTGTTAGTTGTTAGTTAGTTCTTCCTGGTCTGCATCCCACTTCTCTCTTGATCTCAGTGCAAGTGTATACATCTTTAATATACAAGGCAACATCTCCTCCCTTTTTTCCCTGCCCGACCTTCCTAAACAAGCTGTACCCTTCTATACCAATATTCTAGTCATATGAATTATCCCATCAACTCTCTGTGATGACAATTATATCATAATTGTGATTATTCACTAGTATTTCTAATTTTTGCATTAGTGTACAGATGTTCATTAGATGGGCAGGGACCATCTTTTCTGTGTTTGTACAGTGCCTGGCACGATGCGGGTCCTGGTCCATGACCAGGGCTCCTAGGCACTAGGGTAATACAAATAATAACAGTAATTTGTTTTGACCCATATTCTGCCCAGTCTACAAATCAGCAATGTCAGCAGTAGTTCTGTGCGCAGATCAAGTACAGTATGTGGTGCTTTCATATCTGTTTACAAATAAGATGTCTATTGCATATAGAAACATTATCAAGGTTAGCCCTAGGCCTTACTTTCAGTATTCACCTATTCGTGAATGTTCATCTCCCATATGCAGAAAAGGGTGAAGGCAATCTGGATAGCGCTACACAAGTCTGATTTGTAAATAGAGCCTCCAAAGCTAAGCAGAGACTCTAACACAGTGGTTCTCAAGTAGGGGTATGTGTACCCCTGGGGCCTTCAGAGGTCTTCCAGGAGGTACATCAACCCACTAGATTTTTGCCTAGTTTTACAACAGACTACATAAAAAGCACTAGCGAAGTCAGTACAAACTAAAATTTCATACAGACAATGACTTGTTTATCCTGCTCTATATACTATACACTGAAATAAATGTAAGTACGGTATTTGTATTCCAATCAATTTATTTTGTAAATGTATGTTAAAAATGAGAATATAAGCAATTTTTCAGTACTAGTGTGCTGTGACACTTTTTTGTATGTTTATGTCTGATTTTATAAGCAACTAGTTTTTAAGTGAGGTGAAACTTGGGGGTACACACAAATTGAACTCCTGAAGTCTGGAAGGGTTGAAAGTCACTGCTCTAACACAGTGGTTTTCAAACTTTTTTTCTGGGGACCCTGTTGAAGAAAATTGTTGATGCCCGTGACTTGACGGAGCTGAGGATGAGGGGTTTGGGGTTTGGGAGGGGTACAGCACTGGGGCAGAGGGTTGGGGTGTGGGGGTGAAGACTGCTGGAGGGGCTGGGAATGAGGGGTTCAGGTTGTGGGAGGGGGCTCTGGGCTGGGGCAGGGGGTTGGGATGTGGGAGGGGGTCAGGGCTCTGGGCTGGGTTGGGGATGAGGGGTTTGGGGTGCAGGAAGAGGTTCTGGGTTTAGGGGGGCTCAGGGTTGGGGCACAGGAGGGGGTCAGGGCTCTGGGCTGGGGATTGGGGCACGGGGTTGGGGAGCAGACTTACCTCTGGTGGCTCATGGTCAGCGACGCAGCAGGGGTGCAGAAGCAGGCTTCCTGCCTGTCCTGGCTGCAGGTCCGGCTCCTAGGCGGAGGCATGAAAGCAGCTTTGTGCGGCTCTTGCCTGCAGGCAATGCCCCCCCCCAGCTCCCATTGGCCAGAAGCGGCCAATGGGAATGCAGAGCCAGTGCTTGGGGTGGGAGCAGCTCACAGAGTCCCGTGGCCCCCCTGCCTAGAAGCTTGATCTGCTGCTGGCCGTTTCTGGGGCGCAGCACAGTGTTGGAATAGGTAGGCACTAGCCTGCCTTAGCTGGGCAGCACTGCCAACAGGACTTTTAACATCCTGGTCAACGGCGCTGACCAGAGCGACCCAGTGCCTGACATGCCGCAACCCAGGACTCGAACTTTGAAAAACACTGCTCTAACACACACATACCATGCAACTAATCATACCAGCATGATTAAAACAAAGTATAAGTAGAAATGGTATATCACAAGCAGTTTGTGTCAAAAAGTGTTTAGCAGATAGAGTGTGGTGAGATTTGCTTGAATGCAATTTTCAGATTAGTCTTCTAACATCCATATTTCAATTATCCTGCAGATATCACTGTGCAGGACATCTTTTGATGCTTAATCAAAATGATTTCTCCTTTTAGGATTGAAGAGCATCATTGATGGCAGATTTAAGAAAACCAGGAAAGGGCAGAAATGAGAATATTTAAAAATACTGAGTTGTGATCGCAGATTCTCATAGACATTCATTTTGTCAAACTAACAGTGACTTTGAAAATAAATTAATTTGTCCCGGTAACACACTGAAAAGCAGCAGATAGTGATTATCTCAGCACCATTTTCTCTCCATACAGTTTTGAAGTATGACAGGAAATGCTTCAGTAGTTTAAAAAGTGAAAGATTTAGGTAGATAAGCATTTTTCCCCCTTTTTTCTTATTTCTATATAAAGAACACATTCACTTATTCACTGTACATCTTAGTCGTAATATAGTGTCTAGAAGAACTTCCAGCTACCTTTAAATTTTTCTTTAATATGAAAGTACTGATATTTCTGAAGTTGTAATTGTAATTTTTCCTTCCTTTAACAATTATTTCTAAAAACTAGTAATCAGGAAAAATCCAAACATTTATCAGCTGATGTAGTTAAAATAAAAACCTTCTCAAATGGGAATGGTCAGTGTTTTGGTAAGAAAGGGAGTCGGTGTGTATGATCATGAACTATTGATTAGCCCACTGATAAGACTGCAGCATCATGATATTTTACAATGATTTTGTGATTGATTTGCTGAAGTGAAGAAGCGGATATAAGTTCTAATTAGTATTTTCCATTAGAAAGAATGTTCTAACACTTATGAGAAACTCCAGCAAGGGGCAGTGTAGGACACAGAAAACAGGCCTACTGGTAGATCAACTTTTTCCTGGAGAAGTTTGGAATATGTTTATTTCAGTTTTTATTATAAAGAAAGGCAAAAGCAAATAAAATAGAGTTTTAAACTCTGTGTGTGCGTGTGTGTAAAGAAGATTTTTCAAGTTTATTTTTGAATAAAATCACAATATATATTAGTGAGGTGGGTGGCCGAATTAAAAAAAAAAATTGAAAGGAAACATCTTTTCCTAAATGCACTTAAAGAAAACAAATGATTGCATTCAAATACAAGTGCACTCCTTGTTCAAAATTAAATACATTTAGGACAAGGGGGGACTGCTCACAGAAATAAGGGCTGCAGGACTAGACACTTAGGGTGTGCCTACACTGGATCTGGAGGTGTAATTTCAGGCTCACGTGGGTATGCCCACACTAGTTTAATCAGAGCTAGTGTGCTAAAAATAGAAGTGTAGCCACGGCAGCACAAGTGATGGCATGGGTACATGCCAAGCCTCAGACTAGATCATATATGGAGGAACTAGCCTGGGTTGATGGGGCTGCACTTCTATGTTTAGGCACTAACTCAATGAGAGCTAGTGCCTGTATCTCTACCTGAGCTGGAAATTACACAACCAATGTAGACAACTCATTTTGCCTTTTGAAAAATACACAAAAATCACTTTTTAAAAGTTTCTACTGAAAGATTAGAATAATTATACAGCTGATATATGTCTTACCTATCAACAGAAAACAGAGGGTGAAATCCTGGCCCATTGAAATAATGGGAAAACACTCACTGACTTCATTGGGGCCAGGATTTCACACAAACTAGTATATGGAATTGAAGTAGGAGTCACAAAGTAATTCTCCTTGTACAGAGGCATTTTCTGTTAAGTGCCTAAATTTTACCCCTCCCCAAACCCTTGAGTTTGAATGGAATGCAAAACAGAGCAGATGTTGTCTCAAGGTATCTTTTACACCATAGTTTACTTTTTGTCTTCTATGTCACAGTAACAATTACAATGATGATAATGAACTTTGAATGTTTAGTACCATGAAATCTGAATTGTGTTTTTCTATTAAGTTCAGGGCTTGTCAAAGTCATTTAAAAAAAATCATTGTACTCTCTTATGGTGCAGCATTGCATGGAATGACATCAAATTGCAAAGACAGAACAAAATGGAAGGTTGATTTGGTAACTGGAAGTTCTATTAGTAAAAGCTTGGACATGCTCATCAAATGGTAATGTCATTTACTTTTGGAATCTAATTCTAGTAGTCTCCTGTAAATCTAGTTAGCTATATATATAGCAGTTTTATTTAGATAATAAAAATTACTAGAAATATAAAACTGATTTTTCATTCCTCTAATTTACTGAGGAAGCCACATCTTTTGAATCTACAGTCCAGTCAGTTTCCCCCCGCCCCACCCCCAAAGATTGAGCTTGTTCGAATTTCCCAGGATGTGTGAGTGATAGACTCAAATGTCCAGTTGTTAGGAGAAGGGTCTGTTGTCATACTACTTGTTCAAAACTACTGGTTTTCTGTATTCTGACTGCTCAAAAAAATTTCAGCAAAAAAGCGCTCCATGATTTGCTTTTTAACAAGCCCACCGATTGGCTCTACCCAATTATACCCATTTGTTTAAATATTTGTTACATTTTTATTAAAGCCTAGAAGTTATTAAGGAATCTGCCCAAATTCCCTAGGTTAGATTTCACTTATGAATGGTTTTATGGTGGTAGGTGGATACTTCTGTGTATTGAGTCTCATGAGGAAAGCACATCTCCCGTAGTGGAATGCTAATGCATTTCAGTGTGTTCGAGCCCAAAAAAGAAAGAGAGAAAGAAAGAAAGAAAAGATAGTCAAACTTATTGTCAGCATCTCATCGGATCACTAACACTTCATATTTAAATAGATCTTTAGGATCAGTTAATAATAAAGACTTAATGGATTCACTTAGCCAGGCTCAAAGCCTTTGGTGTACTTTGTAAAGAGTCTGTCTCACTCCCTGAGTTTTTATTAAAATAAAACGTGGCCTGCAGTGAAGCTGACAGCTGAGCAGTTAGGTTATGAATTCGATTGTGATGGCAGGGCAAGCAGAATGAATATTCCCATTCCAGCTTGTCAGAGCCAGGGTAGAAACAAGGGCTGATAAATAGCGGACCTTGACCTATATAGTAATATGGTCCAGTCAACACAGAGGATTCTGGCCTAGTACAAAGTCCTAGAAGGTTCATTGTGCCAACTGCATGGTATGAACATTAAAATTCATAGTCATTTGCTGTATGGTGGATTTGAAGGTTTCATTATGAAAAATTCTGTCAATAAAATAATAGATGTTCAAGATGACTGTTTAATCACTGCTACAATGCTATACAGACATGGTAAATAGATTTGAGCAAGGGAGAGACCTCTTTTCAGGAAGTGTAATAAACTGCCATGCTTATGAGTAAGAAAACCCTTGTCTACATTGAATTAGGCCTTGTCTACACTACAGAGATTTAATGACAAAAGTTAGCTTTCATCAGCAAAACAGTGGAGGTGTACACACTACTATGCTCCTCCCACCGATTTAACTCTCCTGCTTTGCTGATGAAATTCATCTCGATGAGCAGTGGCAAAGTTATATCAACAAAGTGTCGATGTAGACACTATTCTTGGTTATGTTAGTGTAAATGGCCTCCAGAAAGTGGAGCCCTGGAGCACTCACAGAGTCGGCGCCTATGCCTACAGTCAGATTTCTTATGGCACGTTAGATAAGGGCGACGAATGGGAAATGCATCATTGTCATGTGAAGATAGAGGAGCAGAGGCAGGCATACCAGAAGGCAAGGAAGTCTAACTGTCGCTCTAGTGCTGCGCCGAAGACCTGCCGCTTCTATAAGGAGCCAGATGCCATCCTCATTGGCAACCCCACGTCCACAGCCAAGAGCCTCCTGGATACTTTGGTGGGGTTGGAGGCGAACAGTGGACTTAACCCTGAGGACAAAGTCATAGGTAGAGGAGGTAGAGTTGGAGGACAATGTTGAGTACACAGCAGAGTCATTCGGTGGTGTAGTGAGTCAGGGCCTCTTTTTCATTCCAGAGCGGTCTAGCCAATCCCAGCAGTCTGTGTCTGACGCTGATGACGCAGGAGAGGGTCCAGGGCCAAAATTGGGATATGCA
The DNA here is from genome assembly GCF_009764565.3 of Dermochelys coriacea. Taxonomy (NCBI): domain Eukaryota; kingdom Metazoa; phylum Chordata; order Testudines; family Dermochelyidae; genus Dermochelys; species Dermochelys coriacea. The sequence continues at coordinate 159,101,843 of NC_050069.1, read as the reverse complement.
TGCCATCTATTGCCCCGCTGCAGTTAGGGAATCCCATTGCTGCAAAGCCATCCACTATTTCACACATATTGCCAAGAGTCACTATCCTTCATAGCAGGATGTGATTAATGGCCTGGCACACTTGCATTAATGCAGTCCCAAAGGTGGATTTCCCAACTCCAAACTGATTTGCGACTGACTGGTAGCAGTCTGGAATCCCCAGCTTCCACACAGCAATCACCAGGTGCTTTTCCACTGAGAGGGCAGCTCTCAATTTGGTGTCTTTGCGCCACAGGACTGAGGTGAGCTCTGCACACAGTTCCAGGCAGGTGGCTTTCCACATCTAAATGTTCTGCAGCCACTGCTCATCATTCCAAACCTGCATAATGATGCGATCCCAGTACTCGGTGCTTGTTTCCCAAGCCCAAAAGTGACGATGCACCCTCAGCAGCTGTTCTGTGAATGCCAAAAGTAGTCTTGTTGTTTCTTTCCATGGCACACAGCAGGTAAGGCAACTCTGATCCCTGTTCAGATTGGGTGCTCATGATATACTGTGTGACCAGCCACGATGTGTTCACAACGGAGTTAACAGTAGAGAGCAGTGCAGGATCCATCCTTTCAGATGGAGATGGCAGGCACGCAGTGAACAGAGGCCACTGAAAAATGCCACAAAATGCAGTTGGAAGCCCATGGAATGATGGGATGGAAAAAACTGCATCATGGGATATTGAGCCCACACCCATGATGCACTGCAATCCACTCCACCTTCCCACAACTCCTAGCTGCAGAAGGGGCAAGTAGCACAGTGGGATAGCTACCCACAGTGCACTGCTCTCAGTGTTGATGCTAGAGCACCAATTGTGGATGCACTGACAGAAGGAGCATTGTGTGAACATGCACAAGCAATGTAATTATATCAATTTTTGATCGTCGGCGTAATTTGTGTCGACAAAACTCTGTAGTGTAGACAAGGCCTTAGTGTATTAATTTAAATCTACAAAAGAGAATTGACTAACAATGTTTTGCTGAGATCAGTTAACTCGTATAAAAGAGGTTCCTTGAAGCCCATTGGCTCAGTTGGTATGTTGTTTTTAATCTCTTGAAATTAGAAAATAACCAGATCCTTTGCATAAAAATGGACAAAGAACATTTACATGCTAGTTTATAATAGTATGACTTTGACTTTTTGTGGAGGAGTTCAGCAGTTCTGTGGCAGATATCTACAAGCAGGGGATATGTTTTGTCCCTGAGGGACATTTTAAAAATAACTATTTTAAAGTTATTTAGTTTGTTTAAGTAAGAAAAAAGTCGTATTATTGTGAGAAGTTGCACATGCATAACTCAAATAGATTCTTAATTTAAATGGTAAAATTTGGAAAGCACCATTCTTTCTGCCTGGTGTGCTGGAAGGGTTTTGAGAGCTTTAACTGTTTAGGTACTTTTGTGGATATTGTTTTAACTCATGTGCCTGTGGCCAATTTTAAGATTAACTTGCTGACTTGGTAACCAGAGCTGGTCAACAAATGGGGATTTTTTTCTGTTGAAAATTTTGCCTTTTCAGCAAAATATTGAAAACTGAAATATTTTGATTCATAATGGTGTAATATACCAAATACTAAATACATTTAGTCTAAAACCTCAATTTTCCATCAGATTAAGTTTTTGATCTTTCTTCTTCATTCTGTTCAATTGGTGTAATTTTTGAATGTCCTTTTCAAACATTGTACCTCACACGCACGCACGTGTGTGTGTGTGTGTGTGTGTGTGTTCTGAAAGTTTCTTTTGTTTTTCTTTGGTTATCATTAGGGTCCTACCAAATTCACGGTCAATTTTGATCAATTTCAAGGCCCTAGGATTTTAAAAATAGTTTATTTCACGGTTTCAGATACTTAAATATGAAATTTCACAGTGTTGTAAATGAGGGGGTCCCAACCCAAAAGGGGGTGATGGTGGGCTTGCAAGGCTATTGTAGGGGGGTCAGAGTATTGCCACCCTCACTTGTGCGCTGTTGCTGGTGGCAGCACTGCCTTCAGAGCTAGGCAGCGGGAGAGCAGCGGCTGCTGGCTGGGCACCCAGCTCTGAAGGCAGCATCGCTGCCAACAGCAGCACAGAAGTTTGGGTGGCATGGTATGGAGGGGTCCTCACTTTTAGGGGGGCATAGCAGCCTTATTAGTTGGCAACATGAGCAACTGAGCACCAGGGCACTTGGCCCAGAGCTGGGGAGGGGCAGGACGGGGGGCACCCTGGCTGAGGGCTCCTAACATATGCTGGGCTACGGCTGCTGATCCTGGCTGGGCTGGTAAAGGATGGGACTTCCTCTTACCCTGCAAGGGCCTCTCTGGGGGGGTGTTAAACCCACCTCCAGGAAGCTCTGCGGCTGCTGCCTGGGTGCCCAGCTCTAAAGGCAGCGCCACTACCAGCAGCAGTGCAGAAAAAAGGGTGTCATGGTATGCTATTCCACCTTTACCTCTGCGCTGCTGCTGCTGGCTGCGGCGCTGCCTTCAGAGCTGGGTGTCCATCCATCATCCACTGCTTTCCAGCTGCTCAGCTCTAAAGGCAGCACAGAGGTAAAGGTGGGAATACTGTGAACCCCCTACAATAGCCTTGTGACTCCCCCCCTCCCCCACAACCCTCTTGGGTTGGGACTCCCAGTTCAAGAAATGCTGGTCTCCCCTTTGAAATCTGTATAGTATAGGGTAAAAGTAAACAAAAGGCCAGTTTTCATGGTCCGTGACGCATTTTTCATGGCCAAGAATTTGGTAGGGCCCTAGTTATTATCCTTGGCTGGTTTTTGTTTGTTGCATAGCCAGTTTTGACTCACTAATGTATTTACAGGATGCAGTCTTCCTCATTTTGAAAATGACATGATAAAAATTAAAGTATTTAAGAAAAAGAGAAAAAAACATTTTCACTTTTGAAATGAACCAAATTTTCCATAGAGTTTTTTATCAATCATCTCTTTTATAGCATCATCTGTGTTGCATAGCAGCAGCTCTTTTATTTTTTACACTTGTGGCACATCTGTCCTTTTGCTAAACATCCCTCTGCTTTGGGTGTTCTCCATTTGCCACGGACTCTCTCTTTGTTTTTCAGGTTTGTAGCCCATCTGCTTGAGCACATCAGATTTTTTGTTTTGTTTTTTTGGGTTGCCTGAAGGTACATTGAGACTAAGTTATTTTGTACATGTACTCCTCTGTAGACATAGGTTTAAGTAGAGGTTGTGCCATTTCAGCTGTACTAGTGATACTTTATTTAAATCAAGTTCAGCTCCTTTATTTCTGAGTTCTTCATTGACTTTTATTTACGAACTTGTCCCAATTAATTTAATCCATATCAGTAAATGTAAAGTCCTTATCCAGCAATTTTACCTCTATCATATGGTCTTCTTTGAGTTCACTTATGCCTGGCATTCTGTACAAGAATTTATTACATGCAAACAATGGATTAGCTTTTGGGAGGTGACATTTGTCAAACCTAAGGCAATGTGCCCTTTGCTCTTTTTATTCATTCAGCTGACTTATTTGTGTATTATAAATGCAGCCACCATTCTCTTCAGCCTAAATCAGCAGATAACTGCATTCTTCCTCCATATCTTTGGATTTCAGAAGACCACTGAAAAAGAGTTCCACATGATGTTTGAATTTCTTCCATGCATCAAGAAAAGTAATATTTTTCCAACTCATTATGGACAACTACATTCCAGCAAATTTTATCATTCTAGCCGATTTGTCCTTTCTTAGCCTACTGCTGACACCATGTAATATTTTGGCATGTAATGTGTAATGTTTTATTTCTTGGCATCTGTAGAACAGATGCACCTAAGAAAAAGATTTTTAGTCAGAGACACTAAGGCAGAATAGGTGTTACTGGTAATACACTCAACATCTAAAAAGAAATGAATTACAGATGACAATATTAATTTCTAATACCTGTACATTCAGGGCAGCACTGCAGAAGTGTAGGTTTTGCCATTGAAGTGTGTGGGTGCCAGATCTGGAATAAAATAAACAGAACTACAGAAAATATTTGCAGTAGTACCATCAGGTGACTATTAATAGTGTTATGTAAACATGAGGAAAAATGTCTGAATTATCCCTAAATAACATAATTTCAGAAAGACCAGGAAATACTACTCCTTGGAAGGAAGAGAAGTAATATGCATATATTGCATGAGAGTCCAAGAAATAAACCGGTTGAAAGCAGACATAAAGTTAAATTTAAAAAAATGAATCATGGAAAATATTGAACAAAGAGGCAACTATACATCTTTATGTTTTTGTCAGTGATTTGTATTATTTAGAATGAGGACTTCAGCCTTCTAGATGATTTTATAATCTACAGAGGTTGACTATGAGTGACTAAACAAACAAAACTGGGATGTTTTTATACTTTATATTTTTATAAACACATAACTAAACAAAATACATATGACTACATGCACAAGATGGAAATAGCATATAAATAACAAAATTCTGTGTTCATTATTAGCAAAACCTGTGGGTAGAAGGGACAAAAACAACAAAAAATGCTGAACACAGAGATCAAGGACATCAATTATTAAAGTGACTAAATAGATAAATAAGTGAGAACATAAGATATGAGTATCAGGAAATAATATATACTAGACTGCAAAAGCATTCACTAGTTTCCTGTGTGCCTAGATATCCTCTATACAGTTTCCAAGCATTTCTATTAGACAGTCATTTTTCCAATTAAGGCAGTAGTAGAGAGCACAAAATAAGCCAGTCTGTGTATGAGGGAAGAATTGCAGATTTCCATTTTCTCAAAATAACTCTTTTGGGCTCTAAAATAGTTACTGATATCCATTTCTTAGTGTTTAAATGTTTTTGAGAGAGCACTGAATGTGGTGTTCCAGAACACATGCATTTTTTGACAGGGATAGGGAATGTGTGAAAGGTTGACATGTGGCTGTTTCCATCTCCAACATTCACTGTGTGTTGCCAGTCTAGCCTTAAACATTCTGGAGTCCTATAGTGCCTGTTTAATGTCTTGTTCTGAAAGAATCGCAAGGATAAAGAACTGGAAGTATCTTTCACATTAAGCCACATATCCTCCCAGGTTTCTGTTGTGATAGTACGGCTGAGGGTTTTTTCCCATTTTATTTTAAGACTGAGATTGAGAGGATAATGCAAAGCATTAAGCCACCTGTAAGTAATTCCTACAAAGTGAAGATTCTTTCCATATTTCTGAACATGTTCTTCTAGAAGTGAAGAGTTGAAACAGACAAATTGTCCCCTATCCTTGCATGAATCCTTGAGCATAGACACTGAAAGAAGGAACTTGTAAGACAGCGTTAACTGATATTTGTTACTCATGTAATTGAAGGAGGCCAGTCTATCATCTTGTATTGTATCTTTAATTTTTGCTAATCCTTTTTCTATCCAAATTGTCCTAGGCATGGAATTGGCTTTGATTCTGAGGCACAAATTATCCCATAGTGGTACAAGAAGAGAATTAGTAAGATTGGATGCTGTATTAATCTTAACGTGTTGCAATCTTAACCCCGTAAAGATGCAAAGACTGGGTTTTTTCTTACAGATATGGGTAGCCTCTTAAGGTATACAAAAGAAGAGAGGGAACTAAATGGCATAGCTAAGCCTTTTTCAGTCTCAAACCAGGCTGGAAAAGTATAGTTTTATGCCATAAGAAAAGGGAAAATTTTCTCTTTAGGCATAAAGAGGAACCTCTTCATTCTGATCGAAAAGGTTCATAATTTAGCTCCTGAAAACCAACAGCCTATAGATTTGGCACTTCCACATAGTGAACTACTTAACCAAAAGAGCACCTTTGCCACAGTGTACTCTGTAGTAACATTAATAGCATGTTATCTAGGCTCCATAAGTCTCAAATTAGATCAACTAGTTTTGTCTTGATTTGCAGCTAAGCTCATGGACCATATGTCATCTCTGCTTTTATTTTCCCACTGTCCTTGTAAATTGGCAAAGGTATTGAAATATTCCAATATCCTGCTCTTCTCAGAGGGAGTCTTTTAATACAGTACACTCTCACCATCACAATCCTGTTGGATCCAAGCCTTTTATTTGTTATAGCCAGGAGTTCATTATAGTGAAAGGACAAACAAAATGAATGAAAAACTGTTGGATAAGTTAATGAAGTTGCCTTGGATAAAGGCGTTAGCTCAATTAATTAATAATAAGAACTATTTTGTGACATGCCTCGAGTATTCTGCATTAATTCATCAAAGAACACAGTACAAAAAAAAACACAAATCCCAAATTGAAATGGAACATTCAAAACCCAGTCAAAGATGAAAAATTTAAAAGTGCATTGACAAATTTTCAGTGTTTTGTTTCAATTGAAAATATAAAATATTCCCAAATTTTGATTTAAGTCTCCATTCAAAAAAAAAATTTGCTTTGCCGCACCGGGTGCATGGAAGCTGTACAAGTGAACATCAGCATTTAACGGAGCTGCAGGATTTTTATTGCCTCAGCATCCTGTGTTTCCATCTATGCAATCGTAGTCTCTAACCAATTTTCTGCCTCAGACTCAACTGGGGTGGTTTGTCTGCCTCATCAAATTCATTTCCTGGGCATCTGATTTCCCCAGCACTTTGTCAACTATGACTTCATCTGGTAGCACGGTGGTCACTGCACACTCATCATCCATGTGAAGCCTGTCATTCACTACTGCTTGAGGATCCCATCCAGCAAAGCATCCGGACATCTGACAAAGAAGTTGCTCATTGTCCTCATTTTCCGGTTGGAGCATGTTAAGGTTCCTTCCCCACTCTGAACTTTAGGGTACAGATGTGGGGACCTGCATGAAAGACCCCTAAGCTTATTCTTACCAGTTTAGGTTAAAAACTTCCCCAAAGTACAAACTTGGCCTTGGCCTTGAACAATATGCTGCCACCACCAAGCGTTTTAAACAAAGAACAGGGAAAGAGGCCACTTGGAGACATCTTTCCCCAAAATATCCCCCCAAGTCCTATTCTCCCTTTCCTGGGGAAAGCTTGATCATAATCCTCATCAATTGGTACAGGTGAACACAGACCCAAACCCTTGGATCTTAAGAACGATGAAAAATCAATCAGGTTCTTAAAAGAAGAATTTTATTTAAAGAAAAGATAAAAGAATCACCTCTGTAAAATCAGGATGGTAAATACTTTACAGGGTAATCAGATTCAAAACATAGAGAATCCCTCTAGGCAAAACCTTAAGTTACAAAAAGACACAAAAACAGGAATATACATTCCCTCCAGCACAGCTTATTTTACAAGCCATTAAACAAAAGAAAATCTAATGCATTTTCTAGTTAGATTACTTACTAATTTTACAGGAGTTGTAAGGCTGCATTCCTGATCTGTTCCCGGCAAAAGCATCACAGAGACAGCCCAAACCCTTTGTTCCCCACCCCCTCGAGATTTGAAAGTATCTTGTCCCCTTATTGGTCATTTTGGGTCAGATGCCAGCGAGGTTACCTTAGCTTCTTAACCCTTTACTGGTGAAAGGGTTTTGCCTCTGGCCAGGAAGAATTTTATAATACAGTATACAGAAACGTGGTTACCCTTCCCTTTATATTTATAACAGAGCACTTTTGCATCTTGATTGACAGTTGACAGGGAGGGTCCTAATGTCTTGTTCCAAGTGTTTTTGACTTTTCACGAATGATTACCAGACCATGCATCAGCTGCAAGATATGTCCTATCTTTCAGGGTGAAGGATGTCAGAAAAGTCACAGCCTGTATACCTTGTGACTAGGATTTCTCTCAGTAGCCTTTTTCTGTACTGATTCTTAAATGCTGCAATTATCCCACCATCCATGGGCTGGATTTTTGACATTGTATTTTTAGGTAATTTTTAGTAGACAACTTTCATTTTTCTGTCTCATGTCACTAACTGGTCTGCAGTGGGGTGTGCTGGGCAGTTGTCCAGGAGTAACAGGCTCTTCCATCTTGATGCACTCAGCCTCAGCGTTGATGTTTCTTAACAGTAGGGACAAAGTTCTCAACAACACACCATTTAAAAATTTCCCCATCATCCAGGCTTTTCTGGCATTCTTGTAACTCACTGGAAGTGACTTCATATTAATGTGATGAAAGTATCGTGGCTGTTGTGACTTTCCAATGCAAGGTGGGGTAATTTTATGACTTCCATTTGCATTTGTATAGAAGAGAAACATCACGCTTTCATTTGGCACTTTATATCCCTTCACTGTATCTGCTCTCTGGGGCAATGTCATATAAGGCACATATTTCCAAAACAACCCTGTTTCATCGACATACATCAGCTCCAGTGTATAACCTCCTTCTAACAAAAGTTGCTTTAGCTTTGGGAGAAAGCTTTCTACAGCTTCGTCATCGCATGAATGACTGCACCACAACTAAAGTGGGGCAGAATTCGTCTGGGCTTACCCAAAGAAGGGCAGCTCTGCTTTGTGTTGGGTGGGGGTGGAGAAGAAGAAGGTCAGAAACTGCTATAAAAGGTGCTCGGTGGTCAGCTTTGCAGCAATGACTTACCCCTTCCCTCCCCCTCAGAAATGTGCATAAAGGTACAAAACCTGGGAGTGGTAAGTCTCTCTGTCCACGCAGTGAGGAAGCCGGGGTAGGGAGGCAACCAAGGAAATGGCTGGTGCCTCCTTGTGGCGGATGTTCAGTGCAGGTACTACATAGGGAGGGCAGCCAGTGACCAGATAAATGGCCTGGTAAAGGACTTAAAAGGAGGTACTGGATAAAGGAACAGAATGTGGGAGAGGGTTGGGGACTCCTATGATTGGTACGGCAGGGAGCCAATCCCCACTTCTTCCTCCCCCATTCTCATAGCCCTTCTTAACCCTCTTACAAGGCTGGTGGTTGGTAAGGTCCATGCCATGGGTTGGGTGGGAGGCCTGGATGGAAACAAAATGGGGCTGGCGGAAGCCCCAGAAAATTGATTTAAATAAACATGGATTAAACAAAGGGGGGCTGGTGGAAGCCCCGGAGCATTGATTTGAATAACCATGAATTTGCCTGCACTGTATGTTTTATCTGCTGGGTAGTCCCAGACATCTACATAATAAAGTTGTGGCTTGATTAAAACCAATAACAAGTCTCCTTTCCTTCTTGCGGTATACCCAGACAATGGAACTCACCAACAATTTTCAGTTCCCAAATGCCATGTCTTTTTTGAAATCGCCACAGCCATCGGTCACATACTTTGAATGTTATTTCAGGATTAATTTGTTTTGCCAAGATGTTTGCTTTTTTGCAAATGATTGGTATCAATACAGGATTACCATTGCTTCTGCACTGCTGGAACCACAAGAAGACCGCATCATGTAGTGCATCATCAGATTGTGTTAATTTCTTTTGGGACAATCCTTCGTCATTGTCAACTTTATGGACAAATGCTCAGAGATTTTTCTGGTTTTTTTAAATGTTCTTGCTTTTGTCAGCCCATACTCACACCAGAGCCCGCATTGCTCTTTTTTTTTTTTTTTAAAGATCAATAATTTCTACCTTCGTTGCAACAGAAATTGATTTTTGTTTCAGAGGCATGGCTCATACTTTTGTGACACTTTTGTTGTAGTGGCAAAATGCAACTTTCGTGAAACTTCCATTGCAGTAGCTCAGCACTAATGTATGCCACTGGATAAAAATTGTGCATGCATGTGCAACAGACTTTTACAGTACTGTAGTTGGGATCCAGGGACCAGGTTTGTTATAGGAGCAAGAATGTACTGTACGTGTCTATAATAAAGAAGAAACCAAATATCCTGAGTTTTTTCCACTAGTTTGCCTAGCACAGAAGATAAATATGTTGCAATCCTTGTGTTGGGAATAGACACATTTCATCTAGAGAAAAGCTAAAAGAATATTTTTAAAATAGATTAATCTATGGGAATGTAAACTGTGGCAGTGTCCTTTTAAGCAGTTAACTCTGACAACCCTTCTGACACGTTGTTGTTGTTGTTAAAGATCATGGGATTAAGAAGAATCTAATGTAATAGATTTGAGCTATTATAAACATTATCTGGTAGGTGTGTGTATGCATGCATATATAAAAATAACTGTTTTAATTGTATTTTTTCTAACTTAAACTAAAGTGGAAAGTGGTCAGAATTGCATTGTTAGGCAATAACAGTGTATTATTTCTACATCGGCATGAGATTTTTATTGAATATGTTCAAGTGAGTTTTAACAGCACTATACAGGAAAAACTTGTTGCTTTATAATGAAGTTGCTCTCAAACGGTTTGTTTATCTGATATACTGTGGGAAATATTTTGTTCATTTGCTATAGATTAGCGGGAAAATTAAAGGCTTTGCCCTCATTTACTTCAACAGGACGACTCACATGAGTATGGTTACCCAGGTCCATAAATTTTTGTAGGATCAGGCCTTAACACTAGAAAGAGGGCATGTATTGCAGTTGCTAGGCAACCTTCTACACAACATATCACATAGTAGGACATGGCTCCATGTTATAAAGTTTATAAAATAAAATAAAATCTTAGTCCCTTGTAAATAAATTATTTTTATTTTATAGCTAAAATGGTTTGAAACTAGAAAACAGCAGATTTAAACATTGAGACACTTGACATTTATTGGAAATGTGTGTCAATCAAATTAAGTCTTCGTGTGGCCAGATGTACTTAGAAGTTAAAAAAAAAAAATGGGGGTTATTCTTGAGAGAGAGAGATTTTTCTCTCCCCAAGAGATGTTTGATGGGAATGTGAACTTGGTGAATTTGAATTTGGTATTAAAAGAGTTCTGCAGAATGATACATGGTAAGTGATTCTGGTCACAGAGGGAATGGATGAAAGAACTTTAATAAACAATCTGTATTCATGAGTGTGATTTCCTTTTTCCTCAATTTCAGAGAATAAAGATGCACATTTTTCTGGGGTTTCTGTTTGTTTGTTTATTTATTTTTCTGTATTTACTTTACTTTTTAAGATCATGTCAAGTGAGCGTTCATACCACAAACGTTGGAGTGTCTCCCATGTAAATAGGGCCTACGTTCCCTCAGTGACTCGGTCAATTTGGATGGGTTGCCTCAAAGACCATGGTGCAGCTGCCATTATTTTTGCACTGTGTGTGGCATTTCTCCTCAGTAGAAAAGTAATTGATTCCCCATCAGGTTCCCTCTGAGCAATGAAGCAGCTATGAGAAAAGGCAGATGCTTCTCCCTTGTACCTCTCAGAAGGAGGGGCAGGGGTTTGGCTGGGAGCCGGCTGTGACAGGGTTTGGAGGAAGTCTGAGAAGGAGGGAGTGGTTGGAAGGGATGGATCTGGGGAGGGAATGAAGCTTCCTAGCAGGGGTGCTGGAATCATTTGTATAATGGCTGAGAGCCATTGAACCAAAAGGTAAGCCTGGTATGATGGAAACCACTTCAAGCCAGGGGTGCGGCAGCACCCCCTGTACTCCTACTTCCAGCACCTATGCTTCCTAGAGTGCTGTCTGGGGGATGAAGAGAACCTGAGGTTTGGTGTTGGTCAGGAAGAGAGTGCTTGGAGTAGCCTAAGAGGGTTGCAAAGACTCATTGGGAATTGGAAGTCTTGGAGTAGCTCCAAGTGGAGGAGACTGGGGCAATCTGACCCTGATGGCAAATTATCCTCCCCCATTCTACCTGTAGCCTCTTTCAGCTCCTGTCCCTTCATTCAGCCCCTCACCTCCCTGCTGGGGAGGCAGTCAGCCTGTGGCACCATGTCTTCCCTGCTGCTGACTGCTTGTGTGAGCCAGCATTGGGAGCACTGGGCTAGAGAAAGAAGGGCAGTATCTTGCCATCAGTCTTTGGGCTACAATGACCCCAGAGAGGACAGGGGGATTTCTGCTGTTTCCTTGCTGAATTCATAAGAGTACAGCAAGGCTGCAGGACTGGATGTCATTGCTGCCAAATGCATAAGTATCATGTAAGATGAATGATATTTGGCAGCTCTGTCAAAGACATACAAGTCAATTTTAACACAGTGTTTTTCCTGTCATAAACTGACCTAAATAAAGGCTTCCTTAGCATTCAGATATATACAAGCTATAGAAAATTCCTAGGGTTCTCCTAGAAAAAAGGACTGTAGCAGTGCAAAGTTATTGTATTTGGCCTGTGTATTTCCTCCAGAGACTGAAACAATTTTTTCATTATTCATTTTTAGATCAGTTATACTAATGTGTCTAGGAGTAAAAATGCTTATTTATTTAGATGATATCTTGAGGCAGAAAAGCTCCTAAGACTGCATATTTCAGCCACAGTGCACTTGCTAAAAGCCTGAATGTATCTAGTAATCACAGAAAAGTCTGTTTTAATCCCTTCTCCCATTCTAGACATTCTGCCATTCGCTGTAGATGCAACAGCACAGAGAAGCTTACTGGATTCAAGGGAAAGTATAGCCGATGGAGCCGCAAGTACCTAGCTCAGCTGGATTTCTGTTAAAACCATGTTCCTTTCTGGATTTGCCCACTCCAGAAATCTTAACCAGGGGTACCTCAAATTCAGGATGGTGTTTCTCTTGCATATCAAAGAGTGAGTTGACTGTGAAACTTATCTGTGTAAACAAAGCAGAGTTTCTCACAGTTTGAAGGTTCTGAATAATGCCTTGGTGAATAGGCTACTCTTGCAGCATGATCAGAAGGACAGGCACCAGTTTCTTCCTTGCCCTGAGGATGCTCAACCCCTGCTCAGCCCCAGGCCCTGCTCCTACTCCACCCCTTCCCTCAATCCCCCACCCAACCCTGCCTCTTACTGCCCCACTCTGTCCCCACTCCACCCCTTTCCCCCAGGGTCACGGAGTCGTCGCCTATGATCAGAAGGTTAATTTACTATGATTCTAGCAGACCGAGTGAGGAAGTGAGTTCAAGATTCAAGGGGCCTTCCTGGAGAATGCCTGGCTAGCACCTCCCCTCTATATTATAGCAGAGCAACATTTCTGCTGTAAGTAAGGTTAAAAGACCAGCTTTCTGTTTAATCCCCACTGTTCTAAGTGCTCTGAAATCCGATTGGCTAATTGGATTGCCTTGAAATTTGGTATGCCTCATCGAGGTGCAGAAGACAGTCAGTAGCCCAAATATGGGGCCATTTGACTGAAAAGTTCCCAAGATACAGTCTCCAGAATAAAACAGCTTTTCTGAAACTTGACATATTCTGGCAATGTGTGTTAGTTTTGTTTATTTTTGGCTCACAGTGAAGATAAAGCCAGGGCTCAGATCATCACACCAGGGTCTCAAATACTCAAGGGTTACCTCAACAGAGTGCCTGGCACCCACCGGCCTTAAGGGAGGGATCATATTAAAATGTTGTTTGAAAAAGAGTTGCTGCTTTTTTTCAAATAACATTGAAAAAGAGGTTGTGGAGTCTCTGTCGTTGCAGGTGTTTAAGAACAGGTTAGACAAACACCTATCAGGGATGATCTAGAGATAATACTTAGTCCTGCCTCAGTGCAGGACTGGACTAGATGACCTCTTGAGCTCCTTTACAGTTGTATTTTTCTCTGGCTATATCTACACTTAAACATATGCAGTTGGCCTGTGTCAGCTGACTGGGCTCAGGCTAAGGAGATTTTTAATTGCAGTGTAGATGTTTGGGCTTGAGCTGTAGCCCGAGCTCTGGGATGCTGTGAGGGGGAGGGTCTCAGGCTGTATTCATATCCAAGGGGTATTCTGTTTCAGCTGAGAACATCTCATTAAGATGGATGGGCCACTTAGCAAAACTCTGAGACTGCTGATGGATGTTTAGAACCCCTCCCCAAGTCTAATTGCATACAGCGGAGTGCCAGCTCTGCTGTAGATAAGGTTGGGATGCCCTTCTTGTTAAAAGGACGACTCCGCTTAGTGTGCTGAAATCTTTATGCTTCCACAGATTGTCTTGAAATTTGCTATGGCTTGTGAGAGTATAGGGTAGGATTATTATTCCAAATATAGGATTTGAACAAGGGGTTCCTGAGATACAGCCCCCAGAAAAAACAAAACAAAGAAAAAAGCCCAGCATTTTATTAAGTTCATACATTCTAGCAGCTTGGACGTTTGAAACCCACCATGGTTAGAAATCTGAGAATAAACTATAAACATCTGGGAAAAATCTGTCTTTGGTTGGTTTGGGTTGTTTTTTTTAAATTTTTGCTTGGCTTGGTTGGTTGATTTGTTTGTTTTTTGGTTAGTTTTGGGTTTTTTGAGAAATGTAATTTGAGTACAGCAGAATATTTAGAAAGTAGTGAGCTATTTTTTAAAAGAAAATAAGTGACATGCAAGTGCTCACTAAGAGGGGGCAGGGTGTTTGGGGTACAAGAGTAGGTGGGAAAGAGGCATTTGGGTCTGCAACGAAAGATGGGAGCATCATGGAGAGGGAGAGAGATGGGAATGGGTGGTAGAGGAGGGAAGAGAGGTTGGGGGGCTCAGATAAGGGGGCGGGAGTAGAGCTCAGATTAGGGGCAGTGGAGAAGGTAAGAGAGGTTGGAGAATGTGCGGGATAGTCGAGGAAGTTGGGGAGGGGCTGTCAACTTATTATAAGCAACTTTTGGCTTGTTTTTGTAGTGTTGGGCAGGCGTTTTCCTACAGTCATGGCGTGTGGGTGTTTCCACTTGTCTCTGGGATCTGCTTTTTTTTTCTTTTTTTCTTTTCTTTGGAATATGCCCCACAGCATTTTTTGCCTCAGACCCCTCCCAGTGTCATGGCATCATGACGCAAATCCCTGCTTGGCATCACGATGCAAATCCTGTCCCAGCTTAGTCCTGGCATTTTTTTAATCAGTCACACTTGCTTTGGGTGGGTTTTATGGCAAGCCTTTATTTGCTTCTTCGGTGTTTGTGCTGGGATCTTGGGGAGCCCTACCCTTCTCTCTGCCATCTGTGTGTTTTGGGAGCTGGGGGATTTTGCTCCTCTTGGGATGTCTAAGTTCATCTCTTTGCCACCATGTGAGCTGGGATCTGGAGTCGGGGGAATGAAGATAACACAGATTTAAACACCCAAAATCCAGAAAATCAATAGTTAAGGAACACCTCTCCTCTGTGTGGGGTGGAGGAGGTTGGCCAGAATGGGTGTGGAAGGGACCCCATGTGGAAAAAGGGGTGAATTGGGTGTACCCAGAGAATGGTTGGAGAAGTCTCAAGCAGGGGCAAAAGTGCCAGCTGGAGGTGGGTAGTGGGAGTGAGAGGCTCAGCTCAGTATGCAGTTTGGACTGTATAACCAAGGTAGAGTGTGACCTGACCTTCCAGTAAGCTGCTGCATGTGATATGTGTATGCAGCAGCACAGGGCAGGAGACAGCAAAGAGCAACCTCTTGCATATTAATGGCTTCTACAGTGGCAAATAATCACTCAGTGGGATAGATGGGTTAGGACAGCTGTTGGTGGCGGGGATTATGTGTTGTGGAGAATGCTGGGCCAGAGGGTGGAGATGGAGAGAGAGACCAGACTTCTCTTACACATTGAAAGTTACTGTAACAACCATACAATAAAACTTTCAAGGTTTTGGGGCATAGCTCATGGATGGGATTTCTCTCATTAGCCCTGTTAGCAACTACCCTTTGCAAACATTGCAAAGCATGACTGACTGTTATTCCCATTCCATGATAACAAAATGTATATGAGAGGGGAGAAGCGCTGAGGAATTACATGGCAACCATGTGGCCTAGTGGAAAACCCACTGGACTGGAACAATTCTTAGCTCTGCCACTGGCCTGCGGGATGACCTTGGGCAAGTCACTTTACCTCTTTGTGCCTTGGTTTTCCATTTGCAAAATGGAGTAATGATGTAATGTTCTTTGAGATCCACTGATGAAAAGCACTATATAAGAGAGAGGTCTTTCGATTATTACTTAGCAACAGTAGCATATCAACTGCAAACCTAAGTGAGAACTACAACTGTCTAAATGACCACTAATTTCTATCAATAAACATTTTTCTTTCTGTTTAAAAAAAACCTAGGTAATTAAATGACCAAAAAAAAATCATTACCTGAGAGTTAAGGTTGTCTGGTGATAGCTTCTGCCCTGCCAGAACATCTGGTTCAGCAAAACTAAAACTTTTGAAAACCAGGAAATACACAGTTAAGATAAACACCCGCATAACCTTAATTCTACCTTTTTTGAGCAATGCACCAACACATCCATAACACACACACTCTCACTCTGTAGTGAACAGTCCCTATCTGCATTTGTCCCGTGCTCAAACACTGTGCCAACACCCCCACCAGAAATCACACACTTGTAAAATTTAACAGCCACTTCATATTCTTCTACAGTCTTCACACTTACACACAAGAGACCACCTAAACCTATTCTTTCCCCAACCATCATTAAATCCACAGACTGCTCTCATATTTCACCTCACTGCTGACAGTACGCAAGGCAAGAAGTTCCCAGTGCCATACTACTGACACAGCCTACACAATTCTGCACTGAAATGATGCAGACTGGACCTTCCAGGTGTATATGCACCTCTTTCCTTTGATAACACACATGGGGGTGGACTCAGACCCATATCTCCTCGTATCACAATTACAGCTTTTCTGAGCTGCTCCAACTTATTCCTCTACCATTCACTACAGCTACACCTAACGCAGTAAATGCAACTGAGGTGCATGTAGATATTCCCAATGGCTATTGCCAGATCCATGGGACAGCAGAGTTAAGGTCGTGTGGGCATTTTTTTTAGCTCTGTATTTCCTGGTTTTTCAGAAGTCTGTGTTTTGCTGAATTCAACTTTTTGGAAGGGCAGAAGCTATCACTGGGCAACCATAACTCGGAGTTAAGAGAGGTTTTAGCCATTTAATAGTGAAGGAGCTCAAGATGAGCACCTCTGTTGACTGAACTGTGGTTGTATGGCATGGAGAGAGAGACAGGTTCTCAGGTTACTAGGTCCCAAATTGTTTACAGGGAGACTTTCAAAGGCACAGAGGGGCGTTGGGCACCCAACTCCCACTGGAAATTGATCCCATTGTACCTTGAATGGTACCTGGAAATTTAACCTCATCTACTGCACCTCCCACAGCATCAGTGTTATATGTGGCTGGCATGACTCTCCAGTCAACCAATGGGCCATCACATTCTGCACCAGCTTCAGTTTCCAAGTGGTCTCAAGATGCAGTCACATGAAGAGTGTGTTACATTAGTTTAATCTCAGGTCTGTTTCCTTTGTGATCTTAGTCATTCTTATACTTGTTCCACCATGTACTTTTTACATGTTCCTGGCTATTGTGCTTTTGCCATTTTAAATGTACAGAAAAGAGATCTCTCTTGTCTGCTGTTATGAAGAATATATCCTTACTTTAAAATCTGATCATTCTGTTTTTCTGAATATAGGGGAAACTGACCGTTTATGTCCTCCCAGCCACAACTGTGGAGACAGTGAAATAGATAGGGTGAGAAGGGAAGGAGTCAGGGGGATAGCCACTCTTACTGTCATATTCCCCTTAAAATCTAGTGGGACTTCGGATGCGCTAAGCAAGATAAAACAATAGTACTAGAAGCATTGATATCTTCCCCCTCCCCGCTGAGATTTTCCACATCTTGAAGAGAATGCCCACATGCCCACAGGAGGCCTCAATTTAGAAACAGTCAGAGTCCTGGAGAAATAAGAGTCCTTGCATGACCCTGCCTCTTCCATTTGGCTGCCCATTCTGACTTCTTTTGCAGGCGTTGTCATACAATCAGTACAATGTGTTAGGCGAGCAGCAGACACCATCAATTTGGTACCCTCTCTGCACACATTCACATTGTACATTGTTTTTCTAAAAGATATGCTCTGCAGATTATTTTGGGGAAGTTCTGTGGCCTGTTTTACAGGAGGCCAGACTAGATTATCATAATGGCCTTAGAAACTATGAATTTGAAAGTTTACTATATCTACTTTAAGATTAGGTCTGATGTGGAGCTTTCAAGTGGTACTGTTACCATAAAAATGGGGATAAACAATGACACCATCGACATGTTAAAATGACCGCTTTGAAATATTGTATTTGTTTCTGTTAGTTTAATGACTCTATGTATTATTTCAAGACATAAAATTGGATTTTTTTGTTGTTGTGATACTTTGAGGTCACAATCTTAAAGGGTAAAACAAAATCTAATACATTTGTAGAGGTATCATTGAAGTATAATAGTGCCAGTGACATTTCTAATCAACATCATTATCATAATTTTTGTTCATCATTATGATCTCTGCTGAGAGTGTGCAGGTTACCACAGTTTTCATTGCTTTGGCGTGTACCTGCTTCTTTGCAGGGAAAATTGTTCTGACTACAGACCCAGTTGATTGTGCAGCAACCCTAGTGGTACAGGCACAAATAAGGTTTTGTAGTTGCACAGGTGCCATTGGGCCCTTGAAGGACACAGGGAGTAGTTCATCATCTATAGTGCAATAGTGATACAATATCTGATTTACCTATCTAGGGAGACATCCATATCTTTGTTGGCCAAGATGCTGCTTTGAGATGGTCTTCCAAACTGTCCTAATATGGTGGTAGTTTGGCCAGTGACTTTTCCTTGTTGATGGCTAGACTGAAGCTCAAGCAATTCATGACTCTGTGAATCTCCTTTTCTTTCTCACTCTGGTCACACAGCACTACTACCAACATCCTGGCTGCAGAAATTGTAGCTTGTCCGTCACTCTCTTCCAGGTTGGCAAGATCTCTGAAGTAGTAAGCTCCCTTTGCTTTGACAACATTAAACACAGATTTTTCCCAATGTCAAATAGAGATGACACAGAGTCACATCCTGTTAATGCACATACAGCAGGAAGTATATTGCAGAAGTCAGGAATGAGTGTGGCACATATTGCATGCACAGATGAAGTGGTACTTGTCAGTTGCCTGTTTCAATCCACATTGTATCTATGTGCTCCACTTTTGGAAAGCAGTGAACAGCAAGGACCAAAACATCTGTATCAGGTGACCTGATTACTATGGTTCCTTTGACATCGAGAAACACAAAAGCTATATTGGCGCATACAGAAGCATCCTTGTGTCCTGCTTCCTCTTGAGTACTGTACAAGTCTTGGACTTCTTCAACACCTCTGCTGGTGATGAACTTTGCTACTTCACCATTGGAAAAGCCTCCAGCAAGGAGGAGTGTGATTACTTTTTGGATGGCATGTTTAGAAACGTTTTCTATGGAGGTGGGCATCCAGCACTCACCTGGTATTTCTTACATCCAACCTTAGATTCTATCTGGCGCTGTCTTTCTACAGTTTTCACAGTTACTATTGCCATATCTGTCAAAGACTTTGCTCATAGAATTAGCTTTGTCAAATCCTTTTAAGACCTATCTCAAATACTTACACCCAATTGATCAAATGTGGAATTTGTCTCCTGCCATCATTTGTTTGACAGCCATGGCATCTTTGAAGTACGCTGTGGTGTCTTTGTTGCATGCCCTTAGTTCATGGATTCTTTCACTTGAGCTTCCCGCTGATGCCCTAATTCAGCTTTGTCTGTTCTTCTCATTGTTCCATCAGCATAGAAGAGTGACGTAGGCACAGGTCCTATTGGGGACGAAGAATAGTTGCCATTGAAACATCATCTTTTCATGTTGCTAAGGACATGGTTCTACAGAAAACAGTTTCTGGACTGGTAGCTACTGTGATTGTCCCTCCCTTGTCAGACCTAAATTTGGTCATTTTGACCATGTCAGCAACATTTTTGGTACCAGATTTCTTGAGTGGGCTGAAGCAGCTACGTGACTGATCAGAACCAACTGCAGGTCTCTCAAATCACTCCATTTGTTCTTCTCCAGCATCTGCTATTTTCAGTAGAGACGCTCTTGTACATCTGACACTACATGTAGTGCAGTAGATGGGTTGATACGCACCTCTGGATGTGAGTCAGGGCCAAATGGATTTGTTATATTGTTGATGACATGGTTGGTAAGGGCTGTGACATGCTGTTCGTCCCTCTTCAGTGCAGAGGCCGGGACTTATCTGTGGACTTTCTCTTTACTACTTCTTGTTAGGCCTCTTCCTTCTCTCCTAGCTTCTGCATGTTCATAATATGAAGCTGTGTATTGTCATCTCTAACACTAATGCTGACCTGTGCATAAGTGTCACTGAAATAAAAGGCTAATTTGTAGAATATTTCAAAGGCTAGTATCGCATGCATAGGCAATTTCAAATTAAAATCTTCTATCAGGCAGCCTAGATGCTACATTGTATATACAAAAGCTTACAATTGGAGAAACATTACATTAGGCATTCTAATACATTTATATATACTCATTAAACAGTACTAACTATGGGCATACAATCAATTGCTACTGGTGCATGACATTCAGTGTAAGATTGATCTGGTCAGCAAATTTCAACTGAAGATATAGAAAACCATTATAATCACTTGTGAGATCCTTTGACAATGAACAGTATATGATGTGAAACATTTCATGTTAGTATATTGCAAAATGTTGATCTTTGCCATTTTTACCACATGCTAAACCGCCTCATCATTTCTGAAGAACTACTTGCCCAGGCAAAACAAATAAAAAAATCTTTTAATACAATGTAGTTTGGTAGTTTTGACCAATAAACACCACAGTAAGGTGTTGAAATTAACTTAAACAGTCAAAATTGTACTTATAAGCATGTGTAGTATTTCTGGAACTGTGCAAAAATGACACTTTTTTTCTCATTCGGGTACCATTGTTTCACCTCACCTGCTAAGTGGCAGCATTACTTGACGGCTCCACATCATGCATCATCTAAATGTACATAAAATCAGTTTTCAAATGATATATGACATCATTGTGTGTAGAGTGGGTGCGTTCAACTCTAAAAATATGGCCCTTTATGGAGAATTGCCATATGCCTCGAGCGACGGCAGCCCAGAAGTAGTGGATCTGTCCTCCTCATCTGTGACTTTTAAAGCACAAAGGAGGGATTTGTTATTGAGCGGTTTGAAAATATGTTCAAAGAGGCAAATTCCTTCTTGGTAGTACTCCATAGACTTTACAGAGTTACATGGGGAATTAAGTAGGCATGTTATTCACCAACTCTTACATGGCTCTGAATTTCTAACAGGCAGCAAAAAAACAAATGTTTTTTCTGCTAAGAAAACATATGACAATTTTTAAGAAGACATTTTTTATAATAAACAGAAAACGTTCTCTTACTATAGAAGCCTAGTTGTGGAAAAAAAGTGGATTATGTTAGACATTGTCATGCTAGATCACATCAGTGGACCCATCTGGTCCGGTGTCCTGTCACAGACTGCAACCACTGGAATCCACTGCAGGGAAAGGTAGAAGAAATCTTGCATTAGGCAATTATGGGATAACCTGATTCAGGAAAGTTTTTGTCTTAATCCCCAATATGTAGGTGTTGGATTATGCCCTGAAGCATGAGCGTTTATGATCCCTCTATGATACTCTGTTCCTCGGGGGAACACCCTGTACCCCCATGTTCATCCTTATAATATGATTATGTGGTATCCAATGCAATGAGCATTGTTGTTATAGTAATGTTATAGGTTGTAATTTCATGTATATAGTTATATATACTGGCTGAAAATGTGTCCCCATGGATTAAAACAAGCCCAGGCAAAACTCTCAAGGAGCAGAGGAGCAGTTCACACCGCATCAGGGCATGTTTGGGACAAACCCAGCCCAGCCTCACAGGAACAAAGGACAGTGGCCTAGGCAGCAACAAAGGATCTGTTGGACTCTCGAGTGAGTCACTCCCCTTCACTTGGTCAGATTGGGACTATGATGAGGTAATGCTCACTTGACTCCGAACGGGGGGGGGGACAAAGCCAAGAGGGAAGAAAGGACATGATAAAAGGGAGATTTGCCATGCTCTCTCTCTCTCTCTCTCTCTTCCACCTCTATCTACAGACACCACCACCAAGTGACTGAAGCGCTGATCAGAGGGAGAGCCTGACTGAAGGGCAATCAGCCAGCCTGTGGTGAGACGCATCTAAGTTTGTAAGGGCGCTGAAAGTGTTAAGATCAGATTAGAATGCGTTTTGCTTTTATTTCATTTGACCAAATCTGACTACTTGTGCTTTGACTTATAATCACTTAAAATCTATCTTTTGTGGTTAATACATTTGTTTGTTTATTCTACCTGAAGCAGTGTGTTTGGTTTGAAGGTTGTCAGAGACTCCCCTTGGGATAACAAGGCTGGTACATATCAATTTATTTATTAAACTGATGAACTCATGTAAGCGTGCAGTGTCCAGCGGGCATAACGGGATGCTGCAAGACGGAGGGTTCTAGGGTTGTGTCTGGGACCAACGATATTGGCTAGTGTCATTCGGTTGCACAATCCAAGCAGCAGCTGGCCAAAAGTGCTCACTCACGTAGCTGGGAGCAACTTACATGCTAGAGACTGTGAGGGAACAACCCAGGAGTGGGGCTTCTCACAGCAGTGCAGGGTAAGGCTGGCTCCCAGAGTCAAGGATTGGAATAACTGGTCCAGATAACACCAGGGGAATGTCACACCCTCCCAAAACTCTTTTTTCTTTTTTTTTTTTTTTAATATTTACTATTATAACAGTATAATGTTGTTTTCTATTTAAATCCAATCTTTTTCTATATCCTGCTAAGGTCCTGGCCTCAATGTTATCTTGTGGCGGTGGGCTCCACAGGCTGTTTGGAAAAAATATTTCTTTTTATCTGTTTTAAATTTGCTAGTTTTCAATTTCATTGACTGTCCATTTGCTCAAGTGTTATTTGAAAGAGTTAATAGAAGTTCCTGATCTATCTTTCCTGTATCATTCATTATTTTGTATACCATTATCATGTTGCATCTTACTCATCTTCTCTCTAAGGTAAACCATTCCAATCTTTCTTCATATCATTATAAGTAGTAGTATTTATTTGTATTATTGTAGCACCTAGGAGCCCTCGTGAGAACCCCATTGTGCTAGGCACTGCACAAACACAGAGCAAAAGCCCCTGCCCCAAAGAGCTTACAATTTAATATAAGACAAAAGACAGGGCAGTACAAGAAAACTATGAGACACGATAGGTAGTCGTGTCAGTACACCAGCAGACTACCTGTTTTAAAGTTTTTTTTTATAGGCATCACAACAAAGGAGAGTTTGGAGGAGGGAGTTGAAGGTGGATAATGAGTTAGCTTTGTGAATATCTACGGGGAGCATCTCCCAAGCATGGGGGGGAAGGGTGGCAGAGAGCTTGTTGATACTTACTCAGAAATGTGACAAGAGGACATATGAGGGTTTTTACCATTCCTATAACTATTTTGTTTTCTGTTTCATTTCAGTGTTGGAAAAACACAGATGCTCCTACTCTAAATACATGAAAATTATTTTAAAAAGTAGTTGTGATTAACAGAATTTAGTTTTAAAATTAAGTGTACCAATTTCTGCCCCCCACGCCCAAAAAGCTACAGTTAAGAGTGCGCAGATGTAACAATGCCACTGTATATTCAAAATAGTTTTTCAAAATAGACACACATTACGTTATCATTTTCTAATTCTGCAATGGTGTTAATTAGATTCATTCCCATTCAGCTGAACAGAGAGGTTTTCCAGTTTGGTAGTATGTTCTGTAACCATAATTAGTGATTCAAAAAATGCTTTGTAGAGTAACGACTTGCAGAAAATGTAATCAACTGGGATGGCTGTATCTGAGTCTCATTAGCCGAGTTGCGGGTATTATTCTTTGTGTTAGCTTGGTAGATTGCTATTTTAAAATTCAATTTGGTAATTATTTTCTTTTCTTTTCTTTTCTTTTCTCTTTTTTACTGGTAACTATCTCCTCAACATTACGTTTGTGGAGATCATACTGCCATCCTGGGACATGTCAGTTTTCCCTTGATGTATTTCCAGAGTTCTCCTTCACAGAGGTTGTCGTCACACCACTCCCCCTGTAGGCAGAAGGCCGCAATTAATGACAGGTTTCAGAGTAGCAGCCGTCTTAGTCTGTATTCGCAAAAAGAAAAGGAGTACTTGTGGCACCTTAGAGACTAACAAATTTATTAGAGCATAAGCTTTCGTGAGCTACAGCTCACTTCATCAGATGCATTTGGTGGAAAAAACAGAGGAGAGATTTATATACACACACACAGAGAACATGAAACAATGGGTTTATCATACACACTGTAAGGAGAGTGATCACTTAAGATAAGCCATCACCAGCAGCAGGGGGGGGAAAGGAGGAAAACCTTTCATGGTGACAAGCAAGGTAGGCTAATTCCAGCAGTTAACAAGAATATCAGAGGAACAGTGGGGGGTGGGGTGGGAGGGAGAAATACCATGGGGAAATAGTTTTACTTTGTGTAATGACTCATCCATTCCCAGTCTCTATTCAAGCCTAAGTTAATTGTATCCAGTTTGCAAATTAATTCCAATTCAGCAGTCTCTCGTTGGAGTCTGTTTTTGAAGCTTTTTTGTTGAAGTATAGCCACTCTTAGGTCTGTGATCGAGTGACCAGAGAGATTGAAGTGTTCTCCAACTGGTTTTTGAATGTTATAATTCTTGACGTCTGATTTGTGTCCATTCATTCTTTTACGTAGAGACTGTCCAGTTTGGCCAATGTACATGGCAGAGGGGCATTGCTGGCACATGATGGCACATATCACATTGGTAGATGCGCAGGTGAACGAGCCTCTGATAGTGTGGCTGATGTGATTAGGCCCTATGATGGCATCCCCTGAATAGATATGTGGACAGAGTTGGCAACGGGCTTTGTTGCAAGGATAGGTTCCTGGGTTAGTGGTTCTGTTGTGTGGTGTGTGGTTGCTGGTGAGTATTTGCTTCAGACTGGGGGGCTGTCTGTAAGCAAGGACTGGTCTGTCTCCCAAGATCTGTGAGAGCGATGGGTCGTCCTTCAGGATAGGTTGTAGATCCTTGATGATGCGTTGGAGAGGTTTTAGTTGGGGGCTGAAGGTGATGGCTAGTGGCGTTCTGTTGTTTTCTTTGTTGGGCCTGTCCTGTAGTAGGTGACTTCTGGGTACTCTTCTGGCTCTGTCAATCTGTTTCTTCACTTCAGCAGGTGGGTATTGTAGTTGTAGGAATGCATGATAGAGATCTTGTAGGTGTTTGTCTCTGTCTGAGGGGTTGGAGCAAATGCGGTTATATCGTAGCGCTTGGCTGTAGACAATGGATCGAGTGGTATGATCTGGATGAAAGCTAGAGGCATGTAGGTAGGAATAGCGGTCAGTAGGTTTCCGATATAGGGTGGTGTTTATGTAACCATCGCTTATTAGCACCATAGTATCCAGGAAGTGGATCTCTTCTGAGGACTGGTCCAAGCTGAGGTTGATGGTGGGATGGAAATTGTCGAAATCATGGTGGAATTCCTCAAGAGCTTCTTTTCCATGGGTCCAGATGATGAAGATGTCATCAATGTAGCGCAAGTAGAGTAGGAGCATTAGGGGACGAGAGCTGAGGAAGCGTTGTTCTAAGTCAGCCATAAAAATGTTGGCATACTGTGGGGCCATGCGGGTACCCATCGCAGTGCCGCTGATTTGAAGGTATACATTGTCACCAAATGTGAAATAGTTATGGGTCAGGACAAAGTCACAAAGTTCAGCCACCAGGTTAGCCGTGACAGTATCGGGGATACTGTTCCTGACGGGCTTGTAGTCCATCTTTGTGTGGAATGTTGGTGTAGAGGGCTTCTACATCCATAGTGGCTAGGATGGTGTTTTTAGGAAGATCACCAATGGACTGTAGTTTCCTCAGGAAGTCAGTGGTGTCTCGAAGATAGCTGGGAGTGCTGGTAACGAAGGGCCTGAGGAGGGAGTCTACATAGCCAGACAATCCTGCTGTCAGGGTGCCAATGCCTGAGATATATGCCATCATGTGCCAGCAATGCCCCTCTGCCATGTACATTGGCCAAACTGGACAGTCTCTACGCAAAAGAATGAATGGACACAAATCAGACGTCAAGAATTATAACATTCAAAAACCAGTTGGAGAACACTTCAATCTCTCTGGTCACTCGATCACAGACCTAAGAGTGGCTATACTTCAACAAAAAAGCTTCAAAAACAGACTCCAACGAGAGACTGCTGAATTGGAATTAATTTGCAAACTGGATACAATTAACTTAGGCTTGAATAGAGACTGGGAATGGATGAGTCATTACACAAAGTAAAACTATTTCCCCATGGTATTTCTCCCTCCCACCCCACCCCCCACTGTTCCTCTGATATTCTTGTTAACTGCTGGAATTAGCCTACCTTGCTTGTCACCATGAAAGGTTTTCCTCCTTTCCCCCCACTGCTGCTGGTGATGGCTTATCTTAAGTGATCACTCTCCTTACAGTGTGTATGATAAACCCATTGTTTCATGTTCTCTGTGTGTGTGTGTGTGTATATAAATCTCTCCTCTGTTTTTTCCACCAAATGCATCCGATGAAGTGAGCTGTAGCTCACGAAAGCTTATGCTCTAATAAATTTGTTAGTCTCTAAGGTGCCACAAGTACTCCTTTTCTTTTGGCCGCAATTAATGCCTCTCCGTTAATCAACCAGGAAGGGCAACACATACCACAGAGCAAATGGTATTTCCCTTCTAGCCCTCCCTTAAAACTAAATGCATCGTCAGAATGCATGCCTGGGTGCTCCTGAAGTGGCATTCTTCTCGAGGGCAAATAGCAGGGCAGCCAGTGCCATGGTTTTGTATCCAGAGGGGGCCTCTGATTAAAACTGCTGTATTCTCTTCTCTAGTTGGCTTGTAATTCTGACACGCCTGGGACTGATATTATCTGGAGAACTTTCTTAAGGGATAGATAAACCTATGTGAATTGAGATCTTAAATAGCTATTTACCAACTATCCACCTTATCTGCTGTCATTCCCCTAAAATACATAATATCCTCCATACTGTAGATTTTATACTGTTTGTAGCCGAGCTGTCTTTATAGTGGTAATGACGACCATGTATTTTGAATATCAAAATAAAGAATGCTATACTGGCTGTTATTTTTTTCATGTTTTAAAAACTTACGGCTTTTTAATTTATCTTAAGCTGCCATCAAAATTTTCCATGTTTCACAGAGTACAGCACTGCAGTTACTGCTGTACCACAAAAATAAGGGGACCCTGCCACACAGTTTAAATCCCACATGCCATTGAATACATGGGGCTGTGGATATAGTACACATGTTGTAGGCCCTGATACAGCAAAGTACTTAAAGCACATGTCTAACTTTAACTTAACTTCAGTGAGACTACTCACATGCTCAAGTGCCTTGCTTAATCAGAGGCTCATTGCAGTAATCCAGTGTCTCCGTTAGTCCAGGTATAGTAGGCAAGATCAAATGGAACCTTTAAACGCATTTTAAATAATTTTGATTATTTTAATCTTACTACATTTCCAAAAGTGTGATTTGTAAGAAACTGGGTGTGACAGGTTGCCCCTGGGGTGCCAACTGGAACTGGGGTACTACTGAGCCCCCTTACTCACCAGCATGGGCTCCCTCTCGCACTGTACTGCTGTGACAAACTGCAAAGCCCTCCAGCCTGCACTTTCACCAGCCTTCATACAGATGGGGAAACACTCAGCTGCAGTTACATGCAGACTCTCTAACCACCAGCTTCACAGCCTGGGACCCCAGAGCAGTACTGTCCTGCCCTGGTCAAATCTGGCCAGTATATGGGTTTAATACCTGGTCCGCCTCTCCCTCAATGTGAAGAGAACAATGCACACTTGTGGTAACCAAGCAAAGATTTTCCCCAAGTCAAATCTTACGGTTTAGATTAAAACAAAAACAAGTTTATTAATTACAAAAGGTAGATTTTAAGTTATCATAAGTGATAGCAAACAAATCAAAGCAGATTACCTCGCAAATAAACAAAAAACGCAAACTAAGCTTAATATACTAAATAGATTGAATATGAATAAGCAGATTCTCACCTTGAGAAATGATACAAGCAGGCTGCAGTTTCTTAAAGGGCAAGTTGCACTTGCTTTAGAGCTTGGAATCCCCAGGTATTTCATACACAAGCTAGAAATCCCTTTAGCTGGGTCCAGCACTTCCCCCAGTTGAGTCTTTGTTCCTCAGGTGTTTCCAGGAATCTTCGTGTGTGGGGAGTGAAGAACCACAGATGATGTCATTCCCTGCCTTATATAGCTTTAGCATATGGCGGGAACCCTTTGTTCCAAGGTTTGGTTCCCAGACCAGTCTGTGGAAAAATACTGACATCCCAAGATGGAGTCCAGGATCATGTGGCCTGGTCATGTGTCCTTGTAGAGTCATAGCAGCCATCACTCTCAGGCTGTTTGGAGCATTCTCAGAAAGGCTCCCCAGGTGGGAGATAAGCTTCTCCTAAGGCCTATTGTTCTTTGGAATAGCCCATTACCCAGTAGCATAGCTGGCGGGGAGCGAAGCAAGGGCTGCTCCCCCACTAAGCAGAAGTGGCGCCTTTTTAATTTTTGGCGCCTTTTTAAATTTTTACTCACCCAGCGGTGCTCCGGGTCTTCGGTTGTGGGTCAGGTGATGTTCCGGGTCTTCAGCAGCACTTTGGTGTCGGGTCCTTAACTCGCTCCGGTCTTCGGTGGCATTGCGGTGGTGCAGGGGGTCCTTCAGTGCCAAAGACCGGAGCAAGTGAAGGCTGCTGAAGACCCGGAGCGCTGCCAGGTGAGTAGTAGCGGGTGGCACCTTTTTTTATATTCACTCGCCCTGCTTTTTCCACCTGGCTATGCCACTGCCATTACCCTGAATAGGCTCTTTACAACCAGCTATGTAGATTGATAGTATCTTGTCTAGTGGGCAGTACCCAAGTGTAACTACATTTAGAAGTACAGATAAATAGTCAGTATTTATAATTTCAGATACAAAAAGATACATGAATACAAATAGGATAATCATATTCAGCAAATCATAACTTTTCCAATGATACCTCACATGATTTATCTTGCACAACATACATCATAATTATGTTATAATCATATCATAATAATATCACTGAGGAATTTGGGGTGCAGTGTCACACTGGGTACTTGGGAAAGGCACTGTATCTATTTGCTGAAAACAAAATCAAGAAATGTTATATACAGACTCGAGTGTTGGAGTACAATACTGCAGAAAAAAAGTTAAATGTGTTTATAATGTTCCAAAGAAAGAAGAGCAAATTCTGGGTTTTTTTGGTTTGGTTTGTCTTAACTGAAGGATTTTCTGTAATAGTTGGAGATTTGCTGGTGAATTTGCATTATTCAAAGAAGCAAATCAGTGCTTTACTGTCCGATTCTGGAATGCTGTTCCATGCTGCAATTTGGTTTGTTTCAGCAAGAAAGCATCTTTTTTTTTCTATTGTATGATTTTACTCCTTATGCACAGCCGTAGTATCTCCACCCTCTTTACAGCAGCACTTCAACAAAGTAATTCCTCAAATGATAGAAAAGGGATCCCTGAGTGAGATGTATTCATGTCTTTTGTACTAGAAATGAACTGCAGGTGTAAAAAAAACCTCCACGTTTTGGTTTCCATACGAGCGGAGCCATTTGGAGCCACATCCTTGTTGTCAGTTGAAATCAATGGAAAATTTGCCATTGACTTCTGTGGGAGCAGGATTAGGCACTAGTCTTCCAATTCTCCATTCCTTTGCATCATGTATGATTCACGTATATCTGTGCAAAGTGAGTGACAAGCGCATG
The DNA here is from genome assembly GCF_009764565.3 of Dermochelys coriacea. NCBI lineage: Eukaryota > Metazoa > Chordata > Testudines > Dermochelyidae > Dermochelys > Dermochelys coriacea. Next base: position 159,072,367 of record NC_050069.1, on the reverse strand, counting down.
TAAAACTATTCTGATTTGTCAGGGTTTGATGCCCACTTAGCACAGGTGTTAACGAATTCACAGTGTGCAAGGACTTGAACAGTCAGACTCTCGATGGTCAAAACTAATTCACTGGGCCTGTTTCTCCACGCACCTGCGATGGTTTTATATCCTGTAAGACCATTCATTTCAATGGCATAAAACTGATGTCACACAGTGAAAAATCAGGCCCAGAATCTTATTTATTTTGGGTATATTATATCTTCCTTGCATTGGTGTAAAGAAGAAATAACTCCCTGGAAATAAATGGATTTATACTGGTATAAAACCAGTATAAGTGAGAACTGAATGAGGCCCCTTGGAAAGATGTTAGAAATACTGCCTTTTTGAATTGACCAACATTTCTATCCATTTCCAACTCAGACTCGGTATAGATATGATCCTGATGATTTCTTTATAGTCACATGTTTTCCACAACTAAACAAACTGACCTTTTTATATAACTAACAAATGCCTTGATCCACTGAGCAATATCATTATTGATGATCCTCTTCATTTGTATTTAGCATCTCCGGAGCTTTATAGCTAACAAGATCTTATGTTTACAAAAAGATCTTTAAGAAAAGCCATGGTCACAGCTCTTTGCATTGCTTGTCATGAAACTAAAAATAAATGAGACTTAATAAAGAAGACTTAAAATAGAACTGTACCTTATGGATTAGGAATCTTTTTCTTATTTGTATTATAGTATCACCTAATGGCTCCTGCCAAGATCAGGGCCTTATCGTGCTGGACACCAGCATATGTGCAATTAGAGACCCTCATAGAATTTACAAGATAAATAGACAGATAAATGGTGGGGAAAGATCATTTCAGATAGATTATGAAAATTCAAGGAGAAATTCAAAGCAACATATTGTTTTAATTCCAACTGGGATGGTATGTTTTCAAGGATGACAATATATTTATTTTGCTGCATTTCTTTTTTAGGAGTTAGGAGTGTTTTCTGGTTTTGGGTGTTTTATTATTTTACCAAGCAAAATTACCTGGAATGCTATCTTGATGATTACTGGGGAGGCTGAAGACTTCTTTTTATCCGCAGCGATAGGTACTGCCTATGCAGCACCAGCGAGAGCTTCCCCACTTTGCCCTGCCAATATTCCCCAATCCTCCTGTAGATGGGTCATCTCTTGGGCTCAGAGCATTGCTCACTCTCCATGCCCATTCAGTTCTCAGCTTCTAGTGAGACTAGCAATAAGATGTCAGCTACTATTCACTGGGGCCCTGCCTACCTATGCTAAAAAAGCATGCCAAATGTCTGTTGGAGCCTTCCATGGCTGTACATATCTTGGGTTAAATCCTCAGCTGGTGTAAATCAGTGTAGATCCTCTGAGATTAAAGGATTTATCCTGATTTACACAAGGTGAGGATCTGGCCCATTGTATTTCCCAACAGCACTTGTCCCAGGTGTGACATTAAAAATGGCCAGGGTTTAACTACTCAGTTTTCCTGGCTTGAATCTCACTTCAAACCCGCAGAGAAGATTTATTCCTCTACTTTGGAGTTCACAAGGATTTCCTATGTGCACAAGAGTTTGATCCCTGACTGTCTTGGGGCAGTGGGATGTGGAAGGTGATCCCAGTACTATGTTAGCATTTGAAGCATCCGTGCAGAAGCACCATGAAAACAGAATCTTCCAAAACTTCAGGCATGTGAGGCTAACTTAGTTTCCACCATGAGAATTAATAGTATTAGGCCATTGCCAGACAAAGAGAATACATCCGATGCTGCTGCTACCTTTCTGGCTACAAGTGTGCACCCCAAAGCTCCAGGTGTCACACCAAACAAGATCCTTCCTTTCTGAAACCTGACCCATTTTCTCCAGTCTCACTCATCGCACTACAGCTCTGCTTTTCATAACAGTTACAAAATGCCTTTTATGCAGTCAACACTGCAGGGTTGTTTTATGTGTTTTGTACATGAAGTGCTACTGGTCTAGATTAAGTTTTTCTAGTTCCTGAAACTGACTGTTGTGTGCTATATTACACCTAATTGGATAGGAAAGTCCTATTTTTATATTATATTTAGAAGCCCTGCTGTTACGGCTACAGCAACAAATAAAATGGTCTCACTCAGTAAGAAAAGTGTGAATCCTCTTATCCAACAAAAAATAAATGTTCAATTATTTTAAAAATGATGCCCTGATTTTCTCATGCCATGAGAACCCAGAGCTCGGAGTCTGAGTACTGGAAAACTAATGGGATTTGGAATGGTCTTTTACTCTTCTTATAAAGTCCAAAGAACTGTGGCCTTTATTCTCAAAAGGGAAAGGGTGACCTTAAAACAGGCTAAGGCCCCAGTTCTGCATAAGGATCTATTAGCATGGGCCACCTGCATCCAAACCAAAAATGGGAGTTTTTTCATCTGATTGTTGGAAATATTTCTCTCTTCTTTACTTATGCTAATACTCCACCTAGCGACACAGCTTCTGAAATGTAATTAAACTCTATATTTTCTACCCTCTTGCGTTCAGACCTGTGTTTGTTCCTCACCATTCTAATTGATGCAGTAGGCCTGTTGCCAATATTCCAGCAACATTTTCAGGAGTAGGACACACTTTTAACAATCGTGCATGCAAAAATGAACTTATATGAATGTTTCTGGAAAGCAAACAAAGTGGAAGGTGAATAGTGAAGTGAATTCACAATTTTGATTTAAACAAATATCTGCTGATACTTTTTGCAGTATTTGCCCAATTAGAAATGCAATATTTTTAATACACACGCACACATCTGATCATTATACCTGACCTTCAGAACTCTCCCTTTATACCTCCTCACAGCTGCCATTTGATACTGAAGCATACTCTGCAATAAAATATTTATTTTGTTTTTAATTAATCTTTAAGACACTTTAATATTTATAGGGACTGACTTTTCTTTTTTTAATTCTGTGTACCACAGTGATTAAAATAACTTTTACGGAACAATGGAGTTTTCCCTTTTATTGCAATGGGTGCTCTTAAAAACTCAACATCTGTCACTGCAGCAATTGTGGTACATTCTTGTCTAAGAATATGAAGATCCTATCTTGTGGCAAACTGCTGGCAAACTACAGCAGTAAATGTCAAGTTTTTATAGTATCCTCTGGGGGCCAGATTGTACCTTGATGCTCCTGGGGCTTGCAAGGTAGGGCAGAGTACAAGTACTCTTATTGCTCTCACTTCACAATAACTGTGCACAAAGTCCCTTCTAGTGCCCATTGAGGCGTAACACACAGTACAGGGGACAGATAGAAAGTAGGGGCATGACACTGACCCTCCCTCCATGTGGGCAAGTGCTGTACAGTGGGAGCATATTGCACCACTAAAGGGATGTGGATATGCTTCTTTGGTTCACCCTGGAGATCCAGGAGGGATTGTGTAAAATGAACTTTCCAGCTTCAGTTACTTAAGAAAACATTGGTTTACTTCTGTGCAGTGTTGAAGCTACTCTGCATACTATGGTAGGCAAGAGTGGAGCATTCTGGGAAGTCAGATGTGTAAAATAACTAACTAAATATAGGGAAACTGAAATCTAGGTCACAGAGCTAACAAATGGCCTGCTGCTATAAACTGCACCCCTACAGATATTCTCAGTGATTGCAGTACATTATTTGTTGTTTATATAAGCTGCACATTGATCAAAATTATTGGTTTGCATTACCATCTTGTTGGCAAACGATGGGAGCACACTGTTTGAACTGAAAAAAATTTGCCAGTCATCCTTACATCTGGAGTGAAGAAACAGTAAGAAATATATTCTCCTATTTTTTGTGTGTTGTTTAAATAAACTGTCAGTTGAAAAGGTGGGGTTATTCATACCATTTAATTCGAAATACCTGATGTAGTCAGAGATCAATACTGATACTTAACTAGATGAAACTTAAGTATTATAGAATAATTTAATAGTATAACTATTAATATATAATAAGCAGCAGGGATCTTAAACTGACCATGTTAAGTGAAATCCTGCTTATCTCATTCATGCAAGTTGTTCTACTGAAGTCTATAAATAAGATTTTTCTCTGTGACTCCATTGACTTAATGAGCAAGTGAAGCAGAATTGAACTCACAGATTCAGAGAATGTGTTGTCTATTTAATCACTGTTGTACTGCAATTAAAATAATTGAATATTAATATAATACTATGTTAATTTTATTTTTTCCACTAAACACAAATCTCCAATGTGGCTAGTTCTTTGTGAAAATTGTTATCTCCTTAAAATGCTTCTTTGGCTTTTCTTTAGTGAGGAGTGTTAGCTGGTTTTATTGCTGCTATGATTGTTATTCTTTAACAAATCTCATGTTCGTGATATAAGCATTAACTCACAGCAAGCCACAGGGGAACTTTCTAGTAAGCTTCCTGTAGTCACTAGTATAACTGATGTAGTAAGAATTGGTACACAGAACACAAATGTTGAAGATCTGTAGAAGACAATAGCTGCTTGTTTGATTAACCTTGATTTATTTTAGGGGCAGTGTGGCCCAGTAGATAAGGCATCAGAGGATCCGAATTATATTTCCATCTCTGCCACTCATTTGCAGCAAGACCTTGGGTAAATGATTTAACTTCTCCGTGCCTCTGCTCCCATCTATAAAATTGGGATAGTAGTGCTTACTCATCTTTATAATGCACTTTGAGATCTATGGACAAAAATATCTGAGATCCTATAGGTGGGCTAAATATTTTTATTTAGATATGCAGTTTAGCAAATGTACTAATACTTTTTCAAATGGTGGTACCACGTTTGTTAGACACTGTCGCCCAGAGCCTCCTCCCTCCTTACTGTTACTAGTCAGTGGCTACTACATGCAGAGGGGGTTGACCGCTCTGGAGCACACTCCTGAGACAACCATTCACAGAATTATTATTCCCATATCTGCCAGACCAAATGCGAGGATATTCTGGCCACCTCTGAGTCGTGCTTAACCAGGTATTATTCTTTACATATACTCAGTGACAAAAAGAAACCCTACATGACTGCAGGGTCGAGGTTTGTTGGTGGTACGTCAATCCCCTTTAGAATGCTGAGCTCAGCCAAACTCGGATCTCTGAAAACCAGGAAATGCACAGTTAAGGATCCCTGGGCAACCTTTACTTTGCCCTCTTTCAGCAGTACCCCAATATGCCCCATTAATACACATACCTTTATTCTGCCAACCCCTCAGTTGCTGAAATGTACAAGCTCTCCGTCTCCTTTTACCATCTGTTCACTCTCACCCATGGATTCCACCTGACACTATTAAAGGGGAAAAAGAAAAAAGGTTGCCCACGCCACCTTCCCTCTGTTCCCCTGGAGCCAGCAGTAGCCAATGAGCATTATTTGCATACGTTCCAGGTGCAGTAAGTGTGTTAGGTGTTCCATGTACCTACACCAATTGGGGGATGCAGTAGTTAGGCTTGCTTGGTTAAGGTTTGTTTGTGATAACGAGGATGTATGGATTACTTTGAGGTGTGTGACAGCTGAGATTATGATATGAGGAGATCTATCTTTTGCACACACTAGCATCTGTGAGCAAAGGGAAGAGCTGCATGTGAACTGTCCAGTTCCGGTATGCATCATTTCAATGCAGAGTTGTGTATGCTTACAATTAGCAGGGCCCAGGGGGGTTATTACAAAGGATATTGACAGCAGAGAGCTGGGTGATGAGAACAGTCTAAGCATTATCTGCATGCACTCCAGGCATGCCCAGAGTCTGGTGTAGCTGTACTGAATGGTGGAGGCAGCAGTTAGCTGTGCTTGGTAGGGGTCTGTTTGTGAGTTCTGTGGATTACGCTGAGGTGTGTGACAGAGCTGTGACTGCAACATGAGGAAATCTTTTTTCCCTCACCATCTTGTGTGTGAGGAAAGGGAAGAGGCACATGTGTACCTTCAGGATAAATCATTTCTATGTAGAATTGCATAGGTCAGTTGCAGGAATAGGACGTTTTTTACAAAAGACGTGAGCAGTGAGATAGGGTATAAGAGGATTCTAATGCTTTAATGGTGCTTAAGTGAATATGGAGGTTGAGATGTTATCCTGTGTGGAAGTGGAAGTGAGTTGTAAAAGGCTGTGAAGGGGTTCTTAAATTGTACATGTGTGGTATTCTTTCTGGGAAGTTAGTAAGCGTGTGGTGTACTTCAGGATCTGGAACCTCATAAGGACATAAGAATGGACACACTGGGTCAGACCAACAGTCCATCTAGCATAGTATCCTGGTAAGCCATGAACTTTCTAATCTCCTGATTAATGTTCTTCTAACACATAATAGCTTTCATATTGTTGCTTTAGTGATTATTCAGAGACTCAATTAAATCAAAGAAAACTATCTCAGCTCCTGGACACACATCTCTGGTGTGGTCCAAATCTGCTCTCATACCTTGTGTGAGGTGCACACGATGAATAAGGCCCAGTTCACGTCCACCTGTACTCCTTGTTCTCCCACAAACTTCTGCAACCTCGTGATCCAGAAATCACCCGGAATCCTTATGCCAGAAACCCTGACAGTGCATGTATTTCTTTTCCCTCAGTTGTCAAGGTATCTGCACCATTAGTTTCAAACTACACACTGTGTGTCGTTGGAAACTCCACACCACAAGTTAAACTGCATTAAACCCCTGTATGGATGCTGTTATTCAGAACTAACGTAGCCTTAATTCAATTTAGTTTAATTCACTTCCAAAGTGTGCAGGGTTTGTGCATGGGTGGGGTGCATTGCAGAGCTGGGGGCACAAGAAGGTTGGGTACACTGGCAGGGCTGTGGGGTACTGGGTGGTTGGGTGCACTGGCAGAGCTGGGGGGCTGCCATTCCTCCCTCACCTGAACCCCCAACTTCTCTTCCCTCCCCTACCATCCATTTCCATTTTCCTCACACCCCTCTCCCCCCATTCCTCCACCCAAATGCCCTTTGCCTCCCAGCAAGCATTCACATATCTAATTTCCCCCCCAAAGACTTTGATTGCATTCCCTCCAAAATAAAACTGCCACTCATGCCTCACAAATTGTTGCAACCTCCAGCCACATTATCCAAACTTCTTTTGTCTTAGGTGGGGTCTTGTGATTAACCTGGTCTTAGTTATGTTAATTGAAGGGTGAGTTCACAGCACTCAATCTCAATGCACTCTGTGATTCATCCAGCCATAAGTATCTCTCATTTTAACAGTACAAGGCAGCAAAAAGAAACTGGTTTTGGGGTGGGTTGTAACTCAGGAATCCCTCTGTCAAAAGACTCCAAATTTGGTTCACTAATGCTACCCCACATCCCCATAAGGCACATCAAATTTTAAAGCAATCTGAATTGAATAACTATTTGGTTTTCAGAGCACTTACAAAGTCCTAAACTATACCGTCAAAAGGCCTGGGGGGGAGGGGCTTGAGAGCATGGATTTTTCAGTAAAGGGTGTGGATTTTTTCTGACATAGCTTTGCCAGCAAAACTTTGTAGTGTAGACCTGGCCTGCATGAGAAAGTTGCCCTGGTTTAACTACAGGTGTGATTTGAAACTAATTTAGAGCTGGTCAACAGAATTAGGTCGGCTGACTACATTACTTAGGGCAGTGAAAAATGTCATGCCCTGTACGATGTAATTAAGTTGACCTAAGCCCCGGTGTGGACACTGCTAGGTCAACAGAAGAATTCTTCCCTGAGCTACCTCAGAGAGATGGATTTACCACAACAATAGAGGAATCTCTTCCATTCCTGTAGCAAGTGTCTACTCTACAGCAGTGCAGCTCAGTGCAGAGCTACTGGTGTGGCACTGTAGCATTTCTAACAAAGACATAGCTTTAGTTAAACCAGTACAAAAGGCTGAGTGGACGCTCTGGGTTCCTGCTTAAACCAGGCTTATTTCAATTTAGATTTACAATGATTAGGGCTCATCTACACTGGGGAATTATTCCGGAATAAGGTATGGTGTGGTTTAAAGTTCATTAGCTATTCTACTCAATTCCCCATGTAGACAAGCCTTTAAGAGTAGGCTTATGTTCAGTCAGAATAAGCCATTCTGAAACTAATATAAGACTGTCTGCACAGGGGTTTATATCAGTTTAACTAAATTGGTTTAGATACTAATTTAACTTTAAACCAGTGCAATTTTTCATGTAGACAATGGACCTGAGGAGGTTTGGCACCCAGAGTCAACTCAGTGTGAACTCCCTTTGAAAATCGTAGCATACTGTCATTCTGTGGACATTTCCAAACGGAAGAGAGAAGCACTTTAGTGTGTACTCAACAACATTCATCTCAACATTTATTAAGTCTAATTATGGAGGTGAGATGTAGACTGCTTTCCAGGTGTATATACACAGCATAGAGTATGTGATAATGTCACTTTTAGTTGAATGTTTCAATAAGAGGTGAGTAAGCATGCCTGCTTAAAGTCTGCAGCAGTGTCTTATTCATTTGACCCAGTTTTGCAAATTTTCTTTACTTGAGTGTGACAGGGATCAGATTAAGAGCTGGATAGTTCCAGCACTCGGTCAGCTGCTCCTATCTGACAACTGATGCTTCTTGTGAGATTAAGGGCTACATTTAATAAAGTGCTTTAATAATATAATAAAAAGTTCTGCCTAATTCTGGGCAAATTAGGCACCAGCTCTTGGCAAACAGTCTGGTCACATATTCTGCATGTCAGTATAATCAGTGACCTGCCTAAAGTTCTTATCTTTATCTCTTTAAGACTTTTATCTTCATATTCATTTAGGGTTTGATCAGAGAAAAAGTTATCATCTTCTTGGGTAGTTCTACTCCTTTCCCCCACCCTGTGTCTGTCTTGTCTATTTAAATTGCTTCTCGGTAAGATCTCTAGTGACAAATTTCAGCACGAGAATTGTTAAAACCTAGTTATGAAAGTACTTAAATAGGTGTCTCTAAAGAAAGTGCTGGTCGAAAAACTATAATGCTACAAGTGAACTGCTACTTCTGATCTTTAAATACTATCCTCTCATACAGGGGTGGCAGTAGCCTCTTCCCAGTGGGAGAATGAGATGGGCTAGACAAAAAATTGGAGGGGCTGCGCTATACTTATTTTTTTAATAAGTGTGTTTTATTGATGTTATCTTCAAAAGGAGAATAAAAATATATACAGACAGATCAGTTTTAAACTTCATCTATGGCAGCTCAATGGTGCAACATTTATTCACAGAAAATTAATAGAAAAAAACTAAGCCAATACATACGTAAACTAATAATATTAACAACAATAACAATAAACAAATGGCACCTTAGAGACTAACAAATTTATTTGAGCATAAGCTTTCATGAGCTACAGCTCACTCACGAAAGCTTATGCTCAAATAAATTTGTTAGTCTCTAAGGTGCCACAAGTACTCCTTTTCTTTTTTGCGAATACAGACTAACACGGCTGCTACTCATAAACAAATGAAAACTTCTGGGGAAAAATACTGGTTAAATAATACTAATAGCTAATTACTTTAAATAGGAGAATGTACTGTATTATAGTTTAAAATTAGCTGTTTGCACACACAAAGAAAAGGAAAAAACCACACCCACACACTACTGTTTAAAGCAAAATAAACAACCACCGATAGAAACTAAGTATACATTTTTCCCTAGCCGATCAAGCCCCTATTTCCATTCCAGTCAAAACCAAACCCAATTAAATACATATAATCTGAACATTCAAAACATTTTTAAGGTGCTGAGAATTCTGGCACTGTTCCAGGAAAGAAATTAAAACTGGGCTTTTAAACTTTAAGAACAAGTAGTCCCATTGACTATACATGCATTTAAAGATGTGCTTAAAGCTTAAAAATAAGCACCTGCTTAAGTGCTTTAGTGGATCAGGGTCAGAGAGCTCAACATCTTGGAGGACTGAGTCTTATGAGTCCTATGTCATTAAACTGTAAACTAATAAAACTGGCACAAATCGGGCCAGGTAATAGCCACTCTGATTTTTTTAAAAGTAAAAATAAACCAAATAAAGAGTTATTTGAAAAAGATAGTCAATGTTGAGCTGACCCAAATAGAAAGGTGTTGGGCTAACTCCTGGAGACAGCCCTGAGGGACTCAAGTGGAGATTCAGGGAATGAGTTCCACAAGTGAGGGCTTCTCGGTTCTGGGAGCTACCCGCGATCTGGTCCATTTGGAATCTCAGTGCCAATACTGAACAGACCAATAGTCACTCAATAGTACCTGAGGTGTTGATAATTAATCAATTTACATCTATCTAAGGGGCAAATAACTATCAGTGTATAAAGGCCTATTATTAAGGGTAAAAATGTGACCATAGATGTATTCTTGTTGGACCCACTTAACTCAAAGGGGGGAGCACATCAGGATCCAAGAGCAGAAACTGATACTAAGACACTGTTTTAAATACTAATTATTCCTATGTACCAGTCAACATAATGGTCAAATGACATGAAAACATTTAGGGACTGAGTCTCACTTACATTAAGGGCCTTTTTATGCTGCTCTGACTGTAAAGTGGGTCCGTACAGTGGGCATGAACATCATTTACTCCCAAGTCAAGGCCTCTTTATGCTAATTGTGTAAAAATGACTTAGTGTAAATGAGAATCAGGGTCTGTATTTTAAAAAAAAATAAATTTGCTTTTTACATAAGTACATAAATGACTTAATTTATCTTTTTACATTTACAAAACTCCAAGAACAGATAGTCTTTTTTTTTTTTTTGAGAAACTGTACCAAAAATATCATTTTGGCTAAGATTCTTTCATCCAAAAATGCAGCCTGGAGCAAATATATATGCCTAAAAGATAAGATCTTAATGGCTGATGTATATAAAATAGAACAGTTACAGAGCCTTTAACTATAGCAGCACTGTTATGCAATGGAGCTAAAATAATACGTATTTCCATAAACTCCCTCTTTCAAAATATGAGAAGTGAGATACATAAAAATAGCTATTACACTAGTTCTAATTATGAATTAAATTGTTACAAATGTTCGAACTCTTGCAGCCTATCAGGTTAACAACCTGAGTATTTAAAGTTCTTAAATATTTACATAAGACACGCTTTTAAAAATGTGTAAACATGTGTTTACATAATACAGTGTAATGGTATAATACTGTTTCAGCATATAACATACTATTCTATCAATTCTTTATGTGAATTTCCCAAGTATTTTTACCAAGGGTCTGCTGAAGTTAACAGGAGGCTTTATATTGAAGTCAATTGGCATTGGATCAGGCCCTTAATGTATATATGTGGTTGAATGAACTATGGCTAATGGTCAATTAGGCATGGTTTTCATCTGAAAATCTACTTGAGTTAAATAGTATTTTCCCCCAGTAATCCTGGTCAGCTTTATTGCAATAGCCAGTTATGCTGCCATGATGAATGAAGGCTAATGTCTCTCCCATTTAAGTTATTTAATAATACCCTTTAAATAAAAGGAACATTTGGCTATTCCTCATAAATAGTCACCAGTTTAGGACAATGCATGGAACTAAAATAATTTGGGGAAACTAACTTTGGTGCTTCTGGCTGGATTGTGTCATATGAAGGAGAAGACAAAGGTACACTTTGCTAAATATACTACATTAATTTCACCAAATCCCACGTGTGACTCCAATGTCTGAAGCCACTGAAGTGGTTAAGTAGAAGCATCCTCTCCCCTTAGGCACAAGCCCACCTGGGGTTCTAGCAGTGCATTTCATTTCCCAGCATTGTAGACATAACCCAATGATGAACAGGAGCAAGTACTTGCCACCCCTAAACCTGCTGCACAAAGTAGAAGCTGGTTGTTCCCGGCAAAACCTGGCTTTCAGGGAGAGAACTGGCAGAAGTGGTGGTGGGAGGGTTTTAAAACTTCTGGACAACGTATTAAGTAAAAGGAGGGGGAAACAGCTAATGGTACAAGAAGGGACTTGAGAGAACTAGGGAAGCAACAGGATGGGGTTCCCACCTGAGTGGCACAGGGCTGAGAGGCTTCAGGGTGGATTTGCCCCCTCCCTTGTTTTTAGCTGGTTCCAGGGTGTCCATGCCTTTGGAGTCTCTGTTTCAGGAATTGCTCCAAGGCTCCTCCAAAGCCTCCACCCCTGGAAGGCATCCTCTACACCCAGCGCACGTCTCTCCAGTCTTCCTTTACCTTGCTGGCAGGACGCTACCTTCAGGCCCAGCAGCACCACCCCAAGCCAGAAGGGCCATGCTTGCAGCATCATGAGTTGCATTGCCCAGAGGGTGGCTGCCCTCGGATGGGCGGTGGGGGAGCTGAAGGCTTCCTCCCTTCAATCCCCCCCAACTCCCCCGCAGCCTCCTGCCATACCGTTCAGTGTCAGCAAGCAATTTGGCGCCACTTTAACCCTGTGCTGGTGCCTTGTGGGGCCGCAGCTGCTGGTGCCCCCACAAGGAAAAGGTACTGGTGAGCTGCCAGCACCACTCCTACTTCAGGCCCTAGGATGGCTGCACGGGCCCCCTAGGCCAAGTACCAGGAAGCAGAGGAGCCACAGCTAGAGCTCATGCTAAGCAGAGCTGGTAGGGGAGCGCAGGGAAGGAGCTGTGGCAGGGGCTCTGGGGCGCATGCTCCCACCCTCCGGGCACCCAGCTCTGAACTTTTCACTAGAACGGGTGGCTACTGGGGGGCTAAGGCAAATTTTGGGGTAGCTATAGCCCCCCGCAAGGCCTCCCAGCACTTCCCCATATCTTATCCTTAAATGTGGTTATTGTGGGAAATTTTGCAGGCAAATCAGAGCCCTGTACCACAATCAAAGGCATGTTAATGAAGCCACTTGAGTTCCAGTTTAATGGTGTGTTCTAGTGAGTTCACTGTAACTACCTGTTCATATATTATGAACAATTTACAATGTTTTTAAACCTGTGGCTATGGTACTTGGTGCTCAGGTTTCTTGAAGCAATAGTAACCCTGGATTCTATCTTATAGCTATTGTCTCAGCTTTTTCCGGAAAGTAGTTGTATTTCTTAGGCCACATCTACACTACAAACTTATGTCATTCAAGTTACAGTGGCCCACAGTTGCTGCAGTTAGTACAGCACCTCTGCACATGCATACTTGTCTCCTTGTGTCAGCGGTGTGTGCACTCACCAGGAGTGCTTATATCAATGCAGAAGTGTGGTTCACCATGGGTAGGTATCCCATTGTGCAACTTGCCACCATTCAATGCACTATCTTTTGGGAAGTTTTGGCAATGCATGATGGGGCCAAAATGAATCATGCAGGGGTGATTGGGAGCATAGGGTCAACTTCTCAATTTGCAACTGTCTCCATCCCATAGTGTTATCTGCATCGCGTAACTTTCATGCTTTTTTTCAAAATCCCACAAACCCATGCAGCCCTCCTCGCTGTCTGCCATCTCTGACAGAAGCATGGAGCCTGCACAGCCCTGCACTGCAGTCATGAGCATTACAAACACAGAGCTCACAATCCTGGAGTATTTGCAGAGCTGTAAGAAGAAGCAGATGACTTGGGAGTGTGATGATTTATTGGAGGACAGATTGCTGGGGGACACAGCAAGAACTAATTCAAGGCTGTTGGTGGCATTCAGGGAGTAGCTGCAGATGGTGGAGCGCCACTTCTGGGCCTGAGAAACAAGCACTGACTGGTGGGATGGCATCATAATGCGGGCATGGATAAGTGGCTACAGAACTTCTGGATGTGCAAGGCCACATTCCTGCATCTGTGCACCCAAGCTTGCCCCACCCTGCAGTGCAGTGCCTCCATAATAAGCTCTGCACTGACCATGGAGAAGCGAGTTGCAATCATGCTGTGGAAACTTGTGTCAAGGTTCCTTCCCCACTCTGAACTTTAGGGTACAGGTGTGGGGACCTGCATGAAAGACCCCCTAAGCTTATTCTTACCAGCTTAGGTTAAAAACTTCCCCAAGGTACAAACTTCGCCTTGGCCTTCAACCGTATGCTGCCACTACCAAGTGTATTAACAAAGAACAGGGAAAGAGCCCACTTGGAGACGTCTTCCCCCAAAATATCCCCCCAAGCCCTACACCCTGTTTCCTGGGGAAGGCTTGATAAAAATCCTCACCAATTTGTACAGGTGAACACAGACCCAAACCCTTGGATCTTAAGAACAATGAAAAATCAATCAGGTTCTTAAAAGAAGAATTTTAATTAAAGAAAAGGTCAAAGAATCCCCTCTGTAAAATCAGGATGGTAAATACCTTACAGGGAAATCAGATTCAAAACATAATGTTTTGCCTATAGGGATTCTCTAAGTTACAAAAAGACACAAAAACAGGAATATGCATTCCCTCCAGCACAGCTTATTTTACCAGCCATTAAACAAAAGGAAATCTAACACATTTCTAGCTAGAATACTTACTAACTAACAGTTGTAAGGCTGCGTTCCTGATCTGTTCCCGGCAAAAGCATCACACAGACAGACAAACCCTTTGTTCCCCCCACCTCCAGATTTGAAAGTATCTTGTCTTCTCATTGGTCATTTTGGTCAGGTGCCAGTGATGTTATCTTAGCTTCTTAACCCTTTACAGGTGAAAGGGTTTTGCTTCTGGCTAGGAGGGATTTTATAGCACTGTATACAGAAAGGTGGTTGCCCTTCCCTTTATATTTATGAAAACTTGCAATGCCAGATTGCTACCAGTTAGATGGGAATCATTCTGGAGTCAGGAAATCCACTGCAGGGACTGTTGTCATGCAAATGCGCAGGACATCTAATCGCCTCCTGCTACATAGTACTGAGACTCTTGGCAATGTACAAGACATAGTGAATGCATTTGCAGCAATGGGGTTCCCAAACTTCAGTGGAGTGACAGATGGCACACATATCCCTATTTTGGCACCAGATCACTTTGCTACTCTGTATATCAGCAGAAAGAGCTATGTTTCTTTGGTTATGTAAGTGGTGGAGCACTGGGGATGCTTCACTGACATCAGTATGGGTTGGTCGGGGAAGGTGCATGATGCTTGCATCTTTAAGAATGCGGGACTGTTCAGAAAGCTACAAGCAGGGATTTTCTTTCCTGACCAGTGGAAATGATGAAATGCCAATAGTGATCCAAGGAGACTCGGCCTATCCCTTGCTCCCCGGGCTCATTAAGCCGTACACTAGTACCCTCAACATCACCAAGGAACAATTCAGTTACCAGCTCACCAGGTGCAGAATGACAATTGAATGTGCTTTTGGTCGTTTGAGGGGATGTTGGTGTTGTTTAGTCACAAGATTGAACCTCTGTGAGAAAAATATCCCAATGATTATAGCTGCTTGCTGAGTCCTGCATAATATATGTGAAGCAAAGGGGAGAAAGTTTCCACTGAGGCAGAGATAGAGCAGCTGAATTTAAACAGCCAGATACAAAGGCTATTAGAAGAGCTTGACCCAGAGCCATACAGCTCAGGGAGGCTTTGAAAGACCATTTTAACAGTGAGCCAGAGTAGTGTGTAGTGTGCTCTACCTGGCCCTGCTCTTTTGTGGCCTGGAAGGAATCCTGTGGTGATTGCTGTACGTGTAGGACTACAGCATTGTCAAGGTACCTCTTAATTTTGTTTGTGAATGATCCAGTGAGCTATGTGGCACTGTGGAACCAGGGAATCAGTTGCTTTCAGAACTGCTGAACACTTGGCAGCATGTGTAGTAAGATGAGCTAAGTTCCAGATAATAGAATTTTATTCTGTAACAAAACCCGTTCCAAAAAAACCACCTGTGCAATTTTAAAACTAATACATTAAAAACTTAATAAATTACAAGAACAGAACTTTTGAAGGGGGAAGAACATCCATGTCCATTTCAACTACACTTATGCCAACTGTGGCTTTCAAGGTCAGCGTATGTGAAACTGTGTCTTTAATGTCCCTAGGGTGGAGTGGCAGGGGTCGTGCAGCGACCTCTGATGCCATGTGGAATGTTGGAGGTGGAGTTATATGGAGGTCCTGATATTGAATTCTTCATGGGCTGCAGAGGGAGGGGAGCATGTGATTGTTGAACCTGCAGGTCCACCAGACTCTTCAGCATCTGTGTTTGCTGCCTGAGAAGCCTCATTATGTCCTTGTGCATCTCCCTCTCCTTTTACCTGCTGGGACTCCTGGTCCTTTCTCCTCTCCACCGTTTCCTTCTCAAGACTGTTTGCAATGTTGATCCTCCAGACCCTATGCACATGGTCCAATGCAGCACTGGCTGGCAAGATCTCACTGAACATGTCATCCCGAGTCCTCTTCGTTCTCCTCCTGACCTGACTCAGGTGTTCCATGTGAAGGGAGAGACCCTGAAGATACAGATGGCAGCAAATACAGATAAAACATACAGAGATACCATTGTCAGCGTAGTCACTATGGCAAGCGAAACTTACAATGCTGAACTCACTCCCATTATTCCCCTAAAGTGTTTGGCATTGCCTTCTCACTTCTGCTCGGGGTTGCTTGTGCACAGCGAGTCACAGCAACAGCCATGACAGAGTATAGCCTGCTGTGGGTTGGGGAAATGAAGAGGGAGTTGCTCCGTTGCATGACTCTAGTAGCATAGGCAATGGCACTGAATACTGGCACCATTTTCCACAGGCAGTGGTGACTTTAGCTGATATCTTACTCCTGAGGGTAACAAAGGCAGAAAGAACACAGCTGCTGCTGGCATCCCGAAGTCACACAGGCTCATAAACTGCTCGCCTGTTTACTACAATGATGCCTGCTGAAATTATCTCTGAATGGCATGGGAATGCATCTTCCTGCATAGGATGAAATTAGGCAGCCCTCTCTAGAAACCTTTGGCAGAGGATTGCAGAGCTGTCCCCTATACTCCTCCTCTTCCACGTCCCACCACCTCCTCCTTCTCACTGTTCGCAGCAGGGAGCCCCGGTGCTGTGGGGGGATGGGGGTTTCCGCTGAATATGGCATACACTTCTTTGTAAAAGTGGAAGGTTTGCAGATTGGCATGGGATCGATTGTTGGCCTCCCTGGCCTTCTGGAACACCTGCCGCAGCTTCTTGGCTTTCATGTGGCACTGCTTCTGGTTCCTGTTGTATTCCTTCTGCATCCCCGATCAATCTGCTTGTAGATGTAGACGTTTCTACAGCTGATTCAGAGCCGTACCTGTGCAGCCTCTTCTACTCACCAAGCCAGACAATCAGGAAAAAGGAATTTCAAAAATTTGGGGGGTTTTAAAGGGGAGGAGGGACTTCTCATTTCAGTGACCCTTGGGCAATGGAGCTCACAATGGTGACCAGAGTGGTCAGTGTGGGGCATTCTGGGAAAGCTGCTGGAGGACAGTTAGGCTTGACATAAGTAATGCAGTGTCTACACTCACATTGCGATGATCTAAGTACATGGACCATGGCTCTATGCTGCTTGAGAAGGTGGTGTTACTGTGTTGGCGTAATGGGGCCATGTTGGTGAGAGACCAATTTAAGTATAGACACATGCACAACTCGGTCGACGTAAGCTGCCTTGCATTGACCTAACTTTGTAGTGTAAATGAGGTCTCATTGTTTCTTCCTGGCCATTCTGGGCAGATTTGAGTGTTCGGAAAACATTTTCCTTCTTTATATCATTCATTCTCTCCTGCTGGGATGTCAAAAAGGAGGGACAGAAACATTGTTTTAGGGAGATCAAAAGGGTTCCTCTTTCATTAAACAAAGATGAAAATAGACAGTTGTTGCCATGTTTCACAGTGAATCACATTTCCTCTCAAGACAAAGAGGCCATAACCATTATCAGGGATCCTCAATAAAACTGTTGCCAGTTTGGGCACCATGGCCTACTTGTGGATTCCACCAACTGCACTCTGAGGCTTGCTTCTTTAGAGTAGAGTGGCTATATCACTCTGATAGTGTATACAAACCCCACACTGGGCCTTAAGGGGTTAAAAGGCAATACTGGGCCCAAGTAGCCATGCCCCCTACAGGGTCGCTGGTCATGCAGCAGGAGTAGCAGGTTAAAAGGAGCTTAGAGGCTCAGGCAAGGGGTGATGGACAGGCTCAGAGAGAGAAAAATCCTTCTTCAGGAAGCCAGGGTAAGGGCCCCAGGCAGTGCCTTCTCCAGCCACACCGTCTTTGAAAACCGGCAGGTCTTTCATGGCCATACTCATTTGGACTTTGTTTGTGAAGCTATTGACAGTTTGGACTATAGGGGCACCCCCTACACACACTAAACTGAAGGAGCAGATAGGTAGGAAGTAGCCCAGGACAGCAGATTTAGGCTCTCCACGGGGAGGAACATGCCAATATCACTTCTCTGAGACCCCTGGCCTGGGACTCAGTGGAGAGGGAGGGAAGGGGCCTGGGTCCTTCTACCACTCCTCACTTAAGGGCAAAGACCGAGATTCAGTGGGAAGGCCAAAACATTCCTAGCCTGTGGTCTGGAACCAGGCACCGTACTGCACCACCACCCCCGACAGAGGGACAAGGGGTTGGGAGTAAGTTTTACTGACCACCCAGCCCACTGAGCACCCATTTGAGGTTCCACTTGGTGCAGTGACAGGATCATCTGTGAGATGTGTCCCTCTAAAACCCCTAATCTGGGTACATCTGAGAATGAACCACCTCTGAGTCTCCCAGCTGTAGGAAGGTGAAAGCAATGCCACTCGTTGTATCATTATCCCTCCTGCTGTGGCCAGGACTACATAGAAGCAGGAGGAAAAATTTGTCATAAGAAATAACATGGAGGAAACACTGCGGGATGTACACGGTCATCCTGACGAACCAGTTACAGGAAATGGACAAAGGACTGCAGGAATCTCTTGCAAATAGCTTCAAGATTACAATGCATATGCCCAACTAGTGGAAGCTTTTCAAGAGGATGCACTAATAATTAACCTATCCTAGAAAAAACTCACCTATAAACCAAACACAAGTGGAAGCTGGGAGTCTCCACTCTTTGTTCTCTCTACCAGAGTAGAACAGCTTGCCGAGGAACCATAGGAGCCCAACCAGTGGAAGCTTTTCAAGAGGATGCACTGAATTATATCTCGTAGGTATTCTGACCATACCCCTACCCTAGCCAGTACTGTGTGCTTCTGGGACTGCATTTGAGGCACCCAGGTGGGGTGAGGGTTGTGGGCACCTTGTGTCATGTGGTTTATCACTGAATGAGGGCTGGAAACATTGTATACATTCCACAGTGTAATAGAAAAATCTTTCATGGCATTATTTAACCTTAGATAGCAAATTACCGTAGTGTCATTTAATTAATTGCAGTACTTGATGGCTGAAATAATTGCTACGCCCTTGTATCTTCTTCTTTTCAGAACATAGTCAATTACAGCTTTAAAAGATTTCTGCCTTAACTGAGATCAAGCGTAGTTACTGCAAGGAAGGACTGACAGCAGTTTCTTAAACACCACTGGGTCTTCTTACAAGTAAGTCATCTTTATTATTTACTTTTCTTTCTCTCCCTCCATTCCTGACTTTTCTCTTCTCTTTTTTCTGGCACTGACTGCCATCATGATTGGAGCTGGGTGAAATTTTTCAATGAAAACTTTGTTTCAGCAAAAAATGCAGATCTGACAGCAATACTAAATCATTTTGTGAATTCGTGTTGCTTTCACTGAATTGTTCATTTAGGGAAAAAACTTTAAAAACAAAAATTGAAATGTCAATTTTTCATTTTGAAATGATTTTTCAGTGTGATATTTCCTTTAATTTTATTTTTAAAAATTCAAAAATATTTAAAAGTGCTTACAATTGAAATGGAACTTTTCACTTTGGTTCAAATGCAGTGTTTCATTTAGCTCAAAACAATTGTTTTTCAACTTTTCTATCCACCAAAAATTTCAAAAAAATTCTTTTTGGTCCAACTCAAAACAAATTTTCTTCGACTTCTCAAAATTGCTAGTGAACAGAAAAATCCATTATTTGCTAACCTGCCAAGGCACTGAGACCAAAATAGCTCCACAGAATGATTGGTGATGAATAATATAAAAGAATTCAAAATTTCCTGCCTCCCAAGTAGACTGAGGCCTGTCTACACTACAATTTAGTCAGGCTACTGTGTTACAATATGATTGTCTCAAGATCCAGTTACAAAATGGTTCCAATTTGTAGTATCAATGCGACCTTAACCATGACCTTGGACATATCCATATACAGTGATATATCAATTGTAACTATAGTGTAGGTAGGTCAATAGAGCATCCTTCACGGTGAACTTTTTTGGCCATGGGATCCTAAATTTTGTTCAGACTTGAGCCACAGTAACCCAGAAAGTGGTACTTTCCTGGGTCAGAGTGCTGCAGACTAAACTGCCCCTCTGTTCACAAAAAAAGTCCCTCGAATTTACAAGTTTTGAAAACAGAAGCATCAATTCATTATAGAAAAGACAGCAACAATAATTCCTCACTAAGCCCTTAGGTAAGGGGCTCTTTGCTCTCTTGGATTCCTTGTGTTGCTGAGTTACCTCTCTTTCTGCAGGGCATTAGACCTGAGATTCAACTCCAGCTGCAGTGTTCTGAGCATCATTTGATGGTCCAATTCAGAGCCCCTCTTGACTATCTCTTCACTGGCTAGTGACAAAAGTGGTGTCATGTTTTCAGCTCCCTCCACACCTGAACAGTCCTGATGCAACTATCTTGCTTAGCCCTCAGGCTGGTCTGAATTCAGTTTTTTCATCATTCTAACTAAATCCAGGGAAAAAAATCTAGGCAAATTGCTGCAATCCCCTAGCATGAATGCAGTTATAGCACCTAAAGGTGTTTATATTATTATAGCTAGTTTCAATAACAATAGTTTGTATTGCAGTAGCACCTAGGAGCTTTAATCATGGACCAGGGCCCCATTGTGCTCAGTCCTGTATAAACACACAGTGAAAGATGGTTCTTGCCCCCAAAGGCAAAGCAGTACAAAAACCAAGTAGACAAGCCCTCAAAGATTTTGGAACTCTGCCACCTCTTTTTCCACTTAGCCCCTGGCTTTATGGACGGCACTGCCTCTGTCACAGGTAAACCAGAGAATAGGCGGAGGACCTTATCAGGGGAAGAGCAAACCATCTGTAGGACCAGCTTTTTAAGGGACCCCAAGTCTAGCAAAGAGCATCACAACTGAGACGCATCCTGTAATGCTCTCTCTCAAAAATGTAGGGGGCCTTAGGAAGGTTGAGGAAGGGAGTCAGCGATTTGGGAGGCTTTACTGGATTTAGGGAGAGGAAGTTGGGAGACTCAGTAACTTGTTGGGAATAAGATTGTGGGAGATGGGAAGATCTATGTAGGATTAGAGAGGGAGTTAAGTGTTAAAGGGAAAAGATAGGCTCATAAAAAGATGAAAGGAGAAGGATCTGGTTGGATTGAAGGAGGGAGAGAGGATCCTCAGAATGTTTAATAAGCTCAGCGTGTTTGCTGAGGATTTATCTGAACTGAGGTGAACTTCAGAACTTTTTGAAGTTCCCCCATCACTAAATAGCTAGGTTTATATGAAACTACATTTGTAAGAGACAAAATTATTTATAAACAACACAAATGACTCTCTCTTGCTTCCCAATTGAGGAAATATATTTTAAAAAAATCCATCCCCAGGATCTCTTCCACCTATATAGCAATGAAGATTTTCATATCACTGCAATGCACCTTAGGCTAAGGTATCTCTCTTTGTGGCTGTATATAAGTACAGTAGATATGTTATTTGCTTCTTGTTGGAATATGTTCCTCTTCAGAGCATGCTATGGGTGTTGTGAAACTCAATACATGGCTTAATGCTTCTTCAGCTTTGGCAATCTTATTTGATCATACTGTGCTGATAAGCAGTAAAATAGTAGGACATTATCACATTTTGCCACTGCACGTTTCTGGAATAAAGATTCACAAAATAAATTGAATTTAAGCCATATAATAGAGCTACTAGAGTAGCAAAAGGTTTTACCTGCTATAATTAATTAAGCTTAGCTACTTCTTTCCAAAAAATGAGACTTCATAAGAATACACAGTATATAATTTCATTTGTAGTGAGATAAGAAAATTAGATTTAAAGAATATTATTATTTATCATTTATATAACTATTATTGTTTAACAGTGCAATTAATCGCAATTAATTTTTTAATCGCTTGACAGCCCTAATATAAATTGTAATGCAAATGCAACAGTGTTCATATTTCTCTAAGACCTGCTGCCACTAAAACTATTGCTGAAAGATCTAGTTGTAGGGTGTTAGTATCCGTTGCCCAAGGTCATTTGACAAACTTAGCTTAGCATTAAATAGAAACAAAAAGGGAGAAAAAACTTTGATTTTGGGAGCTATCAGACCTTTATTTGTAATGGAAAAAGAAAAAGACAGATGAGCAGAAATGAAAATATGATGAATTTTAATGTTTTATTTTATTGGGGGAATTCCAGAGGTAAGCTATTTGAGACACGGCCACACAGAGGAAATATTGTGGTTTGTTTTTTTTTTAAAGAAGACAAGAGACAAGGTTTCAGGTAGCTTTGGTATTGTTAGTGATTGGTGACTACTGAGGGTTCAGAAGCCTGCCTTCAAAATTCAGAGTCCAGATTTTCATGATGTGTACAATACTGTATATTTTATTTAAAGTAACTTAACAATGCTAATATACATTTTCCTAGAAATATATTTGGTAAAAGAGGGTGCTCTGTAGTACCTTAATATAAAACTTATTCAATCAAATGTATGTTTCTATTGTTGATTTTTCCCCCAATTGGATTTATACTAATGCTTTGATATTTTTCTTAGGCTTCCAGCCATCATCTTAGCAGGCTTCAGAATAAAGCCTAAGTGCATTGTAGTGCGTGTTAAAGAAAAAGGAGGAAAAGTTAGATGCACTCCAGAAAATCTATAAATAAAAGGTGTTAACCTGTGATCCAGTAACAAGTGCAATTGTATAGACAAATGTTTCTGATCCTAATCATCCTTTCTTCTAGTTGTAGGAGTTGATAATTAGCGTATGCTTCTGAATAAATAGACATTCATTTGATGTTGGCAGCGAGTGTTTGTCCAAATCTGATAAACCACTCATTGCCTGAGCTGATAAGGATAACAAATAAAGGCCCTGATCCTCAGAGATGCTGAGCACCTGCAACCAACCCTTCATTTCACTGACAGCTTTGAGTAAAACGATGGGCCAGATTGGGGCTAGTTCCCATTTGGGAGCAGGGCAGAGTTGCTGTACCCTGCGTAGCTCCAGGAGGGTAGTCCATGAAGTACATGGGAGAGCACAAGCTGCACCATCCCTTTGGATGCTGCAGTCTGCTCTCTCATGCTCGCAGTCTCTCCCTCTCCATGGGCTTTGATGTGACTTGGCCCTTAGAAGCTCCCTCAAGCACAGACATTGTTGCTAGGGGAAGATTCCTTGCACCTTCTCCCTTCGTTTCCTCCTAGCTGGGTCCAGATACAGTCTGGGTTTGAGTAAGGACTTCAATTTTTGACCATTTCTTTCAGTGGGAACTGTGGATGTTCAACACCTGTCCGGACCAAGCTCATAAGGGCCATTAGAAACTGGGTAGGCTTGCTGTGTAGGATCAGTCTGTCTAGCATATATATAGTAGGCAAATGCTCTACTTTTTAAAATCTTAAAAGAATAGAAGAAATTGGGCTCCTCTAAAAGGTGCCCTACTGATTTTTGAGTTTCCCAAGCTCCCTCTGAGTCCAAGGCCTGTCCCAGATAGGGCTGCTAGTCACACAAGTGCCAGGTCAAAGCAAACTCAGAGGGGGGACTCGTACTACTCAGGTGGTGTAACTGTTGTGATTTCCTGAAGGCATGTGGTTCCCTGGAGGCTCCTGCTGGGGCATTGGGGTTCTGCATAACTCCAGTGAATGGCTGTAAATTCAAATGAGCCCAAAGCACTTGAGCTGTGGAGTCACCGTTCAATGACTTTCTAAGGAGAAAGGTAGCACTTCCAAAGCATGGCTGTCACGCTCTGATACAACATGGACCATAGAAACCACTCTGACTGAATGCTAAGTGCAGTCTATTAGAGCTCAGATGGACTAAAAAACACTTGACCAGCCTATTGTGCATTTAAAAGGCAATCGCACAAATATTATTTTCTTGTCTTATCTGGCTCTGAGTGGGCAGACAGCCAAAAGTAGAGTTCATTAGGGAAGAACCAAACCATTTCATTACCCTGCAAAAACTGACAGTCTTGGTTTATTTATTTATTTATTTGGGCCAGTGGCTGAAAGTTTTCCTCTGTTGGGATATTTCAGGAGAGGAGTTTAGCATCTCTTCGCTGACCATTTTGCTCTTCCTTGGGCTAAGGGAATGGAAAAATGAAGCAAAAATAAAATATCAAAACAAAATTACTACAGTATCTTAATTTTTCTAGTTAAAAAGATTATTTCAGTGTCAATGCTTTTATTTGTTTTATACTTATAAGCTCCCTGCTCTTTCTCCTATTTCCAGCAGCATCTCTGTTTACCTGTGTTTGGCTCCAGTCAAAAACTCATGGTCCTGCTGAGCTATCTCTGCTATTTGTGAAACCTCCGGACCAATGGTTCTCAATCCGCGGGCCGCTTGCGGCCCATTCGGCACACAGCCGCGGCTCATGTGACATCCTCAGGGCCATGCAGGTACTATATATATTGTGTGGATGCAGACCACATAACACACGGAAAGCTGCATATGCAGCCCATGATGGTAAATAGGTTGAGAACCACTGCTCTGGACTGTCATGAATATAAATCTCTTTATCTGAAGCTTAGTTATGAATGACTAAGAAAGGTACTTATGTGGCAAGTGACTGTTACCCTCCTGCACTGGGGGTCAAGTGCATGACATCTGTGATGTTCCAAAATTCCAAAGGAAAGAGAGAAACCTGAAATCACTCCAGACCTGGTGACTCTTACAACACAGTGCATGACATTGTGACTGGCCATTTGACATCACTGTAATGTTGATTTATTTTCACTCTTCCCCTGTGACAGATAGTTGTATCGGGGTGTTTGATTTTTAATTTATATTAAACTTCTCAGTCTCTTTACTCTGCTATCAAGCTTTGATTAGGTAACATATCCTAAAGTATAGATAAAGTCACTAAATGGAAGAACAGCCTAATGATTGTCTATGAGCCAGATTGTCATATCTGTTCTAACACTAACTGGTTCCTTCCGTTGTGCTAATTAGAATTCAGTAGGATTTCTTGTGGAGTAAGATTCAAATCAGCATGAATAATTCTGTCATTCTGGCTCTCTGGGATATTGGAAATAGATGCTCACAGAGGCAACTGCCATACCTGTTTGGGCTGTGAAGAAACATGAATCAAAATAACTGGGGTTGAAAAATGATATGGAACATGATCCAAACACTGACTTCAGTGGCCTTTGGATAGGCCCATTATGAGTAACTGTCCTACTTGAATATAAGGGTGGACTTTTGGTAGAATGAAGAACTGTGTACCCTAATATTGGGGAGGAGTTGAGTAACAGGTGGGAAAGACACTTTTCCCCTGGGCCAAGTGACAGAGAAAGTTGTTTAAAGAGAGTCTTTATGCTGAGAAAACAACACAACTGTTTTCTGCCATTGTTCAGATATTTCCAAACTTTGTAACCCCAGCTGCACTCACCTAGAAATGATTTCCTAGTGTGTGTCTAGAGGCATTTATTTCAACTTACTGTTCGTTTGATTTTTTTAAATTCTTTTTCTTCGTGGCATTTGCCGGTGAAGACTACCTTGACTTATGACAAGCTGAACAGGTTCTAGGAGCTTGTTAATCAGGAGAATAAAATAAAAAAAACCTCGAAGAACCTAAAAGGAAAAAGTATGTGATCATGTACTTAAAGACCTTATCATAATGTATATGCACAGGAGGGCTGAATTATGATTGCACTGGCAGCCTTTATTGTGGCATTTCCTAACTTCTGAGGGCTTGACTTTGCAAACTTAATAATTTCTTTAATGAAGTGTGTCTGGGTGTGCAAGTGTATTTCCCCACTCCCCACCTGTTCCTCCTCCTCTGCATTTTAATTAGGCTACCTCCCCCCTCAAAGGTGACACACTTGATGCTCTCCCAGATGTGGTAGAATCAGCTTGGACAGCCATAAGCATGGTCACCCAAGAAGTTGTAGATGCCATTCCAAAACCGAAAGCCAAGGGTTTCACTTGTAGCATATCTGCTAAGCCATTTCAAATTCTACAAAAGAAATCTGAGGCCAGGCAGTACCATGATGACATCGAATGTAAACATTTACAAGGTCTTTTTCAGGTGTGAGCAAAAGTGGATTGTGACACTTACTTTAAGAATTTGGCAAAAGAGGCAGGAGAGGGAATAAGATCTAAAAAATTACAACCTGCCTTCAAAGCTATTCAGTAACTTCGATCCAAAACTGGACTTTGCACAGGGTTTATGCCAATAAATAAGGCTAATGGTAAAACATTCTCAACCCAAGAAAAAATCCTGCAAAAATGGAAGGAATATTATGAGACTGCTCTTATTCTGAAATGACTCCTTGGCCAGACACGTTAGTAGTAAATGCAATCCCTGACGCTGAAACCTGTGTAGATGTATCTACATTGGAAGAGGTTTGCTTTGCCATAAAGAAACTGCTGGTGGACACAACAACATAACACCTGAACTTCTCAGGTGAGCTGTAGAGCCCTTAAATGTAGCATTTCATCAACGTTTTGTCTGGGCTTAGACCACTTGGAAGTTACCAGTGGAGTGGAAGGAAGGGATCATCATCCTACTTTATAAGGGGAAAGGCCCACACACTGAGTGGAGCAACTGCAGACCAATAGCTCTGCTTTCTGTTCCCAGAACAGTTGTTATACATGTCCGAGTCACCTGGCTCCAGGCTCTCCATGTGAAATTCCATTGCCCAGACTCATCAGGCTTCCCTGTTGGGCAGTCTATAATGGATGTTATACTTGCTCTTTGTCTTTTATCTGAGATCCATCATGAATTCAGTTGTCCTTCGACAGCAGATATGTTAGACGTAAAGGCAGCCTTCAGTTCTGTTGATAGTGTTGCTCTGTAAAAGGCTCTACAAGACTTGGCACCCCTGACACCCTCCTGAGGTTAATTCAAGATGTACATACTGACTCAGGCATGGGTGCCATGGGGAACTCATAGGTCTGACAGGTGTTACAGTAGATCTGGGGTGAAGCAGGGATGCGCCCTGACCCAAGCCCTGTTCTGCCATGCAGTGAATTGGCTCCTTGAAAATATCTCCACCAATACCGGTATAATGATCAATTCAACTTTGTTTGCTGATCTGGATTATGCAGATTATGTCATCCTCTTTGGCCAGGATGCAAACAACCTTAAAGATGAACTAGAGTGCTTCCAGCATGATAGCTGCCCCTGAGCTAAGACTTTCTTGGGAAAAACAAAAAATGAGAGTGTCAGCACAAAAGTTGTGATACAAGAAATCTGTGGTGAGAGACAAACTGTGGAAGTAGTGGATGATTTCATCTATCCTAAGCAGTAAATTGTCAACAAATGGGCATTGCTAGCTAGACAGCCTAAGGAAAATTGATTTACCAGCCTTATCCATGAAGGACCTGCAGTAGGGTCTGGAGCCAAAACAAGGTGAAATTATATTCTAAAGTATGGATTCATTAAATGTGTACTTTCTTATGTGGATCTGAAACATGGATATTGCTTAAACAAGACATCAGGAGGCTGGAGGCATTTCCTATGTGTTGCCAATGGTGGCTATAGAGCATAAAATGGTTTGATTTTTATCAGTAATAGGGATGTATTATGGAGAACTGGCCTCAAGAGGATTGAAGTCATCATCAGTCATTGCCAGCTGGTACTTTTTGGTCGTATAGCCCACCTTGGAGATAAAGTCCCCGCACGTCGAGCCTTGAAGATAGGATTTGAGGTCAGGAGGGGACTTGCCTGGCAGCAGCCTCACAATTGTCCATGTTTAACCTGGCTGCACCAGATCAGTAATAATTTGTGGAGCTGTACAAGGTGGCCATGGGCATTCAGCTCTGTGGACCCTCACTCTCTAAGTGTATTGTTGTTGCCTCCTCCCTCTCCTTTACTCTGCCTGGGAGCCAGGTATGGGGGAGCATTTAGAGCACAGACTGTCTGATGCTGTGTCTGATGCCCCTGGCTGTTAGGAGGAGCAATCGCAGGAAAAAAAATTGCTCAGGCCCTGCAGTCCTGGGATGGAGTGTGCCTAATGCTGTGTGAGGAATGGCGCAAGTACAGTCCTGTTGGCAGGCAGGAGCTGTGAGAGGATGGAGCATGCCCAGTGCAGGCAGAATCTTCAGACAACATAGCTGCCAAACTCTAAGAAGCTTCAAATGAGTATATTCAAACTCAGATTTTTTTTTAGAGGCTTATAAATTTGGGGGAATTTTCACAGGGACAGAAAAAGGCACATCCGTGACATCAAGCTACCCCTTTGCTCCAAAGCATGGAGACCCTACAGCATCTCAATGAAATTGTTATATCCACGTTAATTAATTATTATAACTATGTATTTTCCCTCATCTCATTCTCAGAAATGGTTAAAACATTTTAGTTAAAGCTTTCCAGAACTGTTCAGCCTGAGTCAGACTCCTGGCATGGAAAATTTCAATCTAAATAGTTAAAGTTTGGCAAAATTATAAGCAACTGCAAACTGGGTTTTTATAAGTGGAATTGTTGGGCAACCTTAACTATAGGTTTCACTACTTCCACCACTCAGTGTAGAATAGAATGAAAGACTACTGAAAGGTGACTTGTGTAAGCCAGTGCGGACACAGAGAGCCAAATGACCAGAAAGGTATTAGGTACCGTCCCTCTCAAATGAAGAGCTTGTATTTATTATGCTTGTAGCCATGATAGTATGTTTTATACACACTTCACTTAAGCAATTGTAATTGTAGGTTTATGGAGTACAAAGAGCAATAAGAGATAGAGATACAAAGAGATACAGCTCCTTGCTTTTAGGTAGTGGATTAAATTGACGGTGCTTGAAAAATATTAATGGTTGGTCATTAGTAGGTATAGTCTCTTTTCTCATCATACCTGATTGTTTTAATTTTAAACTAGCACTTTGCTTTGTGGGTAAAATTATTGACAAAAATGTATGTCTGTCTTCATCAGATGATTAACTAAATCATCCTTTTCTTTCCAAGCAATGCTGTGTCCCTCTGCCCTAAATCTTGCTAGTTGGAAGTGAGGGAGGGAAACCAATTTAATTAAGTTAACTTTATTGACCCACTGGAGCTGTTGTTTAATAGTATGGCTCCCTGGAGTCTAGCGCAGGTAAATTGAATGAATGCCACAGAATATCACTTCCCTGCATTGCATATTTCAATCCTTCGCCAGGCAGCTTGGGATGAACAGCCAATCAGGGAAACGCCCCACTCCCCCCCCCGCCCTTTGCTAGCTTAGATGGCATTTCCCATTATGCTCAGAACAGTGTGCAGTGTTACCGATTCATTCCTGTGAGTATACTGAGATTGTATGTGGTATTCAGCTGTTGTATTCAGAAGACAACTTTTTCTGAACTGGCTTTTGAGCCATGTTTCAAAGATGCCTTTTTATGAAGGAAAGAAAACTAGCATGTGAATCTGAATGAATGTGCTGTGAGTAAACCATTTAATATAAGTGCATCAATACATTCATTCTGTATGGGAAATCAGAATCTGATAGGCTGATAGAGCTCTTCTAGGACTACAGTTGTGATAAAATACTTGAGAATAACCTAGTCTGTTTCCTTGTCAAGTAATTAGGGATGATAAAATTAAAAGCTAAATAGACTTTAGGAATGTTTTCCCATGGATACTAGTGCTTACCACATTTTAGGTTATTATTTTCTTCTATTGTTGATATCGGGGTCAAAATGTTTTATTCATCTATAACTACAGCAGTGTTGCAGTTGACTGGAACAATATGTCCTTTTCTATAATATTCCGTCAATATTGTATGTTACTTGAGGATAAAATTATGTCATTTAGTCTGCTGCACATTTACTCCTAGTCACTTTCTTTTAAAGTACAGATAGACTAGTAGTAGAATCATGCAACAGCAACTTCATTCATAAAATATGTAAAGCTTCTTTGGTTAACACATTAGATCCAGCCCTACAACTCTGTATAGAGTTACATGCCAATTATTGTTTTAGAGAAAAATAAGCAGCATCATTTTAATTGTAATTCATAATACTCACTTTTTTTTTAACTGGACAACACATGTAATTCTGTGTTTTGAATTAGTTTTTGAGTATTTTTCCCTATGTATATCTAGAAAGATATTGTCAGAAAGCTTCGGGTTGATTATTTGGATTTGAAATTCCTGTCTTAAATAAAACATGCATACACACAGAGGATCTCCACCCCTCAAACTAGGTGGGAGCGCATGGAGCCCGATCATCAGCTGGTGCAAACTACCATGGCTCTGTTCAATTCAGTGGCTGTTGAGTTCTGGCTAAAGATCTGGCCCGTCGACTTCAGTGGAATTTTTCAAAGATATAAGGGTCCACTGACATGGATCTGATTGCAGGATTGGGGTCTAATCTGCAAGGTATTTGCTAATGGTAAGACTGGTTCTGTTTTGGGTATATCTTGGTGTAGCCCTCTGGAGTCTCTGTGAATTTTTCTGTTCCTCTCCTGTCTCCAATATCCCATTATGCCATGCAGAACTTTGCAAAATACACCATTTGCTTTTTAAAGTCAATTTTAAAGTTGTGGCACAAACTAAAACAATCCAGGAAATTCTAAGCAAAGACTGACCCTCTGTCCTGAATTTTAGGAGTGAGCACAGCAGCCTCAGAACTAAGTTTGACATTCGTGAGTTATGTTGCTTTTAATTTAATATTATTTTAATGTGGCTTCTTGTTAATTTTATTTTTTCCATAAAAGGAAAAAGCCGTCTATGACAGATCTTTTAGAATCTGTTCCAGTTCCCAGTCCTGATATCTTGGCTAATTGTGTCTCTAGGTAGCTGTTCTTAAAGTCTATATTCTGTATCCGAGACACAGACATAGCATCTTTCAACACAGATGGTTTTGGTTTGGGGCACTGGCTGGGCATTAGATAATATTTTTAGTTGTGGCATTTAGACTCTTACTATTATTATATACTTGAAATAAGTAAAGATTGTGCATCTGATAAATACATATTTATGACCTAATCTTGCAAACTCTTCCTCGTGCAACTGACTAATCACATTGAATTCAAAGGGACTGTTTGCCTGAGTAAGGTTACTTACATGAGTAAGACTTTATAAGGTGATGTACTTTAAAGGTGTTTAAAAAACCAGGTATTTATTTTTATGCACGTATTCTGTGTACTTGATTTCAATTATTCTAGTCTGTTACTGAAGTCTATTATTAAAGGCTATAACATTTAAAAGCAGGTATTTTAAACTCTACTTGGTGGATCTGAATGCTTTTTAAGAGCATATCTCACAGCAACTCAAACATCAGCCAAGGCCCAGACCCAACTCATGCTACCCACTGCATGTAGAAATATGTTGCTTTAAAATCCATTATCACTGGTTTTTGAAACACAAATCCTTTAAGCATACTTTTGGTGAGAAACTGAAGATGCAAAAAATTGTCAGTTTCTTTCTGTCTCAGCATATCTGCTGCAAATGTATCTTCTACTCTTTACTCATGTTAGCATTGCAGCATCAATACAACTATGAAAAAGGAAGGTGGATCATCAACAAAATTGCCTTTTAAGTTCCCTACCAGTAAATGACAAATAGATCTTTTATGGGTAGTGATAATGAAAGAGTGAGAGAGGAAAAAGAACTTGGGATGTTTCTTTTTCAGATCTGAAGTTGACTTTGCAGCCGTTGAGATAATAAAACTCATTGTTTTTCTTCTTAAGTAAGCAAGTTATATGGAGTCATTGTGAAGGCATAGATAGGGAACCCCATGCTTTCATGTTTAGAGGGCTTTTCTGAGTCTAAACATGAGAGAGAAGAACATTGAAAAGTAAATTTTGTTAACACAAAAACCAGGGACATCTGATTTAGTATACTTTAACCAGAATACTTCCGCTATTTCAAAAACACGTCAGCCAACTCACAAAGGTATTTTAAAGATATTTACTGAAGCATGAAAAGTCAATAATAACGAAAATCACAATTTCTGCTTATAGAATAAAAATTGAATAGCCATTTCAGTATTTGACATTATGATCATCATTCAGAGTAGGTGTGACAGGGGGCTGCAATTTAGTCCAGGGAACAGGCCAAGCAAATATTATATGCCTGGATTTTGTTTTCTTTCCTACATGACCATCTTCAGCTACAGGAAAAACTTTTTTTTTCTGTGTTACTGTTTCCTTTCCCAAGGGAAAGCAGTGAAATAGAGTTGTGAAATGTTAAGTTACACTATTAAAGAAAACCCCATGCTGATGGATGAATGTTATTCAGGGTGCATGTCTGAATGTACAGACTTAGAGCCAACTTCTGAACTCCTGTGCAAAGCCTGATTGAACAAGCTCTGTATTGAGCACTTGGTTGTTTGAGCATGGAGCACTAGCACAACTGCTAATACAGAACGTGAGCAGTAAACACAAAGTCTATGCCAACCTGGTCTCCACTCCCAACACCCAAAGTACAAGGCAGCAGACAGAAGATCGTTATGCACATGTCCAAGAGGAGGGAACAACTTTAGCACTTAGAGATTTCTGCCTGAAGTGAGTTCTGAGTACTGCCACCAATTTTTCCTGCTATTTAAATGCCCATATATCATATCTATGTTTTCTTGGACTGAAATGTTGTACATGGTTCCTCCTCCTTGATTTCCAGTTATTGACCATGCCCTCATTATAGTAGGGATGGATGAACTGGCTCAAATAAAATAAAAACACAAAACTTTCAAGCTGAGACAAGCCCATTCTCTGTATGGGTCAGAATGGTTTTTGTATATCTCTCCTCCTGCCAGCAGATGACACCATATAGAAAATAGAACAGAAAAACCAATTTTGCACTACTTCCTCCCTCTGGGGTTGTGCAATTTATTTCTGGGTGAACCCCACTTCTTATCACTTCAGGGAAGCACAGAGAGAGGGGAAGATGTTTTCTTGAGTTTGCATGTTGGTGGTGGTCACTACCAAACTCTCTTGAAAATCTGGCCTATGCTTTCAGTTTTTCACCTCCTCCACAGTGTGGGGCTAGCTCATTTTTTCCATCCCTATAATCTTTGTTTCCCTGTAAGTGTTGTTTTCTTTTGGCTGTGGGTAGTGCTGGAAGTAGATGTATATGCGTTCAGGACCCTTTGTTCTCTCTTATGTTAGGCAGTGCAGCTCTGTATTTCTGAATCATCCAAGCAAGCAGCTTTTATTTTTCTTTTATGCATCAATCCCATTTCTTTGTTTCCCTTCCGATTTAGGGGTTGGTGATGTGTTTAGTTCTTGCATTCCTGAAAGAGAAGGACTATTGTTTTCATCATCCAAACAATAGATGTTGCCCTGGGTAGGCAGTGTAGGCTTAGCTTACCTTTTCTGAGTCAGATACAGAGTGATCTTTACCCATTGCTGTACATTTGACTGAGTAAACCTTCTGTGTATCAGTTTTGCCTACCTAGTTTCAGATGTTACCAGCCTGAACTGGATCTTAATCTAAGAGCAAAACACCGTTATTTTAATTTTTCATCACCACTAGTGTACCAGGAACATGTATAGTATATGCTAATTTATTTTGTTCATGCCATCTAATCAATGCCAAATGAACTAAGAATTCTGAGCTATTTATACTGTGTGTAAAACTAAAGAATTACAATACTCTATAGTCTATAGCAAAACATGAATGATTCAATATTGAGTTGAGAAGTAAGTTAAGTAATATGAGCAAATAGACTTATCTTAGTAAAAAAAAATTACATATGATATATACTGTACATAGAGCTGGTCAGGATATTTTTGATTAAAGAGTTTTTTGTTCGAAAATGCCAATTCATTTAAACTGAAGTTTTTCCCCAAAAGGGTTAATTTTTACTGGGAAAGGCTTCTTGGGTCCAGGGTGGAATTTCTGGTCAAAAGGGAGGGAGACAAAGGTAGGGAGAGTGTGGCAGGGAGAAAGAGACACCTAATAGTCAATAGGCCATTAGTTAGAGCACTCACCTACAATACAGTAAACGCAGGTTCAAGTCTCTGGTCTACACCATTTCTTGGCCAGGTCTAATTTTTATAGGTGTGATGTCTATATATACACATAATGTGTATATATACAATCTTTATTGTTTAATTACTTTCCCCCTAATTATCTGAGTAGGGTCTATGTTTTCTTGAATTTTTGGAACTTCTGCCGAAAGTAAAACCCATAGGGCCTGTCTAGAATAGCCTCGGGCAGTACAAGCTTTGAGCATCCAGATTATTAGTCCTGTGATGGTCCAGAATTTTAAACTAATGTTATCTCAGCTGTTAGACAAAGAACATGGGCTGTGCAGAGCAGTTTTATTACAAGTGCAATAGTATGGTTGGATTTGGACAGAAGCTGTATCTGCAGCATGTGGTTTGCATAATAAGAAGCAGGAGAAAGAGTAACTTGAAATATACCTTGGAAATAGAAAAAATAAAACTGCAGGTGATATTTTGCCATAAAGATTAGTTATGAAGAATCCTTTTATTTTCCACAGCCCCAAAACACTGCTTCTAAACCCATCTTCTATATCTAAAATATGATTTAATTAATGACTATACTGGGAAGGAATAGTCATAATATAATTGTCTCAGGAATCTGGGGTTTTTTTGCTTGTTTTTTTTTAAATCCTTGAAAAAAGAATACTAGATATTATGACCCAAGTTCTGCTCACTATTACACCCCTGTAAATCTGGAGTAACTCCATGAGTTATGGAGAACCCCACTGTCAAAAGGAAGCCCCAGACACTTTTTACTTTTCCAGTCTTTGCAGGACTGGTAGAGGAACAAAGTACATATCCTCTTGTCCACTCGCTCCTTCACCACCAGACCAAAGAAAGCCTTCCTTTTGCCCAGGAAGGAGAGATTTGTGTGCCAAAGCAACCCTCCACACATGGATCACAGGGGCATAGTTAGGCCCATAATTCCAAAGAACAGTCCTCATCCAGAACTCATTGAAGTCAGTGCAAAGATTCCTATTGATTTTAAGAGAAGTGGCAATGTGCTGGTGAGCCCAATGATCTTTCAATAATTGCTGTAATTTAAATATATTTTGTCACATTATTTTATGATCCTGTTTCCCTTCCCCTGGTTTTGTAGTCTGAACAAAGGTAACTGATTCAGAGTTGTTATAAACCAGAATCTTCTAAGACAGGTTCATTTGAATGGGAATTGTTTGATGATGATGTCTTTGTACATATATTTTTATGGGGTGGGAGGCATATTTTAAAGATCCTTCTTTAATTGGTTTCACATCTATCAAGGACATTGTGTGTGTTGCCCTTCGTGGAAGATTATGATTTGTTACAAAGCATGGTGACACTAATTTAGAAAAAATTACACCCTTGTAGCTGTGGCATTCCCCGTAGCAGCAGAACCAGAGCAGATCCATCTGGAAAAGGTGGGGGGGGGAGAATGAAGTTGGAGGAGGTCCATGGAAAGGCTGCACAATTGTTTATAGCTTGGAGTTCCTCTCAGAGCCCCAGTCTTCCTGCTGCACAGATATGCATTTGGGCATAGACATCGCCCCAATAACCCATCCAGCCACTTGGCCTAGAAGTTGGGCGGATGATTTGGGACCTAGTGCACAAGTAAAAGAATCTGTCTTAATGTAAGTTAGTGTCATCCTGCAACCTCCTGTTGGACTGAATCACTTAACACAAGGTCTAATAAGTCCAGGAATGCCCAAGGTGACACTTTTGCAAATCAACTTTACAGGTTATCAGTGCCATCAATTTGTGCTCAAGTTAATCAGTCATGGGACATTGTGGAGCTTCACCTGAAAACACAGAGAAGCTTAAGCAGCTTGTCATTCTGTGTGTACTAACAGATTGTCTGTATTACAACATGCATATAGTTCTGAATTATTCCCTGTTCCAAGAGCATGTCTCTTCCAGTATGACTTACCACTCATTCTTCAATTTCCTGGTGCAAGTGCTGGAGGAACCAACTAGGGGCAGAGCTCTTCTTGACCTGCTGCTCACAAACAGGGAAGAATTAGTAGGGGGAGCAAAAGTGGATGGGAACCTGGGAGGCAGTGACCATGAGATGGTTGAGTTCAGGATCCTGACACAAGGAAGAAAGGAGAGCAGCAGAATACGGATCATAGACTTCAGAAAAGCAGACTTTGACTCCCTCAGGGAACTGATGGGCAGGATCCCCTGGGAGAATAACATGAAGGGGAAAGGAGTCCAGGAGAGCTGGCTGTATTTTAAAGAATCCTTACTGAGGTTACAGGGACAAACCATCCTGGTGTGTAGAAAGAATAGTAAATATGGCAGGCGACCAGCTTGGCTTAACAGTAAAATCCTTGCTGATCTTAAACACAAAAAAGAAGCTTACAAGAAGTGGAAGATTGAACAAATGACCAGGGAGGAGTATAAAAATATTGCTCAGGCATGCAGGAGTGACATCAGGAAGGCCAAATCACACTTAGAGTTGCAGCTAGCAAGAGATGTTAAGAGTAACAAGAAGGGTTTTTTCAGGTATGTTAGCAACAAGAAGAAAGTCAAGGAAAGTGTGGACCCCTTACTGAATGAGGGAGACAACCTAGTGAGAGAGGATGTGGAAAAAGCTAATGTACTCAATGCTTTTTTTGCCTCTGTCTTCACGAACAAGGTCAGCTCCCAGACTACCGCACTGGGCACACAGCATGGGGAGGAGGTGACCAGCTCTCTGTGGAGAAAAAAGTGCTTCAGGACTACTTAGAAAAGCTGGACGAGCACAAGTCCATGGGGCCAGATGTGCTGCATCTGAGAGTGCTAAAGGAGTTGTGATTGCAGAGCCATTGGCCATTATCTCTGAAAACTCATGGTGATTGGGGGAGGTCCCGGACGACTAGAAAAAGGCTCATGTAGTGCCCATCTTTAAAAAACGAAAGGAGGAGGATCTGGGGAACTTCAGGCCAGTCAGCCTCACTTCAGTTCCTGGAAAAATCATGGAGCAGGTCCTCAAGGAATCAGTTCTGAAGCACTTAGAGGAGAGGAAAGTGATCAGGAACAGTCAGCATGGATTCACCAAGGGCAAGTCATGCCTGACTAATCTAATTGCCTTCTATGATGAGATAACTGGCTCTGTGGATGAGGGGAAAGCAGTGGACGCGTTATTCCTTGACTTTAGCAAAGCTTTTGACACAGTCTCCTACAGTATTCTTGCCAGCAAGTTAAAGAAGTATGGGCTGGATGAATGGACTATAAAGTGGATAGAAAGCTGGCTAGATTGTCGGGCTCAATGGGTAGTGATCAATGGCTCCATCTCTAGTTGGCAGCCGGTATCAAGCGGAGTGCCCCAAGGGTCGGTCCTGGGGCTGGTTTTGTTCAATATCTTCATTAATGATCTGGAGGATGGCGTGGACAGCACCCTCAGCAAGTCTGCAGAT
The DNA here is from genome assembly GCF_009764565.3 of Dermochelys coriacea. Classification (NCBI taxonomy): domain Eukaryota; kingdom Metazoa; phylum Chordata; order Testudines; family Dermochelyidae; genus Dermochelys; species Dermochelys coriacea. The sequence continues at coordinate 159,035,112 of NC_050069.1, read as the reverse complement.
GACACTAAACTGGGAGGAGAGGTAGATACACAGGAGGGTAGGGATAGGATACAGGGGGAACCTGGACAAATTAGAGGTTTGGGCCAAAAGAAATCTGATGAGGCTCAAAAAGGACAAGTGCAGAGTCCTGCACTTAGGACGGAAAAATCCCATGCACTGCTACAGACTAGGGACCGAATGGCTAGGCAGCAGTTCTGCAAAAAAGGACCCAAGGGTTACAGTGGACAAGAAGCTGGCTGTGAGTCAACAGTGGGCTCTTGTTGCCGAGAAGGCAATGGCATTTTGGGCTGTATAAGTAGGGGCATTGCCAGCAGATGGAGGAACATGATCGTTCCCCTCTATTCGACATTGGTGAGGCCTCATCTGGAGTACTGTGTCCAGTTTTGGGCCCCACACAATAAGAAGGATGTGGAAAAATTAGAAAGCGTCCAGCAGAGGGCAACAAAAGTGATTAGGGGACTGGAACACATGACTTACGAGGAGAGGCTGAGGGAACTGGGATTGTTTAGTCTGCGGAAGAGAAGAATGAGGGGGGATTTGATGGCTGCTTTCAGCTACCTGAAAGGCGGTTCCAAAATGGATGGATCTAGACTGTTCTCAGTGGTAGCAGATGACAACAAGAAGTAATGGTCTCAAGTTGCATTGGGGGAGGTTTAGGTTGGATATTAGGAAAAACTTTTTCACTAGCAGGGTGGTGAAGCACTGGAATGTGTTAGCTAAGGAGGTGGTGGAATCTCCTTCCTTTGAGGTTTTTAAGATCAGGCTTGACAAAGCCCTGTCTGGGATGATTTAGCTGGGGATTGGTCCTGCTTTGAGCAGGGGGTTGGACTAGACGACTTCCTGAGGTCCCTTCCAACCCTGATATTCTATGATTCTGGAGGTAGCTTGACATTTTGAAAGACCTGGATTGTAATCAATATACAGGAGTTATAGCTACTGATCTGAAAGAACTGGTACATAAGCAGTTATGACTATTTATGGTGTTCTCAAGCAAAATGAGTGCTGTAATTCTAGTTAAATAAAAGATTGCCTACATATTGGCCTACTTAAGGGCTTTACATCTGAGGGAAGAATATCAAAGAGAAAAATCTCATGAGCTGTCTGTAGATATTATGCTTTTTATTTCTGATTTTATTATAAGGATCTGTCTACATAAGAGATATTTTATATCTATGATATTATTGTATTCAGATGCCCCAGGCCCTGGCCAGTATAACTAGTTCTGATCAGTGACTTTTATAACTTAAAAGGCTGAGTTAGAGGAGGGGGGGAAGGAAAAAACAATTTTTCTGAAGTTTGACCAAACAGAATTTATATTATTTTCAAACTCTTGAAAAATGTTAGAAGTGCCACATTTACAGTTATAACATTGAGCTTCCTTTTGCCTGGCCCAGATAAAGAGCTTTTAGGACATGTGGGGAGTTTTATGAGCTGTAATTAACGCAGCAGGGCAAAAATTTTTACACACAATTTTTTGGAGGGGGGGCAAAAAATGCAGATGTAGGTTGACCGAAACAATTTTGTGAATTCACGTCAGTTTTGGCAAATTGTTTCAGTCATAAACAATAATATAAATATAAATATAACATAAATAATAAAGACAGAAATGAATAAGGAAAAGTTTTCAGAAAAGTCAAAACTGTTCATTTTGACATTTCTAAATTGAAACATTTTGACTTTTTGTTTTGGACAGACATTTTATTTTGTAATTTCTCAATTTTATTTTAAAAAAACCACCCACCAATTAAATGTTTCAAACTTCAAAATCAAAACAAAACGTTTCATTTTGGGTCAACCAGAATGTTTTGGTCAACCCAAAATTAAACATTTTTGGACATTTCATTTCACACACACACACACACACAAAATAAAGAATCATTTCAGCTTGACCCCAAACTATTGTTTGTAATTTGTTGGTTCTGTTACTGAACCAAAAAAATTGGTTCTTCACACTGCTTGAATTGCTAATCTTTGGCTCATGTTGGTCACGTGATGTACTGTGTATAGTGCACTGCTATACTCTAACCTGGGAGTCCTGTGGAACAGCAGACACAACAGCTTTTAGAAGAACCCTGCACAAGCTGCTGAAAATGGAAGAGTTACTGGCTTTCCTCCATGCATGCTTTCCCCGTGGAGGAGAAGAGTTTGAATAGAGGGAGACTGGATGTGGGTGGAGTAGTGAGAAATCAAGAAAGAATAGGCAGGGTGACAAAATAAGTGTCAGGGGTTCTGAAAAGGATAGGGGAGATTTCAGAAAGAAAGATCAAAAACAGGAGGAGGAGGAGGAAGAATTTGGAATGGGCAATGGGGTGGAGAGACACTGAGGGAGTGCTGGAGGGATTATGGAATGGGACAAAGGATGGAAAGATTAGGGTTGGGAAAGAGAAGAGAATGAGGTAGAAAGAGGAAGAACAGAAACAAGGGAGACATACTTACAACAGAACCCCTGTTTTACAAACTAACTGAGGATTGAGCAGTGCATAAATTCAGAAAGTTCATAAAATTGAACATCTCAAAATTGTCATAGTTATAGTGCATAAATTGCAGTAGTGCACTGCATAGTTTTCTCCTTGTCCTTCATATCATGGCAAAGCAATATCCAGTGCACTGAAGGCATTTGCTCTTCTTTGACGTGGCTTCTATTGTGTGATTAATTTTTTTCCCTGTTAAGGAACAATGGTTCGTATAACTGGTCATTTGTAAGATTGATGTTTGTAAAATCGACGTTGTTATTTAATGAACAGTTTGTTATGCCGACTACTGTGAGAAATACCCTACCAAAACCAGGCAAGTGGCTCCTATACCATCACTGTGAGCTTTACTGTTGTAAGCATTTTATTATGGCCATATTATTGTATGTCATCTTGTCCTGTAATTTTGACAGATCATCCAAGCTAAATAGGGTTAAGTCATATATGACAACTTGATGGGAGGCCTGTTATTATTCCTAAGTGCTGCAGGCAGTTATTCATCTCTAGTGAATTAATAAACAAACACAATATTAAGGCCACAATGCTACCGAGGTGCTGAGGTGTCAGCCAAGGTCCTGACTCTCTGTTTTCTCGAAGATGGCATAAAAGTGGCATGTAAGTGCTCCTGGCCAAATTTCAATTCATAATCATCCTTAGTAAGTAATTTTTAAAACCATATAACATATTTTGCTCATGTAAATTTATCCCATGGACAGGAGGTCTGCAGCTTAGAAAGATCAATCAGATAGATAGATTTGGGCAAGGAACAAAATTTTACTGGTGATAAAAATCATCTTCAAAAAAGAACTCAACACAACTTTGTTCCTCAAGATCCAATTTCCCATACGTTCAGTCAAACTCTATACATCTCTGGCAACCTTTATTTCACTGGGGTGTTCTTAGATTTAAGGGTTTTTTTTGTTTATAAAACTACTTTTTAATATTTATATGAAAGATGCTACAGAAGATCAAAGACTCATGTACTGTATGGGAGCTTTTATTGTTCAGGGATGCAGATTGTTGTATCTTTTGCTCTTTACACAACAAACATAAGATGAAAGAACCACACAGTGGGGTGCAAATAACCATGTTTATTAATTATACACCTGCAAGGCATAGCTACAAGTATACACTTTTGCTCTGGCAGGTTTCTGTACATAGGACACAGAACCCCTAGAGGGCTCACAGACTATTTAAAGGTATATTACACAATTTCTATACACGAGATCAGAGGTGGGCAAACTACAGCCCACGGGCCACATCCGGCCCACGGGACCGTTCTGCCCGGCCCCTGAGCTCCTGGCCCAGGAGGCTACCTCCCAGCCCCTCCCCCGCTATTTCCCCTCCCATGTAGTGATGCTGCCACATGGGCAGGGAGGCTGCGAGCTCCTGCCGCTCTGAGCGGCATGGTAAGGGGGTTGGCAGCAGCACACATGCGCAGTGGGGAGGGAGTTGGGGGGAGCCTGGAGGGCAGTCAGGGAGCAGAGGGTGGTTGGATGAGGCAGAGGTTCTGGGGCGGTCAGGGAACAGGGTGGGTTGGATAGGGCGTGGGAGTCCTGGGGGGGCTGTCAGGGGGCAGGGGTGTGGATAGGTCGAGGCAGCCAGGGGACAGGGAGCAGGGGAGGTTGGACAGGGGGTGGGATCCTGGGGGGGGTGGTTTTGGGCAGGGGGTCCCAGGAGGGGGCAGTCAGGGGACAAGTAGCAGGGGTGGTTGGATGGGTCGAGGGTTCTGAGGGGTACAGTCAGGGGGCGGGAAGTGGGAGGGGGCCAAGCGGGGGCAGGGGCCAGGCTGTTTGGGGGGCACAGCCTTCCCTACCTGGCCCTCCATACAGTTTCTCACCCCAATGTGGCCCTTGGGCCAAAATGTTTGCCCATCCCTGCAGTAGATGAATGTGTTAGTGGACTAATATTTAATGGTTATTATATAATTTGCTGCTGGTTCCAAAGTGGTTCATCTTACAAGACTAATCTGAAAAAATTTTTGAATAAAATAAAAACCTGAAAGCAAGATAGGAATACAGCTTGAACATTTTATTAAATGTAGGAGAATTTTGAGTCTGAAATCAAACATGGCTATTCCATTTGGGACCAATGGGATTTTTGTGTGCGTTATAACAGTGTTTAGAAAACCCTTCAGATGTTTGAAAAATGAAGAAACAAAATAATGGTTATTCTGGTTTTGAATGTACAGTAATGTTCCTTATTATCCAAGACAAAAGCCACTTATTTTAATACAGAGCAAGGAATGCTATTACAAATATAAAATTTGTCAGAAAATAATGGTGTTAGAAGATAAAATCAGAGCAAAGTCTTCTGTTTTTGTTACATGTTAAAATATAGATGGATTGCAGTCAGTGTAGTTAAACCACTTCTCTTCTTTGAGCTTCAGATGTAGGGTGAGATTTCTGCAAGCACTCCACATTCAGGACTCCCATTGGGTCCCAGAATACTAGCTGACAGGCTGTAATAAGGGAAAATGTGTGCTTTTGGTCTCTGCTAAATTTAATTAATCTAATAGCAGTTTTTAAATGAAAATCATTATGACAAAATTATCTCTGTTGTTATCTTCACCTTTTTAGCCATCATATCCTAAGTTAATTCAATGTCATTTTAATGCTGATTGTGTAGTTTTATTTTAAGTGTACTGTATGTCACAGAGAAAGCAAAGTGGTATCAATTTTTAGAACATGTTCAAACACTCACAAATATGGTAGCTTTGAATGAATTTTAAACTGATAGCTTTTTTAGTTGCGGGTTCATCGTTTTCATTTTCACTTGGCAAACACTGATTCAGGAGAGATGTTCATAGCTTGTAGTATGAAAGGACCAAATTTTGCATCAGATTTGTCTATTGTCTATAAAAAGAAGTAAATTTTTTTTTTCAAATGTTTTTCCTTACTGTTTATAACAACACTTGAAATGTAATTCTGTTTCCTCCATCATACACTGAATTGTTGGACTGATAATAATCCAACTCATATGTGCTGTTGTCAAGGTTCCTTCCACACTTTGAATTCTAGGGTACAGATGTGGGGACCTGCATGAAAACCCCTAAACTTATTTTTACCAGCTTAGGTTAAAAAACTTGCTCAAACTATGCCTTGTCCTTGAACCCTATGCTCCCACCACCAAGCGTGTTAAACAAAGAACAGGGAAAGAGCCCACTTGGAGACTCTTCCCCCCAAAATATCCCTCCAACCCCTACACCCCCTTTCCTGGGGAAGGCTTGATAAAAATCATCACCAATTTGCATAGATGAACACAGACCCAAACCCTTGGATCTTAAGAACAATGAAAAAGCAATCAGGATCTTGAAAGAAGAATTTTAATTAAAGAAAAATTTAAAAAAAACCCTTGTAAAATCAGGATGGTAAATACCTTACAGGGTAATCAGATTCAAAACATAGAGAATCCCTCTAGTCAAAACCTTAAGTTACAAAAAGACACAAAAATGGAAATATACATTCCATTCAGCACAATCTATTTTACCAGCCATTTAATAAAAGGAAATATAATGCATTTCTAGCTAGATTACTTACTAACTTAACAGAAGTTCTGAAGTGCATTCCTGACCTGGTCCTGGCAAAAGCATCACCCAGACAGACAGACACGCTTTGTCCTGTCCTCCTCCAGCTTTGAAAGTATCTTGTCTCCTCATTGGTCATTTTGGTGAGGTCCCAGCGAGGTTATCTTAGCTTCTTAACCCTTTACAGGTGAAGGAGTTTTGCCTCTGGCCAGGAGGGATTTTATAGTTCTGTATACAGATAGGTGGTTACCCTTCCCTTTATATTTATGACAGTACTGGACAAGGAAAAACTGCCAATATAAACTTCAAAGCTTTTCCTATTTTTAGATTTATTCACTCTACAGTTCTTCAGTAGCTTCCTGGTCACACATTAGTCAAACTCTGCAGTAGCACAATGATAGTTCTCTCGTTGCACAAGTATATTGAACTGTCTAGCACCAGCCTTTGCATCAAGAATTTCCTTACATTCCTACTCTCCCATAGAGGAATTCAAGAGCAGAATGTATACAGCATATTAAAATATGTGATCATTTTAGGCAAGATATCTTCTTTTCCTGAGAATGAGATTATATTGCTTTCTCTGGTAAAGGAATTTAAAATTGACTTGAGGGGGATTTCTTTCATATGCTTAGGGTTTTTTTAAAAGCCATGTGGCCCTCGTCAGAGTTGCTGTAACTGCTGAAGACAATATTTGCTGAAGTTTTAGGAATACAGAAGATCTAAAGTTAAGTTGAACTCTTATCTTTCCAGCAGGCGAACTGGTTGAGCAGAAAAACATTTTGCTTTATGGAAGCTAGACTATAAAAGGCATACATAACTGTAATAGTCTTAAATGATGAATAGTATTGTGCTATTATTCATATTCAGAAATGCAGCTAGTGTCCTTGGTCTACATTTTGTGAGAGCTAAGCTAATTTTTTTCAAAAAGAAAAGGAGTACTTGTGGCACCTTAGAGACTAACAAATTTATTTGAGCATAAGCTTTCGTGAGCTACAGCTCACTTCATCGGATGAAGTGAGCTGTAGCTCACGAAAGCTTATGCTCAAATAAATTTGTTAGTCTCTAAGATGCCACAAGTACTCCTTTTCTTTTTGCGAATACAGACTAACACGGCTGCTACTCTGAAACCTGCTAATTTTTTTGTTTCAAAATACAGATGAACGTGATCAGCATTTTGTTTTCTAACCCCATGCTAAACCTTCACTGGAGCTTTTTAATCTTTCTGAAAGCTGACAGTATTTCTCCACTGAATGCATCCGATGAAGTGAGCTGTAGCTCACGAAAGCTTATGCTCAAATAAATTTGTTAGTCTCTAAGATGCCACAAGTACTCCTTTTCTTTTTGCGAATACAGACTAACACGGCTGCTACTCTGAAACCTGCTAATTTTTTTGTTTCAAAATACAGATGAACGTGATCAGCATTTTGTTTTCTAACCCCGTGCTAAACCTTCACTGGAGCTTTTTAATCTTTCTGAAAGCTGACAGTATTTCTCCACTGAATGCATCCGATGAAGTGAGCTGTAGCTCACGAAAGCTTATGCTCAAATAAATTTGTTAGTCTCTAAGATGCCACAAGTACTCCTTTTCTTTTTGCGAATACAGACTAACACGGCTGCTACTCTGAAACCTGCTAATTTTTTTGTTTCAAAATACAGATGAACGTGATCAGCATTTTGTTTTCTAACCCCATGCTAAACCTTCACTGGAGCTTTTTAATCTTTCTGAAAGCTGACAGTATTTCTCCACTGAATGCATCCGATGAAGTGAGCTGTAGCTCACGAAAGCTTATGCTCAAATAAATTTGTTAGTCTCTAAGGTGCCACAAGTACTCCTTTTCTTTTTTGCGAATACAGACTAACACTGCTGCTACTCTGAAACCTAGTATTTCTCCTGCAACTGTTGCTCATTTTTATGTAGCTACTTTGCATATCTATATAATAAATAAAAATTAAAATATTTTCCCCCTTTTGACCCAAGCAGTTAGCCAATATTTGGGGTCTTTCAGGTTGTTTCCATTAAGAAGAGAAATTGATGATGGAGTCAGGTATCTTTAATGTAATCCTGTTCATTTACAAAGAATGTACACAAAGTCCTCTTTCCCTAAACACAGTAGGAATCAAACATCACACAGCTTTCTTTTATCATAGTTCCAAACCTCTTTCCAACCAGCACTCTACCCAAAGGCTCTGTCTCTTAGCTTTTTTCTCAGGGCCACAATACAAGTGCTCTTCTGTCTGGCTGTCAGGCTTCCATGCTGCCTTTTCTGTGATCTTCTGTGGTGTCTCTGTTGCTTCTTTCACACATACATAGCTACATCCAGCAACACCCAGCCCCCTATATTTGCATTCAGACTCCAGGGAAAATCTCTCAGTACCTATTCCTGCTTTGCATGGGAGCCTGCGTTTTGAGCAGTGGCTCCTATTTTTTCAGCTGTCTATTCCATAAAGGAGCTTAATTGCTCTTTACATTTATTCTGGAAAAAATGTAGCTTTTACAAGGTTTCACCCAACCTCCAGCTTAACAATATTTATCTATTTGAAATATTAGGAAAATAGAATATTAAGGGCAAAAAGCATCTCTCCTTTGAACTCTGAAAGGAGAGAATGGTGAGTGATTTTGAATTATTTTTAGCTCTATAGCTAGCAGTGAGTAAATACATTATTTAGACCTTTTACCAAAAACACAGTAATTTATTCTTCGTACCAGTCAACCAGCAACACCTTCTTACACCCACTAGCACAGTTAGTCACTTCTTTTGTCGATCTTTCTAAGCAAGCTAACCCAATATTCAAATATAATTGAGACAAACTTGCATGCTTCTCTACAGTCAGGAAAAATCAGCTGTTACCTTAACCCTAACAGACAAAAATAACTTCTGGGCCTGACTCTGCTCCTTAGAGTTAGAGACTAATAGTTTTTCTCAGAAGGTATTTTGCTCTTTTAAGCTCTTATGAAATGGACAATACCCATTGCCCTTTGTAGCGATAGTCTGTCTAGACATACTGTTTGAGGGGTCTGTCTTTTTTGGAGCCTCTGTGACCTTTCTATGTGCCTCACTTGGTGCCTGAGTGTAAAGGCTGTTCATTCTGAGCCAGCCATGAGCCAGGCAGTGAGTGTCTCCCTCTGTGAGAATTATACCTCAGTAAAAACCTTCCCCGTGTCTTTACCTCATCTTGGATCCAGCATGTGTCTGTTTCCCTGCTGACACAGTGTCCTTCTACAGAGTGAAATTCACCCCACCTAGAGGGCCAGCGCAACGGCCTATGTACCACTTCTCAAAATAGGGTTTACTTGGGATTTTGTTGGTGCAGTAGGCATTGTGCTGGTGGTCTCAGGAATTTCAGGCCAGCAAAGCAGACACATTAGCTTTGTATGATAATGACATTGGGATCCTCCAAGGGGTAGCCTACACATCTGACATGCAGGAGGGTTATTTTTATTCTGATCAAACTGCAGTCAGGGGGGAGGAATGTGTAAGAGGCCATGGCTGGATATTAATTTTGAGCTCTTCCCCCAAACAGAAGATCTGTTCTGGAGGTCAGAATGAGGGAGTCATTTGCTTCTCTCCTCTGCAGTATTTCTGGAGAAGCAAATGGGTAGTTACTGACCCCAGGAACAAATCTTCCAATTATGAAAGGGCACTAAAGTGGCCATCAAAAGCTGAGATTTTTTGGGAAACAATTGGCCACTGATGGAGTCCTTCCCTCTCACCTCAATTTCTTAATTTTAAAAATGTATAAAAAATACCCTGGGTGATTCATAGCCAAATGACCCCTGTTCTATTCTATAGAGGTTCTTCTATTGCCTTGATCATCATGAATCCCTTCCAGGAGTGCCTTAAGCAACATGATTAATGTCTGTCATATGTGATTTGTTCCCTCTTATCCTCTTCCCAGAGAGAGAATTGTGTGCAGTGGAATGTTTTGGTAGTTTTTTTTAGTTTTAGTTTAGTTTAGTTTAGTTTTTTATATTTTAATAAATATATACATGTTGCTGTATGATTATATTAGAGAAGGCCAGATTGAAGTAGTATCCCTTGTCCTTGGAGGTGGTGATGGTGGTGAAGGTGATGAGATTTTTGATGGTCCTTAGTTTCTGTGTGAGTTCGTTCCACAGACGTAGATTGACTCCCAAGAAAGCTCTGTCTCCTGCACAGAAAAGCTTTAGCCTTATGGAGAAAGTTCCATTATGTCTAAGAAGGGAAGCTGTTGACCCTGGTCCTTATCCCACAACTGGGATAATCTGGGATAATCTAGATAATCTGGGCCTAGGCCAGGGGCAGCCCTAGACTAGCTGCCAGCAACTGGTGCCCTGGGTGAACCATGCAATCGGCACTCCCACTCCCAAACCCCAAGGGCAGATCTAGGCTGAGGTTTTTGGTAAACTGGGAAACATTTTTCCCCTTTTTTCCTTTTATTGTTTTTTAAGCGTTTTTTTTTTAAACAGAGGCTTAATTATTCGGTTGTCCATCCGTATATCTGTCCAACCAATGTTTCTGAGATCAGATAAAATAGAGACACCTAATTTTCAGAATAGATTTGTACACGACAGCTAGATGACATTTGAGTCCAATTTCAAATAAAAATGCATTAAAAATGTTAATTATAATTTTTATTATTACAAATCCAAAATCATCCATTACACTATCCTGCTTGAATGACCTTTTTCAACTTTATAACCCGACACCAGTTGTTTGGAAAGTAATCCCCTTCCTCAAGGTTACCCACTTGGAGTGTGATATCATCACTTTCGTAGTCTATTAAGTGTTAATGCTGTTACTTTTCTTTTATGGACCTTATTTATTACATGGAAACCAGTTATAACAAAGAAAAGTTCATAATTATACAGCCCGATAATAACGCTAAGGTTTAATAATGCTTAAAGATACTCATATTTTGGATTTATAATACTGAAAGATGTTGTTCTTTATTCTTTGGCACCAAGAAATAATTTTCCACAGTATTCGCTCGATTCTTAACCTTCTACCTGTGGAGTGTATTAAAATGACCATTTGACATCTAGCAACTCACGATATCTCCACTCTACATGAATTTCCAGCTATGCAACCTTGATGTATATACAAGTTAATTGTCACTAGCATTGCAGCTCTTTCCGCTGGCGGATGTGTTTCATTGTGGCTGAGCTATTGCTTATCAAAATTGCAGAGTGGGTCATCTTGACCCTACGTCGCAAATTAAAAAAAAATTCGCTAAACTATTATTTATTTTTGCAGTAAATAAAAGATTTGACATATTAATAAATTCTCAGAAATGTAGAGAAATGAATTATAATTCATATTTCCTCCATACCTGCATGGGAATTGAAATAATGACATCTTTGTTATTTTATTTGTATTTTTTTCATCTTTTTCATTTTTTTCTTCTTTTATTTTTAAATTTGATTTTTTCCCCCTCAAATTTGGTGCCCCATTTAACTTGGCACCTTAGGCAACCGCCTACTTCACCTATATGGATGGGGGCCGCCCCTGGCCTAGCCCATTGAACACCTTGAAGATAACCGATGCAATGCCTGCCTGTCCATCTCCCAGTTCAAATGCAGTGCTGCAGGAGAATGAGCTTAGCGCTCAAGTTAACTACCATTTGCATCAGCACTACAAGAAAAGAGCAAAGACAATCATATAAATAAAAAATGGGAATGGAGTGGACCACAAGAGCTGGGAAGCTCATTTCCTGCTTTTTTTTCTCCTGCGGTGGCTTCACAACTTGCAGCTGTAGAGGTGACTTTTAAAAAATTGTCTTATGGCTTGTCATGGCAAACAGACCTATAGAGTAGGTGCCTTCTCTAGAGCTAGGACCAGCAACCTCCCAAGACTTTTGCAATTCCCAAACTATGGTTACTTTCTGCTGAACAGGGCCTTTAATTGCTTACTTAATGCATCAATATGCTTTATGCCTTAATTGCCATGCATGTGCGGTTTTGTGTTGCAACCTTCATGCTGTTCATATCCAGTGAATTTGATTATGCTTGGTCTTTGGAGAACTATGCTTTTTAAAGCTCTGCCCGTTCAACAGAAGCTTGCTCAAACTGCCTACTGATTTATCTATTCAACTGAACATAGGCCATTAAAACAGAGTACTGAATATGCTTGTGCTTTAGACAAAGATTAGACTTTATTTTCAAAGTTTGAATAGTTTTTATTCTGATGCATGTTGGTGCTGTATTTGCTGAGCGTGATCCAAAAGAATTGAAGCACGTGGTTAAAGCAAAGAGTGGCATGTGGTTCATGAACCCCATAATTAGTTCCTCTTCCTAGCTCTAAGCAGTAATTAAATCTGCCACTTCTGCTCTGCTGATTCATTTATTTAGCTATTTAATTGCTCAACTGAATACGTCTTTATCTCCGGAACTGCAACATTTTATTCAGACAAAGAAATAGCATAATCCATTTTTTTCCAAGATCAGGGACGTGTGAAAGAAAAGAGCATTAATACTACACGATTTGGTGGTGGCGTCACTTTTCACTTATCAAATAAAACAGTGTTTAAGGTAAAACTTCAACTGATGCTTAAGGATAGCTTTCCATATATAGGGTTGTTTCCTCTCAGAGCTCAAACTTTGAATTCTAATACATCGATTCCAAGTTGCTATGAGGGTCATGAGTTAAACAGAGGAGCTCTCAGGGAATAATAACAATAACTGTATATAAAACAGGAAATCCAACCGCTACTCTATTGGCAGCAGATTTTTTATCAACATTTTTAAAATGTAGATATACAGCACACTGAACAGTAACTTTCCTATATAAAGCTTCTTTTTGGGGTATTTCTGATGAGTATGTGATTTATGTCAATGATGTCTTTGTGAGATTCATCTACCCGTCCTGCAGTTGGGTCCATAAAGCACAATGTCTTGAGTACATTCAAGCTTACTAAAGAGAGTATTTGTACCATGCTGATGCACATTTCCGTAGGTGCAGTTTTCCTCACTGTGTATTTTTAGCATCCTTTGAAGGATGTAGAAAGATTCCTCGATCACTTTTATCCATAGTTTGCAAAAATGGATGGGAGAAGCAGTTTGTAAAATAGTAAGGTCCAACTGACAATTAGTTTGAGAAGGAACCTGCTTTGGAAGTTGGAAAAAAAAATTAGTAACCTTTTTTAATTGTCATGTCTTTGTTCCGTCTGTCTATCTAAAGTTTTATACCAGGCATGTCACTGTTGTCTGAGTCTATTTCACTCAGTTAGATTAATATTTATATTGGACTTCTTGCTGTCCTCTTAGCAAGCTAGTTGTGTTCAAAACTGTGCAGCTCTCTAGATAGATCATTGTTTTTCCCATGTAAATTCATTATTTAAAATTGTTCACCAGTTACCACTGGGGTAAAGGTTTTTTACTTGTATGAAGCTTTTGTTCAGTTCTTAGTAACTAGGCAAGAGTTTTGCCTGGGTAGGACTTTAGGACTTGGCCCAAAGATACTTACATTGCACTGTTTTTATTGATTTTATTGTTATGCTTCTGCGTGAGCCTTCATTAAACAAATAACAATGGTTTTCCGACCTTACCAAAACTGGAAATCTAGCAAGCAACTCTGTCTTTACAAGATTGTCCCATGATTTTCTCATAGAAATATAGGGCTGGAAGGGACCTCAAGATGTCAAGCCCAGCCCCCTGTGCTGTGGCAGGGCCAAGTAAACATAGACCATTCCTGACCGATGTTTGTCCAACTTGTTTTTAAAAGCTCCCAATGAAGGGGACTCCATGACTTCCCTTGGAAGCCTATTCCAGAGTTTATATAGTTATAGTAACTATATATATCCCTTATAGTTAGAAAGTTTTTCCTAATATCTAAACTAAATCTCCCTTACTGAAGGTTAAGCCCATTACTTCTTGTCCTACCTTCAGTAGACATACAAGGCAATGGATCACCATTCTCTTTATAACAGCCCTTAACATATTCGAAGACTGTTATCAGGTTCCCTTCAGTCGTCTTTTCTAAAAACTAAATATGCCCAATTTTTAACCTTTCCTCATAGGTCATTTTTGTTGCGGTCCTCTGGACTCTTTCCAATTTGTCCATATCTTTCCTAAAGTGCGGTGCCCAGAATTGGACACAGTACTCCAGCTGATGCCTCACCAGCAACAAATAGAATAGTTACCTTCTGTGTCTTATTATATACAACACTACTGTTAATACACCCCAGAATCATATTAGCCTTTTTTGCAGCTGCATCACATCGACCACTCCTACTCAGTTTCTGGTCCACTCTCACCACCAGATCCTTTTCAGCAGTACTGTATTACCTAGACAGTTATTCACCATTTTGTAGGTTTCAGAGTAACAGCTGTGTCAATCTGTATCCGCAAAAAGAGCAAGAGTACTTGTGGCACCTTAGAGACTAGCAAATTTATTTGAGCATAAGCTTTAATAGGCTACAGCCCACTTCATTGGATGCATAGAATGGAACATATAGTAAGAAGATATATGTGTAGAGAGAGAGAGAGAGAGAGAGAGTATGAAAAGGTGGAGTAAGAGGCTAATTAATTAAGATGAACTATTATCAGCAGGAGAAAAGAAACTTTTGTATTGATAATCAAGATGGCCCATTTAGACGGTTGACAAGAAGGTGTGAGGATACTTAACATGGGGAAATAGATTCAATATGTGTAGTGATCCAGCCACTCCCAGTCTCTATTCAAACCCAAGTTAATGGGTATATATCTATATATCTATCTTCTTACTATATGTTCCATTCTATGCATCCAATGAAGTGGGCTGTAGCTGTAGCTATAGCTCACGAATGCTCATGTTCAAGTAAATTTGTTAGTCTCTAAGGTGCCACAAGTATTCCTGTTCTTTTCACCATTTTGTAGTTATGCATTTGGTTTTTCCTTCCCAAGTGAATTACTTTTGCCCTTGTCTTTGTTGAATTCAGAACAGTTTGTCAAGGTCATTTTGAAAATTTAAAACTGTCCTCTAAAGTATTTGCAGCCCTTCCCAGATTGGTGTCATCCACAAAGTTTACAAGCATAATCTCTACTCCATTATCCAAGTCATTCATGAAAATATTGAATAGTACTGGACCCAAGACTGACCCCTGTGGGAACCCACTAGATACACTCTCCCAATTTGACAGTAAACCACTGATAACTACTCTGAGTACAATCTTTCAACCAGTTGTGCACCCACTTTATTATAATTTAATCTAGACCACATTTCCCTAATTTGCTTATGAGAGTGTCATGCGGAACTGTGTCAAAGCCTTACTAAAATCAAGGTATATCATGTCTACTGCTTCCCTTATCCACTAGGTCAGTAATCTTATTAAAGAAGGAAATTAAGTTGGTTTGACATGATTTGTTCTTGACAAATCCATGCTGATTATTCCTTATAACCCTATTATCCTCCAGGTGCTTACAAATTGATTGTTTAATAATTTGCTCAGTACCTTTCCAGGAATTGAAGTTAGGCTAACTGGTCTATAATTCCCTGGTTCTCCTTGTTTGCCTTTTTAAAGGTAGGTACTATGTTTGCCTGTTTCCAGTCTTCTGGGACCTCTCCCGTCCTCTGGGAGTTTTCAAAGATAATTGCGAATGGCTCCAAGATTACTTCAGTTAGTTCCTTAAGTACCCTAGGATGAATTTAACCAGGCTCTGCCACCTTGAATGCATCTAATTTATCTAAATATTCTTTAACCTGTTGTTTCCCTATTTTGGCTTGCATTCCTTCTCCCCATTGTTAATATTAATTGTGTTGAGTATCTGGTCATCATTAACCTTTTTAGTAGAATGAACGAGGAGTACTTGTGGCACCTTAGAGACTAACAAATTTCTTTATAAATGTATTTATTTATTTATAAAATAAATTTTAGTCTCTAAAGTGCCACAAGTACTCCTCGTTCATTCTGCTGATACAAACTAACACGGCTACCACTCTGAAACCTTTTTAGTGAAGACGAAAGCAAAATAGGCATTAAGCATCTTAGCTTTCTTGACGTCATTAGTTATTAGCTCTCCTTCCCCTCTAAGTAGAGGACCTATGCTTTCCTTTGTCTTTCTCTTGCTCCTAATGTATTTAAAGAACCTCTTCTTATTGCCTTTTATGTCCCTTGTTAGGTGTAACTCACAGTGCCTTAGCCTTTCTGATTTTGTCCCTACATACTTGTGATGTTCTTTTGTACTCTTTATCTATTTGATCATGTTTCCACTTTTTGTAGGATTCCTTTTTCATTTTCAGGTAATTAAAGAGCTCGTGATGGAGCCATATTGGCCTCTTACTTTTCTTCCTCTTTCCTTTTACATTTGGAATAGTTTGTAGTTGTGCCTTTTAATATTGTCTCTGTGAGGAACTGGCAACTTTCCTGAACTTCTTTCTTCCCAGAGGACTTCCCTACTAGTTCTCCGAGTTTGTCAAGTCTGCTTTTTTGAAGTACATTTTCCTTATTCTTTGCTCTCACTTCTTTCCTTTCCTTAGAATCATGAAATCTATTATTTCATGGTCACTGTCACCCAAATTGCCTTTCACCTTCAGACTCACTACCAATTCCTCCCTGTGGGCAAAGGATTTTGTATAAGATTTATCTAAATCTTAAACGTTTTAGATGTATTTCCTGAATTAAACCTAAAAGTTCATCCATCACTATGCACATAGGCTCTGACTTCTATTTTCCCAAAGGGTGTTTCACCCCACTCTGCCCAAGGCCCTGCCCCACTCTGCCTCTCCCGCCCCTGCTCTGCCCCCTCCCCCAGGCCTCACCCTCACCCCAGCCCCGGAACACCCACAGAGTCAGCACCTATGACTACGTTCAGTGCACTACCCCCAATTTCTTATTGCTTGTCTACATGGTGGAGAAATGCACCAGACCCTTGCTGGTGCATACTGATTGTTCCCTAATGAGTGTAACGCAGCACTGTTTCAAATGACACTATGTTAAAGCACACCAGCAGGGTCTTCACAGACCAATTAATGAGCAACACACTTTAGAAATCATACCCTCATAGAGTGCACTATTGCCACTGTTTAGATAAACCCTTTGAGTCTATTTAAAAAAAAAAAAAAGAACTAAGACATCCATCTTGGATGACAACCATAACAAGTAAACCATCTCAGACCCTCATATTAAGCATTTTAATAAAAAGAAGTACTTTTCATTGTGGAAGTACATGCAACTATGTGCAATGTAGTACCTGGGAATAAAATATTTTCCTTGGTTTTTGACAGAAATTTGGTGCACAATAGTTTACCACAGCAATTCAGGAACCTTTTCAAATGGTTTTTATCCCTGCTCTAGTATCACACAAGGGTGTTATGTTAGTGTGTGTACATTATAGAATTACATACTGTGCACAGATGTATGAATACACTGATGTGATAGATGGAGAGGAGAGATAAATAGATCACCCATCTGATCACCCTTTAAACATTTTTCACATTTAGGAGTGTCTGTGGTAGGAAATAGGGAATTATTATGACAAACTTCCCCTCACATTAACCTAGCTATTGTCATCCTACCATCAACAGGCTGGAAATTGCTATCCTTCAGAGACTACTGAGTTTACAAGCAGTGGAATGCAATTGAAACTCCTCCCCTCCCCTCTCCTCCTCTCCCCACAGCAAGCATTGCCCAGCAACTTGTAGCAAGCAGCTGTCATCAGCCGCAATGGGAACTGGATGTTTGCAAAGTAATGTACATGCTTTAGGTCTGGTCACTGTATAGTGAGCCACTTTGCTAAATCCTTGTTTGTAATCTGTAATTTAGTTTTAAGTCCCATTATCCAGCAATATAGTTCAAAACCTAAGGCCAGAATCTGATCTCACATACACCGGTGTAGCTGTAGTGTGGCAGTGAAGTCAGTAGAGTTACACTGGTGTAAAAGTGGTGTAAGTGGGATGAGACTGGGAGCAAACATACATCAGTGTATGTAGTTTATTACTGCAGTAATAACTTTATGGAGGTGAATCTCATATTAATATGTTCAAGCTACAGAAAACATGTCATTTTTGACATGACATAACCAATGGCAACTGTGGAAGACGGGGCCACAGAAGATCAGACTTGCTACCCTAAGTCAGTTATCTAGTGGACATGTGCTCTGATACCTATACATATTAGTTAGCAGCTTTCACACATGATTTACTGAGTGAGTTATATAGTACCTACACAAGAAAACTAATGGAGGCATAGCAATCTATAACTAGAAAAGTACAACTCTGAGAGCATGTTCATATGTCCTATGCTTGGGTGGGTTTTGTTTTTAATCTCTGTCTCATTTATTTCTCTGTACTCCTGCTGTACACTGAGAGAGTCTTTACAATTTTATCACATTAGAAAGTGACATTCCTGGCCTTGACAGTGCTTTTGTTTGGATATTTATAGCAGCTTCTGGTCATTGTTGAGCAAAGGAGATTGCCCTGCCCTCTGGCCCTTTCTTAAGCAGATTTTGGACAGACGCGCCTCTCATGTGGCACTAATTGAAATGATTGGTGGAGGGGTGTGGTGAGCTCACTGTGCCTGACTCTGTCTTATCTGCCAAGCGCTAAACCAGGGGAGAGGAGAGAGAGGAGGGGGGAAAAAAAAAAAAAAAGCAAAGCTTTGCCTCATTCCAGTAGGGCTCAGGGCTCCCGGCCATCTGTCCACCCTTGGAATCAGAAGACAAATAGAGGGACCACACTCACTATAACTGTGCAGAAGGAAATTGTTCGGAAACTCTGGCTGAGCTTTGCATTTGAAGTACGGGCTTTGAGAGCAGCTCAGCAGGTCAGTACTTCTACCAGTCAGATTTATTTGTTCAGATGATGTAGAGGGTTTTAGCTGAAAATCTTTAGTATTAGAAATGGTATGTTATTTTCAGGAGTTAGATTGCAATTGAAGGACACGTTTTTTTGAAGCTTGAAGACTGAAACTCAGCTTGCTCTGTTTGCTGTCCCATATGCATTATGATTCTGATCAGAGTTTTGTTTATCTAGCTGACTATTACTGGTGACATCCGAATGGCTAGGGCAGCCTAACAATGGACAATCTTTAAAAGATTTAAACTAACAAGTTGCTTGAAAAGTGATTTGTATGGAGATGTTTTTATATGTGTGGCTTATCATCTGGACAAGTGTGCTACATTAAAATATGTATTGGGGATTGTCATTTGAAATATGTGTGCTTTATTTTGGTGAGTAACTCAGTCTGAGTCGCAGCTTGAGGATTTAAATGCTGTAACACCATTTAGAGCCCCCCCACCCCTGATAATAGTTTGCTGTAAATTTATTGTGAAACGGGGAAAGGCAAGAGCAAGCTATTCACTGTGAAAACCACGAGCTGTAGTGGTATGATTAGAAAGGCAGAGGCTAAGAAGTTTTTAACATACTGTAAATTGGCATTACAGTAAAAAATCAAGTGAATTGTAATATTTTCTCATGTAGGGAGGTTTCATCATTTGAAGTTACATGAACATATTTAATATTTTATTCCAAAGTCTTGGGGTTTTTTAGCTTACTAATGAATGAACTTAAGTAAACAACTGTATAGTCTAATGCTGTACCTTGGACAAGAGAAATAAAGAAAAAGTATAACTTCTTACATCATATTTCTTTTACTTAAGGAAAATTCAGTATTATTCAGCAAATTAACAAAAATGTTATAATAATGGTAATAAAATCATCGTAGGTCTCTGGATTTTTTAAAAGTCAAACTATTATTTATAGGATGGCAAAACTGTACAGTTAAGGCTAACTACATTTAAATTCATGTGACACATCTGTTATATAAGCATCTTGAGGATCTGAATTATTTTTAATGCTTTATATTTAAACAGTCCTGTTATGTTTAAATATATCCATATGATTTCTGTTATGTTTGTATTTCGGAAGATAGTTTATTTGATCTGTTTCCTGATGATCATTTTTTACAATATGTATGAACTCAATATTTAATAGCCACATGATCTAGTGTAAAATTACATTCAACAAAGTCAAGTAGCAGCAGGAAATTATTTCAATCACTGTGCATGCATGCCTTCAAATTTAAAAAAGAAATATGAATTGTGTTATTACAAAATTATCCCTTTGTCAGACACAGCTATTTCACTTATTTCCTTCTTTATATGAAGTTTTTAGAAGTGAAACGATAGTGAAAAATGGAGTCAAGTAACTGGTAATCCATTTGTCCACTGCTTTTCTCCGTGTCTGGTGCAAAGTTCCAGCATTGTCACTGGATTATTCAAAATGGATTCTAAGAACCAGCCATACCAAAGGTAGGCAAGCGCTTAATAAAGGGTTTATGGATAGTTATGATGGATACTTGCAGTTTATTTTTAAAAAACCTTTTAGTGTTACAGCTGTTGTATTAAAAAAAAATCTAGTCAGAGAAAAACATGAAAACATGTTGAGGAATAACAACACATCTTTAGTAAAGGTACATGAAGAATATCGATAGCAGTTATACAAGTTGATATAGTTTGTGCACTATGAAAAAAGATCCCCAGTATATTGATCATCCCAATCCACAAATATGTCATAAAATAAGTATTCAGGTGGATATATTTCTTGTCTGGACCAATACTGTTCCTTATAATTGCTGGCCTCTTATTCATCACTTTATGAACTTTTTCATAATGTTAAAATCAATAGCTAGTAGTTCCCTCAAGAACTATATTTTAACATTCGGCATACTGTATGTGGTGATAATGCAATGAGATGTGACTGTATTAAATGTTTGTTCTTAAGTGAATGAACATATTTTTTCTGTACTTTAAAGAAGCTAAAACCCCAACAAGTGCACTGCTAGTAATATTAGCAAGAAAAATAGTAGCATAAGAAAGCATCATTATTTTAAAACGGCCTCACAGTAGTCATGTTGGTAATATTCTTAGTGCATAATGTCTGTTCCATACCCTGAATGCTAGATTTGATTTTCTTTCAGGTAGTTTATAATTTTTAATTTTCGTGCATTATTAATTGCCATAGGGCTAGATCCTTTTTACTCAGTTCTTATGCCCACAAAGGTTTGTCTGAAAAAGTATTTGAGTTATAAACCGAGTCAGGGCTTCAGGATGTGGCCCATGCTACTCAGAATTCCGTTTACGATTAGGCCTTTGTGAGGGGATTTGTGTTTGACATTAATTAGAACTGATTTGGCTGGTATTTTTAGTACGAAATTTCACAACACTGGCTTGTTAGTTGAATAATGTACAGATAAAATTTTGAATGCTTTGTCGGTGTCCCCTGCAAATTCTGAGACTTACTCTGTTACCCTGCAGTTGGTATAGTCATTTCATATCCTTGAAAATTAGGTACAAAAAGTTACTATACCTGAATGGTAGTAATTTGTACCCAAGTTGCCCTCACTTTGTACTTGGTGCAGCGCAAGAGTGAATCGGGCCCTCCATCTTTCCTAAGGACCAGACTCTTATGGCAGGGAAAGATGGCAGCAAGCTTCTTCCATGCTGCACGTATCATGGAAGAAAAGACACCTGTCTACAGTGTGGGAGGCTTCCAAAACTACCAGGGAACAGGGCTGGGGCCAAGTGGCTGTGGGTGCATGGGACACTTGCTTGGAGAAGAGGGTCTTCCGAAGCTAAGAGAAAGGGGAGGGATATTAGGCCAGGGATATTGGAGCACACACTGGTGAGAAGTTGCAGGAGGAAGGCTAAGTGCTAGTCAGAGTGAGGGGTAATGACAGCTTTTGGCAATTAAGGGTGGTCAGGATGAAGGGCTGTTGAGTGCTATTGTGGGAGGTTTCTATAGCTGGGAGGGAAGTCAGCTATGGGTTCTTTTTGGACAATTATTGCATAAAGGATCCAGAGCTGGGAAGTGAGCATCAGGATGCTTGTTATCAAGGGCAGAGGGAGGGATTGGCAGTGAAGGCGGAGGCAGATCAGATGTAACAGTTACAAGGTGGGTGCATGGGGTGGGTTCCGCAACTAGGAGGCGTGAGATTCCGAATAACCTTCAGAGGTCTCTATTATGTATATGGAAGCAGCAAAGCAAATAATTATAAGCATCGAAAGATAGCAATTGCACTAATTACAAACCACGGTGAAGTCTAAAAATCAACTGAAATAGCAGTTTTTAGTGCTGCAAATTCATTGTGAGTTCCTATCAAAATAAAGTATTTCTATAATTTATTTTGCTCTAAATTCTAATAACTCTTTCTGGCAGGAACATGTAGAATGCACAGGAATATAGTCGCACAGAATTTTTAAGACAATGTTGTTTTTTAAATCCAAATCTATCATATTAACAACTACATTTTGCCACTTCCGTTTGCTAAACAACAGATGCACTTTGTTGCTTATGAAGCACCAAAGGAAAGTATGAATCCATGCAAGAAGCAAAAGCTTATGTAAAGTTCATGAACAGTAGCAGAAAGATTGAATAATGAGTTCTGTAAATCTTGTTCCTTAAATATTTTAATGTAACTGGGATATTTTTCTGTGCTGGCTGATGTCAGTGATAGAAGTATCAACAGGAGAAAAATGGGTCACTTGGGTTTTAGCATTAAGCAGCAAATCCAGGGTCAATAGGATTTAGTTGAGATGTTCAGGTTTATTCAGTACATTTAGTTAATGAATGGTGGGTGGGGGAGAAGAAAAAAGTTTGTGGCAGGATTGGTGGAGGGAACAGAATGGCCTCCTGCCAAGTGGTACATCCTGCTGTAATTCTTCCTGATTGATAGATATTCCATAAGACAAAAAGGAGCTGAGTGATGGGGATTTTAATTAAAAAATACCAGCACTAAATCCAGCTTTTTTGGATTAAAATTCAGCAGAAATGCTTTGTAACAGACATCCATCTAGTATGAGGGCTTGTTTTGTTTTGTGTTTTGTTTTATTTATTAATGTTAACCTTTAACTAAGGGCATTGGCGTTGGTAGAATTTTTATAGTGTGTGGGGTTCTGAAAGCCACTGAGCAAAATTGTAAATCTTGTATAGGATGAAACCAATGCAAGCCAGGGGTTGCTGCCCCACTCCCAGCACCTCTAGTTCCAGAACCCCGGCTGAAGGGAAAAAAACTATAATGTGTTTAAGCACCTAGACACTGCCTATAAGACTATGAAAATACTCAGAGACATCACATATGAAACCCCATCAGTAAGAAATGTTTGATTCAGCCACAAAAAATCATGTTTAGGTCAATTAATTCACACTTCAATATAATGCAAACTTCCTGCCAAACAGAATCATAATCTCTGCAATATGAATGGCCTGAACTGTATTAACCTGGACTCTGAAACTCTATGTTCTGTCAAACATTTCCATACATATTCTTAGGCATTTTCATTTGGGTTCTACTCCCCCACATCCTCCTTATAGAGTGGCCAGTTTATAAATCAGTGTAATAAGTACATTGGGGCCTGTTCTTAAAGATAAAAAGCTTTTATTTAAATTTAAAAGAAAATGTTGCTGAATAATTTTGTTCCTAATGGGCCAATTTATGTATTTGTTCACTCTGTCCCTATTCGGGCAAAACTCCAACTGAAATGAGACTTTTTCCCAAGGCTAGAGAGGACATTTAGATTTTACTGAACTTTCCTTCTATATCTACCCCCTCAGAGGTTTGGACTGGACTTCTCAGCCAGCCCTGGGAGTTTTGTCTGACTAAAGACCAAATAAAACTACCAAGACTGGGTGCACTGACTTCAATAGACGTGTCCCTGAGGAAATAGTAGGCAAGGACCATATGATATGACCATACCACAAGCTATTGGCAGGCTTCAGAGAAAACACACTGTGTACCTGCTTTTCTTGAGAAGATCTTCTCTGCTTAGGTAGTCTCATGGTGGTTTCTCCTAGGTCCTGTCATGTATGCAGGCCTTTGAGAATGTTCTCGCAGCACCTCTCAATAAAATTTGCATTTGAGCTAGTTGAAAAATTATGAAATTTTGACAGTTTGGAAGAAAAATGTGGTTTATCAGCACAAAAATGTTTCAAAAATTTGAAACTTTGAGATGGCATGAGCTTAAAAAATGGCATGACTTTATTGATACTCAAATGAAGGCATGGATTTTTTTTCAATTGCTCCAGTATGTTGTAACTACATTGGCTCCCCAATACCGCACAGTGAACCCCACGTACGTGTGAAGCAAGTTGGATTTCAGAAGTGCGTACAGGACAGGAAGAGTACTCCCTAAAGGTTTTATCAACTTAGAAATGGAAAGAGTCATAGATCTGTTTGTTGGCAGCAAGGAGGACTGGCCATTCATGCTAAATTCAGGATTTCGCTGAGTGATGCAGTGTGGTAGAGACTGCAAGGAGCCATCACCGACAGCACAGCCCATATAAGGGCCCAGCAGAATATGTATCCCCTTCAGCCAAGAGAGAACACATATTGTGCCCCCTGATGGCACACAGCACTCTACAGAGAGCAGAGACATCACATGAAGGGAATAAGCTTCATTACCCAAAGGCAGGATGCCTTCTGGTGCTCCCCTTGGAGCAGTGTGTCTCCATAGCACTCCTTTAGCCTTTGTGCAATTTGCACAATCAAGCCCTGAAAAAGCTGTTTTTACCAACATATTCAGGGCCCAGTTTTGCCACCCTTACTCCCTTTGGATGCTATCCTCCCCATTTGGAGGCCAGCGCAAAATCTATCCACCATTGAAACCCTATTATGAGGATAGAGTCAGGCCTTCAATAAATACGAAACTTTTTGTGGCTGTCATTCAGATTGCAAAAACTTTGTACGTGTCTAGGATCTCATTAGAATGGCTGTGGGCAGGTGTCAACACCTAGCCAGGAAGTTGTAATGGAAGTTTTGCCTACACTGGAACACTGAACATGGATATAGAACAGCAACAAAGCATAATAAAGAACTATAATATTTAAAATAAACACAACCCTTTTTAAACTCACAGCCCCTCTGATCAATAATTGTCATGCCGGGTTGAGCTCAGCACTGCAAGCCAGCCACCCCCGCTCCAGTAAGATCTGACTATATTTGATTAAGCTGATTAAGGAGGCTAATTGCTTTCATTTTTATTTGTTTGTAGCTTTCCTCAATGTGAAATTAAAATAAACTAGATTAAGAAATACATACTTTGCTCCTTGTGCCTGAGGTAACAGACCCTTTAACCTCCAATTCTGCTGGCATGTAGGTTTGAGATTTTGGTTGGTAGAGGTAAGGGCAAATGTGAAATTGAGATCCAGGTTTTGATTCTAAATTTCTCCAATTTTAGAGGTGTTTAGATCTCTGATTTTGGTTCAGAATAAGAGTAGCAATTATTAGTTAAGCACTTAAATTTCTGATGAAAGAGCAGGGTTCCAATGAACTCCAAAGATTGTTGCAGGGTGTGTTGTCCTGACAATATTTACTTTTGATAACTATGGATCCACTGTAGATAATGGACAGGCTGCCTATGTTAATATAAATGTATGGGCAGCACATATTGTATACTTGTGAACTGTTTCTCAGATTTTTTTTTTAAATTTTTTAAACTGTTCTCATACAGCAATCCAATGCCCCCATCAGTGTTTGCAACATCAAATAAGTTGGATGACTCCAAATTTAACCATGCATTTTAAAATCATGAGGTAGATGACTCAGTATTTTATGGCATCTATTTTAGTGAAGTGAAAATCCTGTCCCTCACCTGCTTTTCAGAATAGGCATGCCACCTAAAACTGTTAAGACACTGCTCACCAGTGGTATGTCAGAGCCAAGCAGTAGGTATACAATGTGCCATTCACTTCACTCATGTATGCTACATGCCACAAAATACTCCATTACCACTCACCCCATGTTACATTTTGACTGCATAAATTCCACTTCATGTCTTTATTTACACATTGCATTTTTGAAAATGGGCAGAAAATGATACTCTTTTCCCAGAATTTTGAACTTTAACTACAAATTAATTTTCTACTTATATTCACCTTAGGCTGAATTGTGAGGTTCTTACTCAGTTTATTACGACTCGATCTTTCCTCATGCTGAATCCCATGAAATTAAATGGAATTTGTCAGAGTAAAGACTAAGTAAGAGACTCTAAGATATTAGAGATATTAGACTCTAAGATATTATTACCATATAATACACATTATCACATACACATTTATTCCAATGTACCTGTAACCCATTCACTGGCTTAGGGCCCAAAGGCCTTCAAGTAGTGTCAGAAATCCGCCTGATGCATTGAAATGCTAGATTTTGCATTTTGATCTCTGATTTAGCTGTAAGTGATGTATATAGAATGGTATAGAGCCAGATAAATCAGTGTTGACTACATATCTGTGGAAGCTCAAGAACACAAATTAAGCTGTTGGCATGCCACATGCTAAAAAATGTGGCTCTACAGTCTCCTATTTCCTACTGTGTCTTCACTGCTAATTAGTGTTTTGTGTACATAATTCCATGTTCTTTGAAGGAAAACACACTTTTCTGAGACTGCCAGTGCCTACATAGAAGACCTGTGTATATGGGAATCTATGCCTGTTGGAGAAACTTTTGAGGGCCTGGGGAATCCCATCTAAAAAGACCAAATTGCAGTGTGGATCTGTTGGTAGCAAATGGTCCATAGGCTGTTAAAAGCAACTAATTTTGTCTGATTTCAGGTTAAGACCTTGTATTTAATCTAACATTGATGTGAATCATGTGCCTACCCTTATGGAAGAGTCCTATAGAATTTAATAGAAAATAACTTCTGTAGGTATTTTGAATCATTCTATATTCAAACAATAGAGATATAGCCCAACCAAATTCACAGCCATGAAAAATGCATCATGGATCATGAAATCTGGTCTCCCACTGTGAAATCTGGACTTTTATGTGCTTTAACCCTATACTATACAGATTTCATGGGGGAGACAAGCGTTTCTGAGTTGGGGGTCCTGACCCAAAAGGGAGTTGCAGGGCGGGTCACAAGGTTATTTTTGGGGGGGCGGGGCGGTATTGCTACCCTTACTTCTGTGCTGCCTTCTGAGCTGGGCAGCCGGTGACTGGAGAGTGGTGGCTGTTAGCCAGGCGCCCAGCTCTAAAAGCGGTTCCCCATCACCAGCAGCACAGAAGTAAGGGTGGAAATACCATACCACGTCATCCTTACTTCTGCGCTGTTGCCTTCGGAGCTGGGAGGCCGGAGAGTGGTGGCTGCTCACTGAGGACCCAGCTCTGCAGGCAGCGGCACAGAAGTAAGGGTGGCAATACCATACCAGGCCATCCTTCCTTCTGCGCTGCTGCTGGCGGTGGCTCTGCCTTCAGAGCTGGGCGCCTGGCCTGCAGCTGCCACGCTCCAGCTGCCCATGTCGGAAGGCAGCGCCACCAGCAGCAGCAGCAGCACAGAAGTAAGAGTAGCAGTACCGCGACCCTCCAACAACTCCTTTTTGGGTCAGGACCCCTACAATTACAACTCTGAGAAATTTCAGATTTAAATAGCTGAAATCATTAAATTTACGATTTTTTAAATCCTCTGACCATGAAATTGACCAAAATGGACAGAGAATTTGGTAGGGCCCTAGATATAGGACTATGCATCACCTGTAGTAAGATTCAAAAAAACATAAGAAAGGATATTAAATTCTATAGGTTTTTAGAATAATTTCTGTAGAATTTAGATGAATTTCTGTGAAACTTTTATTGTTTCAATCCCTATTAAATTCTATTGGACTTTTCCCTAAGGATAAATCCACACTTACTGTATTGAAGGCACACAATTTCACAACACATTCACTTCACTAAACGTGCAATGCACTGAAAATCTGCTTGGTGGAAAGCCATAGTTTCTAGATCTGATTTATCTATGTATTCTGAGAGAAAAGCAGCAGTTAACTGAGTATTACTGGTACTCCTGGGGAAATTCTGTGCCACTGCACATGCACTGAATTCATGTCCCCTGCAGATTTTTTTTTCTCTGTAGAAAATAGATTCTGCCAGAGATGCACTGCAGTTATGCCTTTTGCCCACCAGGGGCTGCTGTGGTGCCAGAGGGAAGCCACTCCCCACCAGCTGTGACAGGCAATAGGGAGAGAGCAGAGGCTGCATTCCTCACAGTGCTCTGCCCGCAGCGCCAGGTGAGGATTCACATATGGGCAGGACAGACAGAGTGGGGCACATGGGGCTGCTGGGATGGTGGTCACAGACTGGGATGCAGAAAGCTAGTGGAGGGATGGACTGAATGGGAGTGAGGGTGCAGGGCCACATGGAGTTGGGGGTTGGGGACCATTTTGTTCAACCCAAATGAAATTTGTTTTGACTTTTCAATTTGCCAAACATTTCAAAAAAATTGGATGACACTGAATTATTTTATGTATTTATTTATTTATTTTATTATTTATTAAATGGCCTGTGAACTGAAAAATGATCTATTGGCACAGCCCTATTTATAGGTAACTTTTCAAAAGCCATCAGTTGACTCCATCCATTGACTCCACTGAAACACAGAAAACTTGATTAACTCCGATCATTGGTCTGCTATTAAAAATGTAGATCTATTGTATTTGGTCTTCACAAAAGGAATGGCTGCAGTAGTTTGTAAAGGATAGGGAATTGATCAGGATACACAGGAGACATGTGAATGGATTTAAAGTGGCAGGCTGCAACTCTATTAATTTTAATATGCAGAAGGGACAGCTGAAACACCCCGCCCCTTCAGTCTGCCAGGCATTAATTAGGTCCAACGCAGTGTTAAAAGACCTTGTATCATACAACCAAGGAATGAAAGGGGACCCTGGTAGCAAACTCCCACTACTGATCCATGAGGGGAAATGAGGGTATAGATGAGTGGCAGCTGTCGAGATTTAAGTCTTTCTCTCACACGCAAACACACATGCACGCACAATCACCTGCTCGGGGTTTCCCCAGAAGCTGGCCCTGGAAGTCTGCTACCTGCACTGGACACCCAGTCACAAGTTGCAACAATATTTTTGATGTTTATTACTTCTCCTCCCCCACCTTTTCTGGCACTCTCTCTTATCTATATGCCCACTTACCAGTCCTCCAGGATGCTGTGAAGAAAGAAGAACAAAAAAAAATTATAATAAACCCAGGGATAGCTCAGCAGTTTGAGCACTGGCCAGCTAAACCCAGGGTTGTGAGTTCAATCCTTGGGGGCCCATTTAGGGATCTGGGGCAAAAATTGGGGCTTGGTCCTGCTTTGAGCAGGGGGTTGGACTAGATGACCTCCTGAGATCCCTTCCAACCCTGATATTCTATGATTCTATGACACTGGGCAACTTGCCGATCTTTTTCCAAGGAAAAAAATTGCTTCCTGACCACAGAAGATGATCTGGTCAGACTCACAGCAAGCCCAGAGACTCAACTCTGATAGCTATACCACCTATAGGGGCGGGCAGCTTTCAGAATCAAGAATGACTGCTGGGAGGTGGTTGGGGATGGGGAGGCATGTTTGTTGGAGCCAATTGGCTCCCTCACATCCCTGAATTGGCCCCAGCCCCAACCCATACATAATCCCTATATAGGAGGGAGACTAGAAGAAAAGGAGGACCCAGGTGCCAGTGGGTTACCTTCCTTCCTTCCTTCCAGGATCCGATGGAATGGTCAACCCCCTATCTATTCAATCAACACTCCACCTCTCCCCTCCTGCAGTCCTTGACATGCTAAGGCCAGAAGGGGGCATTCTACTATCAAGGCTTAAATTAACGACCAAAGGAACAGTAAATCATAATTAATATTATCCTGTATTTTCTAATAGAGACTAGTAGAAAAATAGTTTTTATGAACATGTATTAGATTATTAGAGAGACACAAATGTGACTTACTATAAATGATACCAAGGAAAAGCAAAGCTTTGAGTGGAGGAAATAAAGCTATTTTTATATGGTTAAGTACAATGAAATCACTCAAAAGAAAGAAAAAAGCATTAGAAAAAGTGAGTAACCATGTGTTTGTAGCAGTTATGAAAAGTTCATCAAATGCAGTAGCAGAAAAAGTTAATTTATTTTCCTATGATCAGGGATTTAGATAAGTCATTCTGGACAGTATACTTTAAAAGAATTGAATTCAACATCTAGGAAGTGTGAGACTGTGCACAATTAACATGATCTCCAACAATAGCTAATATGTTCTATTATATTATTATATAAAGGAGATGTTCGTAGCAGCAGTGCAAAGAGTAAGGGAGTTATATCATTTTTCATTTTTCAGAGTCACTGATACCTTAAGTATGTGTGTTTGTTTGGTGACAGGGTGATGCAGGGCAGAGGTCAGGTTGTTTAGGTGGCTTTAACAGCACATTTCCATATTTCTGATGTTAGGTTTCTTAAGGCACTCAATCTATTTAGCATATCAAAAAACTAAGATAAGGGGTGTCTTGATCTCAGCCTCAGTATTGCCAACCTCAAGAGATCAAAAATCATGAGTTTGGCTCCAAAATCATGAGATTTTCAAAAAAGAGATCATATTGTGTTTTCAGATGTACCTTTTGAACTGCCTCCCCCCATCCCCAATGTATGAGTCAGACAATTAGCATTGCCCTTGCTCCCAAGTCAATGGGGTAAGGTGATTTTGACCCTACTGCATGAGCTCTGTCTGCCATGTCTGGACATCCCCTGTCCAGCAACTAATTCTGCCCCAACCTGCAAATCAATCCTGCCCCCCCATCCCTCATTAGTTCACCCCCTCTCCCCTGCCTCACTTCTGCTCCTTTTGGGATTCTTCTCCCTCTCCCAGCACTGGGGGGAAGGAAGCTATAACATGGTCCTCTCCCCCACTTCCAGGTTGGGGAAGGAAATCCTAGGGCTCTTCACCCTCCCCTTCTCCCCCGCCCATTCCTAGGCACATGTTCCAGGGGAGGAGGGCAGAGGTGCCTTCCCAGTGCTCACAGGAGGGGAGGGAATGGAATTTCTTCAGTCTAGCAGACAAAGTTATAACAAGATCCTATGTCTGAAGCTAAACAAATTCAGACTGGAAATAAGGTGCAAATTTTTTGCAGTGAAGCATTGGAACATCTTTCCAAGGATTCTGGTGGGTTCTCCTTCACTGAAAATCTTTTAATCCAGATTGGGTGTTTATCTAAAAGAAAATGCTCTAGGAAATATTTCAGGAAAGGTCTATGGCTTGTGGGCAGACTAGGTGATCACAGTGGTCCTTTCTGGCCTTATTCTATGAATTTATCAACAGTGTAAGCCATGCCCACTCAATGTGATGCTTTGTCGTCTTCTGTGGTGGCTAGGCCACAGCAGTTGATGAACCTGCTACAGCCTTTGAGTCTGTGAGCCAGGACCTACAGAGGTAGGTGTTTTCGTTCAGACAGTAAAGGCTCCTGCACCTTAGGTTTCATCTCCACTCTGACACCACTCAGGGGCACTAACATTCCAAGAGGAACCTTCACTTCGGATTTCCATATTCAAAGGTATTTTTGTAGCCTAGGATGCTGAGAAAACTACAATATTGAGTTACGGGTTTCTTCCTGTAAGTTACTGAGAGATATTTATAACTTTATCTCTTATTTAATGATATCCAATTGTATGAGGAAGTTTTATATATAACTGCTCTCTTCCAGTTTATATCTCAGAGGGGGTTGGGGGGGTGAATATTTTTTGTTGGTTTACATGTGTGCCAGTTTTGGTTATTCCATTTATCCCTAACTTATTGGGACTTGAGATTCGTACTATGAGATTTAGATTTTGACCTTTTGTCTTGTCCCAATAAAACCTTTTCAGGTTCCCCCATTCATTGTAGCAGAAAATCCCATTTATTAGAAGAAAGAATATCATGTTGCAATGTAACATTTTTATGCCTTCCGCACTTAATGTTAAAAAATTAACCTTATTTTAGGGATGGGGGGAGGGGCTAGTAAAGTAATTATAAACTTGGTAATAAACTGCAGGACAGACTTGTTTTTACTTAGGTAATGTACACAAGCTAAAGTTATCCTTTTTACTGTGCCTTTATTACATTGCATTGTGCACAGATGGATAGGCTTTTAGTGGGCTCAGGAGCAACAGAGGCCCACCCATATATATTTAAACCTTTCTAAAGCAACTGGAATTCCCTTAGGAGCAGTACATTAAAGCTACGATGAAAATGGAGTTTTCTTTTACCTTGTGACCTTTCTGTTTTCTCTTCATGAGGAGTATATAGCAAAGATCCTCTCTCTGGTGCATAATATTAGCCAATAAAGTTAAAAGCACCAGATCGTATATGTACAGGGAGATAAATAATAAAGTAGCCAGATCTGGGTTTGCCTACAGCTACTAATAAAATGTCACCTACATTTTAGTTCTGTATGCCTCTAACAGCATAGTTAAAAATGCATTAAAATCTGATGCACGCTATGGGAATATGACTGAGCTTGCCAGATAGAGAAATATATTGCCTAAATAATACCTTTAGAGGATATTAGATGAGCATAAAAGATTACAGATGCAACTAAAGTGCATTTTCTTTCTATTCCCTCTGCAACTAATGTAATTCAGATGTTTTAGACATGTTTTTTTATATTTGGATTATTTTGTGGAGGACTTAGTAGATTTTAAAAAATCCTTATTTGTCTGTATTGATTTCAAAGACGCATTAATTCTTAACAATTTGAAATACTTCACTGGAAACTTCACTTCACTGTGATTTTAAACCATGACTGTCATCTTACTGAAGCAAATTATTCATGTTTATACTACATTAATGTTCTTACACACTTTTATTTATTGGAGCTGGGCAGATGCCTTAAAAATAAAATTTCCACATATATTTGTTTAAATTTTAAAGAAAATGAATTTGCTTTGACTGGGTTTGCACTAATTTTATGTCTTCTTTCTGAGAACTTGTTTCTAGTGAACAAGTCTGGTGGGAGTTTCAACAGGAACAGCTCTGTTTTCTATTTATGTCAGGGGAGTTTTCAGATTGACGTTTTTGTTTCATTTTCTCTATAGCAATTATCAATTTTTATCAAAACATATTTCTTCATTATTTGCTGGAATGATTCATTGGCTATGCGATCAGGCTACGTGTGGCTATGCTATCAGTGTTGTAATAACATGAGAAATAAAACAATGGATGCCTCTCACCAAAATGTGTAGGGGTAGTTCTACAAATGGATAACTATCAAGTAATATTACCCCACTGCAGTCAATATTTTCACCTAAAGGTCAGTTGCCAGTAACACCAACTTACTTGCAATGAACAGGCGAATATTGTCCCATTTACAGTGCTGCCTAGTACTTTCCCTGCCCATTGGCTCCCTGATGGACATTACTCCTTCACCACCTTTTGTCCAAAGCCCCCACAAGACGACCATCTAATCCTTTTACTGAGTTTGATCTACACACCAGTAAGGCTACGTTTTAGTCATGGGTATTTTTAGTAAAAGACATGGGCAGTAAACAAAAATTCACGGCCCGTGAGTGACCTGTCCATGACTTACTATATACCCCTGCCTAAAACTTGTGGGAGGGGCTCAGGGGGGACAGCCAAGGAGGGGGGCATCGCGGGTGCTTGGGGGGTAGGGTAGGTGGAGCTGGGGCAGGCTCCCTACTCTGCTCCTGAGCTCCCCATGCTGCCTCCGGTCCACCCCAAGCCCCAGTTCTGCAGCTCCCATTGGCTGGGAACTGTGGCCAATGGAAGCTGTGGGGGCGGTGCCTGCCAGCAGAGGCTGCCCGGAGCTGAGGAAGGAGAGTTCCTCTTGCCTTTCTGGGGAGCCCCCCTGGGTAAACACCGCCCCACACCCCCAGCCCTGAGCCCCCCCACACCCAAACTCCTGCTGCTGGGGATGGAAGGGAGGGACCGAGACTGCCCCAGCAGCAGCCCTTGCGTCTGGCCCAAAGGCTGCCTGAGCTCCTCAGGCAGCCCCCAGGCCAGGCACAGCAGCTGCTGCAGAAGTCACGGAGGTCACAGAAAGTCACGGAATCCATGACCTCCGTGACAAACACGGAACCTTACACATAAGTGCAGCAACATGATAGACAAACCAGTGCTGCTTTGTGAGAGCAGCAGTAAAGGCTCTTTTGATCTCAAACGAGTGTAAGTCAGGAGTAACTCCACCATAAAGCTGGTGTGAGTGGCTACAGAATCAGGCCTGTTGCCTTCTGATGTATTTCTATGTGGATTTTCCAAAGAGAGGAGATGGGGAGACAGTGGGAAAGGAGAATTAGAGAGGATTAGGGGGAGTCTTAATGATACAGAAAATGGTTTGGGATAAATAATTAGGGACAGCTTTTATTCAACATTTCCCATAGCACCCTTAGAGTTGCCAGGTGTCTGGTTTTTGACCACAATGCCTGATCAAAAAGGGACCCTGGTGGCTCCGGTCAGCACCACAAACTGGGCCATTAAAAGTCCGGTCAATGGTGCTGCGGGGCTAAGGCAGACTAGTCCCTACCAGTCCCTACTAGTTCCTAACAGGAAAGAGAACAATATATAAAACATTTTTTAGGAAAATGTTGTAAAACACAGGGATTCTGAGCAGGTGAAGTATTTGAAATGATTTTTTCTTGAAATGGATTAGATTTCAAATTGTTAGCAACCCATAACATGGCAGTTGTGATTTCTGAGTTGGAGCAGAATCAGCCCTCCTTGTCTTATCTTGTTTGAGAATCAAATAAACAGTAAAAATATAAAAATGAGCAAGGAGCGAGCAGATGTGCCCCCTCCATCTTGCTAATGCATCTTCTGAATTGTTTCCTTTGGCCTGTGTCTCTCCAAAGAAACCTTGTTTTCAGCTGCCTCTCTCAATCCATAGGAAAGAAAAGACTAATGAAAATATCTGCAGTGCTCTATAGGACAGAGTGAGGATTAAAGTCCTAATCTAAACATATTTTTAATCAAGTAAAATAGAACTCATTTACAGGGGACTCAGTTATAGCGAAACACTGCTTGTGGGGCAAAATCATGCTCCATCCTCTATGGCCACAAAGGGTGTTACTGTAGCAGAAGCAGTAAGATTATGCTATAGGGGGCAGGATTTGCAGAGTGTATACAGGAGTCTGCACCACCCCCACAACCCCTTGCAGACCATGGAGCAGAGCTCTATAAATGCTCCAATTGCTCCAGTTCACTAAGAGGGGAGCGGGAGGGCAATTCTTTTATCTCACAGATCAGTAGACTAAAGATGTGTCCATTTATTGTAATTCCACTGTGTGTAATTTATTTGTTTACAGCATAATGTATGTCAGCTGTACAATGAAATAAAAAATGGAGATCTCATGGGATAAAACCTGCTTCTTTCTCTATTTTGAGAATGTTTAACATGGAAAGTGTAAGATCAGGTCTGACCTGCAAATACTTCTACAGTCAATGAGCCAAATTCTTCCCTGGTGCCAACAGAGTTAGAGTAGTGATGAATTTGGTCCAGCATGTTTTATGTTGCAATCATATTATCTCAGATGGCTTAGAGAGGTAGAAACATCTAAAACTTCACAAATCTCGTTTGAAAAAGGAAACTTGGCTGATAATCTATCTAATCTTCAGTATGTTGAGAAAAGCAGCCTTGTTCATGAACCCTCAGCAAGCAGAAAATTGTGTGCAGTTATATGCTTTTTTTAATTGAGAACTATCTGTTAGGATATATTTTAGATGGTTAGATAGTAGCTACAGAAACAAACAAACAAAACTGCCTTTGTAACTCATTTCATGAGACTAGCTTTTGTGTCCGCAGTCTTGAATAGAGTAACAGTTGCCTGTGACAATCTTTCTTTCTTTTACAAGTCTTATCCATAAAAGGGACCGATTTAGCTATATTCATTAAAATAAATCTCTTCTTTAAAATTGTGATTTTTAATCTGGGAATATGTAATAATTATGCAAGGCCCATGTATTTGTTTAAAACTCCCTCTTCTCAGTAGTTTGTACACACAAACGTCCCCATAAAACATCTTTTTTAAAAGGATGATGAGCTCCAAATACCATATTTTGGCATTTTAAAGTATTGCAACTCTGTGTTCTTAGTTGATGATAGTTTTAGACTTGTCACTACTGATATATTTTAGTGCACTCTACCTGGTTACTATTTCACATAACAAACCAATTAAATTGGCTACTTTGATGTATTCTTTTACCCCCAGTCCCTGGCTTCTTGGAGCCAGATTCTGAGGATTGTGTTAAATTTTAGCCTAGCCCTTACTCAGATATTAAAGCCAATGATTTTATGAAAAGCGGAGGTTCAGAGAGCCCTGTCTTATGGTAAACCTTGTGGGAGGGGGCTCATGAGGAGGAAATCTTCATAAGAATTCCCTTGTGGAGTTTCTCCTTTGTTAGTCTGTTGGAGCAATGGGGTTTGCTCCTACTCTTGGCCCACTCACAAGCAGGGAGGATCTCCCAGGATCTGGAGGTATTTGGGAGTAACAAAGGGCATGGGAGGCAAAGGGCCCCACCCTCCCACACACCCTCCTCTAGCCATAGTCCTGACTGGTCCTCTTCTCTCTGGAGGGGGAGGGCAGAGGAAAACAACCAACATGGCCTGGAGCAGAGGCGCGGTGGCTCATCCTGGGGCTCTGGCCCCTGGGACCACCTGAATCTGGCTTCCCAGTTCCCAGAAACCCAGACTGCTATCTCCTCACTCAGCTTCCTCCACCTCTTCCACTTTCAGGCCTGCTCCAGAAAGAGAGGAGGGGCCTTGGCGAGAGCATAAATGTGCTAGCCCCTTCCTTAGGAAAATTCTGGTGGGACCCCTCCTTGGAAGGCTATCCAAGCAGAAGCGCTATGCCTCTTTGCCAACTCTGTGCTTCCTCCTTCCAGCAAACCCCAACTTCATGACAGCCAGGCTCCCCACTGCCAGCAATTTCCATTGGCCACTGCTTCAGGGCAGTTTCTCATTGTGGAAGTGATTTGTAATACAGGTAATGCAACTGCAGGTTGTCTGGAGTTCCCCAATCCCTGGGGACTGTGCTTCATAGGCCCTACCCCACCTAATATAGGGCCACTCAGTCCCTTCGTCTTCTTACTCCTGTCCCCCCATCCTTTCACGGATCCTGACTCATTGGGTTCTGGGATAGGAGAAATGGTGTCGCAGAGATGACTGAACCGTCCTTCCATGTTGGATGGATCCATGGGAGAGATCCACATGTGGAAGGTCTCCGCCTTGCAGATCTTAGGGATGTCATCCTTCAGACTGTGCTCAGGATTGGCCATTGACTTCCTAGTTTAACCCAGGGAATGCTTCAGTGCTATGGGAAACATCCAATAGTGAAATATTTAAAAGGTAATCTTCTATTTGAGTATTTTCTTCCTGTTCAAAACTGTGTCCGCTCTATACAGCCCTTGTGTTTCTGGTGCAAACCAAAAGGGGGACTTACACCACAAGAAGATATATCCTGTGGCAGCACTTCAGGAACCTGGATGGTGGCCAGTGCACCTGAAACAACCTGGCAAAGCTGAGCATATTTACGTCTGCCTTTGGGAGGCACTAAACAAATTAAACAAATATGCTTTTAATTGGTTGTTGAATAATGCTTCCTGGAAAGCATTGGTATATTATCCAGTAATATCCATAGTTGTATTTTAGCCAACAGCTGTGTGATACAGTAAATAATTAAAATCGTCAATGGCAAAGAAATAGCCAGAAGAAACTTAAGGGCAAACATGATGGATTTTGTATAAAGATATTTACATTTGCCACAGTTGCCTGTTTTCTCTTTTGGTCTAATAATGATTGTGCAGCCCTTATGTGTGTGTAAATAACATACCATGAAAGTTTTGTAAGTGACAGGACTGCAGTTCCCTCCTTAACTCAGCCTTTGGCATTTCCATTACAGATTAAATGTTTGTAATAGCTATGCATACAGTACAAAGGGGTTATATTCTTCTGGCAGTGCTCATGTTAACATTAGTGAGAGTTGCCTACTCAAATAGAAAATTCCCCACAATGTGACAGCAATTCTCGTAAATAGAAAATATTCTTGTTTCTTCTACATATCGCTGTTGTAATTTGGGAGGGTTGCTAGAAGTGTGTTTAACATTATTAGATGTATGGTTGTTTGTACACTGTGCAGTTACACCACTGCAGCTGTTCTATTAGATTAATTGGAGGCAGGTTTTATATTGCTGTCTATGAGATGCCATTTGTGCTCACTGCATGTTCGTCTATAACTATTATGGTGGTGCATGTGTCTGAGAGCCCCATTTATGCAATTTGTTCTGTATTCAATTCCTACCTCCAAAAGGCTGTAGGGGTGAATGGGAACACTCTGAAACGGCTGGATACTAACACCTCGTAAGCTCTAGCCTGCAGATTCCCACAAAGCTCAGTCCTCTCCTCCATATTATTCAGCATCCATCTGAAGACATTACGGAAAGTTGGTGAGACAACACATGCTGAAGTGTCAGCAAATTGCAGATGACGCTAGTTCATTGTGTCCTTTACATCAGACTTAAACAGCACCATCTTCCAGATTTCTTAATGCCTTATTCAGCACCTGGATGAACAGCAGCTGGATGTAATTGAGCCCATGCAAGTCTGAGATCATGCTGTTAGGAAGAGGAAAGCACTTTGAAGAAACTGCCTCTCCAGTAACAGTCCACCAATATCAAGGACATCTACCAGGTTGTTACATCCATCCTTACTTAGCTTAGGGTTTCTTGAATTTGTCAGTTCTACTGGACTTCCAAATAGCTATGATGGCGGAACAAAACCCACCCAATTCTGTCTGCCATACACCAATAGATTGTACATCATCCTATTGAATAGAGACTTGGCCAGGGTGATCATCACACTTGTGAGTTCCAGAATAATGCAACTGTTGTGCAAGAATAAAGCTACACCCCCTGAAAAAGCTCAAGCTGGTTCAAAATGCAAACCATCTGCTTAGGACTATTCACTAAAACGTTCTCAGTAACATCTTGTCTAAATTGTTCTTGAATATCTGCAATGTGGTTCCTCAACTACTTTCCTTGATTATCTTTTTTATTGCATAATTGGTGTTACTTCTTAAGGGAAAAAAAACCTTTTTCAGCTACTTAGCAAAGACTTTTTCATCCTAAAAAAAAAAGAAAAGGAGTACTTGTGGCACCTTAGAGACTAACAAATTTAAAATTTTTTCATCCTAGTTTTCCCTCTTTAGCTTCAGGCAATTGCTTCTTGTCCTATCATCTTCTGAGACTAAATAATTCTCTTCTTCCATCTACATTGTTGCCTTGAAGGTATTTATAGATGGTGATCTTATTCTCTTCAATCCTCTTTTCTAGATTATATAATTTTAGCTTCCTTAGTCTACCTTCATAATCAATGTCTTATCCGTCAATCCCTGGATCATTGTAGTTGCCCTTCTTTAGTTGCCCTTCTATGTATGTATCTAGTTATTTTATATCATTCTCAAATGTTGGAGGTCAGAGCTGCATGTAATATTCCATTTGTGGTCACATTAGGTTCTGTACAGTGTTTTTTCCAACAAAAGAATCAAACTGCCAGCTAGTATTGAGTTTCCAATCTAATACCAAACCTACTTTCAGGCTCTTTGCTACTTTTAGATAGCTCCTGATTTGGGTTAATACAGTTGCTATCCTATCCTAAAGCATATACAACTTTACTTAAGAGATGTAAATCTTGTTTTGTGTTGTGCAGCATGCTGCCAACTTCACACATTTCTAGGCCACTTTCCACTCTGCTTCTGTCCTTTGTGCTTTCCAATATCAGGTGAGAGCCAAAGTAGTAGAGTTAAAATACTGAGAGAGAAAAGTCATTCTCATATCTGAGCAGATGCAGAAAGTACCATGAGAGCCTGTTCAAATAACATTGCAGGCTTGATTGCTACTAGACACTGTACTATGCCTACAGCATTTTACGTTCTGAACCAGACTACACCAAACCTCCTGAACCTTTTTAGGTTTACCCCTCAGCTTTGCAAACCCTTCAATTTTGGGTTGATTTTTAAAATATATATGCAAAAAATCATATGGGTCCCCTGTAGTCACTAAATAAAATCACAGCTTTTCTCATTAAAACTATTACAGAAATAAAAACTAAACTGTGCAATTGTTGAATTTTTCTATGTAATTTTACATTTTTCACAATGAATAATCTTCTCTACAAATTGTATGCTGTTTGATCTAACACTTGCTGTAGTGGTGTTGCTATTCCCTTGGGCATTATTTTAGGCTACTGTGGTTAAGGATATGTACTCTTGATTGGAATGGGGAAGAGAACAAGGAGGAATCCTTAGTGAAAAACCTTAGGGCCAGCTCTTGTTTCCATTGTAGGCAATGGCAAAATTCCAGATGACTTCAGTGGGAGCAGAACCAGGTCTTTATCGGGGAAAACTTTTTGCCTCTAACAGTGTTGCTGACATCTTGAATCGCTCTCACCTGGAGGGTTACTAGAATTTCAACTTTCTTCCTGAGGAGTGTTCATACAGCACTTAGCAAAATGCATACCAGGTCCATGACTAAGTACTACCTTAAAACTAATAATAATAAATTATTCCTTGCTTACCAAAATCCCCAAACCATCCAAACTAAATGCTCTGTTAAATAAAGACACGTTTACATTGCTTGATGAGCTTATATTTTGACAGATTGTTCCTTAATATTCCTGGCCAAATTTTAGCCTTGGCATAAATGGGCATATTTCTTAGTAGCTTCCATCTGCGTCTATGCCTGGAATGAATGTGGTTCATTATCCTCAGCTGAGACCATCTCAAGTGATGCTTTAATATCCTTCTTTGTAGATGTTTACATACAATGATTTTGAATGATTTTTCATCATAATTCACGTAAAAGTTTTTATTGTGTTGAGTTGTCTCTAAAATGTGCTACTACTTGCCATGTTTGGGGTGCCTGCCAATTACAGGCATTTCCATTCTGACTATATAGTTATGTTAATTATAGAGCCCCATTTAAGTGTTCTAGGTAGCCTCAGATTAGTGACAAAATGAATGCTGTCAGGTGTTACTATTATTCACCAAGCCTGTTCTCATTAAAGTCAGTGGCAGAACTGCCACTCAGATCAATGAGAGCAGCATTGGGTCCTAAGGGTGGAAGGCCCAGCCACTGCTCCACACACAGTCCAAGTAAGTGGGCTTCAGACCATAACTAGGCAGAAATGAATACGTCCTCCCAGTGACGCAGGGAGAGGCAGTCAATTCCTCTGTAATCATTCAAAGCTACTCTTCCAACCTCTGGGCTCAAACAGTGGCTCTTGCCTCTCAGCAAGGGTTCCAAGCCATTGGATCTGTGTAGGCATGGATTTGATTGCCCCTTTTGTGGCAAACCTCTAGTTCCTCCCCAGTGCCAGTATATGTGGAGCTGTCATGCAGTTCAAATCAGAATTGGCTGGGGGCAAGCTGTGTGGTGTCAGCAGCACTGCCCAAGGGTGAGTTTCATCCTGTAAACACTTGTTGTTGTTTTTTTGAACTTGAAGTATTATGAGAACAGTAGCCTGGCCCAGGAAGTTTGCAGTGCAGGGTGTAAAAAGGTAACAGAAAAATGTGCAATAGGAGACAAAAAATATGTCTGAGGAGAGGATTCTTGAAGCTGAAATAAACCAACTGGTTCCTAATCAAAAGCTTTAGTTTCATTTTTTTGTTTTGTTTGTGTTTCTGAAACAACAGGTGCTGTCACGTTGCTCAAGTCCTTTCTGAATGCCCAAGAGTGTTGCTCCAATCCAGTAGAATTATTTGGCATCGGGTGAAGGAGCCAGGGAATGAGGA
Source organism: Dermochelys coriacea (assembly GCF_009764565.3). NCBI lineage: Eukaryota > Metazoa > Chordata > Testudines > Dermochelyidae > Dermochelys > Dermochelys coriacea. Next base: position 158,993,641 of record NC_050069.1, on the reverse strand, counting down.
TTCCCAAGCTAAGTGTGTGCCCCTGCTGTATTTATAGGCTCTTACAGCACTGTTGATAGGAAAGTCAGAGGCAGGCATACTACTTTTGGTCACATTGTCAGCAAGAGAGAAGAGCTGTGCATTTTTTTTCTTAACTTCTTATCTGAGCAGCCCAGGGGGATTAGTGTCAGCTGGCCTGCTACGGTATCTGGTGAGCGTAGACAGTTTGCTACATATGCTGGGCTGAGCACAGAGTTTTTGTGTATCTTTGGAGATGAACAGAAAGGGCTGTTAAATCGTTTCAGCTCGCCAAGGTTCAGAATATGGATATAACTACCACTGAGCAGCTCTCTAATGTAGGGAGGAAAGTGCCCCTTTGCAAGTATAACACCTCTTCAAGTGCTGCACAATGTTCTTCCTTCGCTTGCTTTGTAATGAATATAGCTTTACAGACAGAGAAATGCTCAGCAAGGTTAAGTGGAAAAATTAATTCTCTTTTATTAAACAATTTGTCGCTGCCTGAAGGAATATAAGTTTTCAGGTCAGCCATACTATAGCAATTAAAAGAATCAAGGATAAGATAATGACACTCCAGTGGAAGTAAAGCCTCTTTCTTCTAGGCCTCATCCCTCAGTTTCTCTCTGCTGGATGGGCCCTGTTAACCCTGCATCTATGGGACACAGTCAGTTGACCTCAGTTTTGTGCTTCCCCTAAAAACACAGTCCCCCATGCTGTCATCTGGTGACTGCAGAACCCTTCCATAGCACAAGAACAAAGAACGGTATCTTATCGATAACTACAGTATCTTATTAATAATATAATTCGCTTAAGATGTCATTGTCAACATACGTTCCCAGCCTTTGGGTTGAATTCAGAGCGCTTGTGACAGAAATACTGAAGACAGCCTTTACATACCCTATGCTTTGAGAGTTTGTGCACCTAATACTGCTGAGACTTTAATAGCGTACATGGGTTATATCAGTGTTAATCATAGTGGAGACTACACTGGAACCATTGCAGAATGTTAGTTCGTAAACTAAGTACTATTTATCACAAAAAGGGCATCCATTGTATGCAGTTCCACAATGCAAAGACCTGGTAAAAATGTATAGTGAAAAGAGTAGTCAGAGCCAGACATAACATTTCATTAAACAACACATCAGGCTGGGAAGAAAGAGGATCTTGTGGTTAAGGCACAAGAGTGAGACTCAGAAAATCTGCATTTACATCCTGGCTCTGCTGCAGGCTTCCTGAGTTGATTGCCTAATCTCCTCCCCCCTTAATCTCCCTGTTCCTCAGATCCCCACCTGTAAAATAGTGAAATACTTTTTCTCCCACTCTTTCTCTGTCAGGTCTGTTTAGATTGGAGTGGCTCAGAGGGCCAAAGAACTGTCCCAGTGTATTTTATGGGACTTCATAGAACAAAATCTTACTGACAGTATCAGCAACAATCACTACATCCACCACTGAAATGCATCCACTTCTGTAGATCAGTAGCAGTTGTTTAACAAAACATAGCAACACAACATTTTAAGACTAGTGAAGAACATCAGCTTATATTGCCCAGTGTTGGTAGACAGAATGTAATTGTATGAGTACATTAAGCTAGATCACTTGGGTTAAATCAAAACTTTCATTCTCATGCACCTTGATGAGGCAATTAACAATGGCTGGAAAGCACTTTCTAATGTGACTTAAGTTATAATGCTCCATGCTGGCAGCAGTGCATGCTAGGCCTACGTCTTTGACATTCATTTTCAGCTTTCAGCAATTAGTGCCAGACTCAAGCAACTTTCAGGGTAATTTGTAACAGGAATTCCTCTATTTAGCATTTGATTAAACTTATTTTATTTGATTACTTTCAGTTTTAATTTTCTGTAATTAAGGAACCTATTTGCCATTATGATAAGGACTACAGAAATTAACAAAATAAATTTTCATTACTACAGTAAAGTAAAACTAAAGTTTTATGTTTCATCCAAAAGATGACTTCTGCAATGGTCTAGCACTCTCTTAACACCAAACTCACCATGGGCCACTGGTTCACTACAGACTCAGAGGGAAGACTGCCACATCCTGAATCACCAACACAACTTCTTGCAGCTCTTACAGAGCATGTACATTAATATTTGCCCTATTCATTTAGATCACTGTGAGAGCCATGCCAGCTTGGTGTGGCACTCTGTCCCCCTCTAGTGGCACCTAGCCCACCTGGGACTAGATGAGTCTGCTATAGCCTTAGCTAAGAACAATGTGGCTTTTAGCTCATGTAATAGAGAGGCTCATGCATTTGGCTCCAGCAGTCCCAGATTCAGTCCCGTCCACTGACAACCGGGGGCTGTTGGCATTACAGTTGCAAATTATTAGTCATTCAGATTATACAGATATTATTTAAGATCCATTTGTTAGCAAAAGTAATGAACCCCCATTTATACAGCAAATTCTTACTTCTCAATTCCTATTCAACAATACGTAACTAAATTTAAAGGAGATGAAGATTTCTGGTGATATCTGATCTCATTTGTACATCACATACTGGACTTTAGTAAGGTTTTTGATATTGTCTCACATGACCTTCTCATAAACAAACTAGGGAAATATAGCTTTGATAGAGCTACTATAGGGTGAGTGCATAACTGATTGGAAAACTGTTCCCAGACAGTAGTTACCAGTAGTTCACAGTCAAGCTGGAAGGGCATATCAAGTGGGGTCCCACAGGGATTGGTCCTGTGTTTGATTCTATTCAGTATCTTCATAATTATTTAGATAATGGCATAGAAAGTACACATAAAATGTGCGGATTATACCAAGCTGGGAGGGGTTGCAAGTGCTTTGGAGGATCAGATAAAAATTCAAAATGATCTGGACAAGCTGGAGAAATGGTCTGAAGTGAACAGTATGAAATTCAATAAAGACAAATGCAAAGTACTCTACTTAGGCAGGACCAATCAATTGCACACATTCAAAATGGGAAATGACTGCCTAGGAAGGAGTGCTGCAGAAAGGGATCTTGGTGTTATAGTGGATCACAAGCTAAATATGAGTCAAGAGTGTAGCACAATTGCAAAAAACACGAACATCATTCTGGGATTCACAGGAGTGCTGTAAGCAAGACATGAGAAGTAATTCTTCTACTCTTCTCTGTGATGATAAGGCGTCAGCTTAAGTATTTTGTCCGGCTCTGGGCCCCACATTTCAGGAAAGATGTGAATAAATTGGAGAAACTTTGGAGAAGAGCAACAAAAATGACTAAAGGTCTAGAAAACGTGACCTATGAGGAAAAAAAATGGGTTTGTTTAGTCTGGAGAAGAGAAGACTGTGGGGGGTGGGGACATGATAACAGTTTACAAGTATGAAAAACATTGTTACAAGTAGCAGGGTGAAAAATTGTTCTTCTTAACCTGTGAGGATAGGACAAGAAGCAATGAGCTTAAATTGCAGCAAGAAAGATTTAGGTTGGACAATAGGAAAAACTTCTTGTCAGGGTAGATAAGCACTGGAACAAATTGCCTAAAGAGGTTGTAGAGTCTCCATCATTGGAGGTTTTTAAAGACCAGTTTAGACAAACACTTGTCAGGAATGGTCTAGATATTATGTACTCTTGCTTTGAGTGCAGGGGACTGGACTAGATGACCTGTTGAGGTCCTTTCCAGTCCTATACTTCTATGATTCTATCGTTATCTCTGAAATGTTAATATTAATTAACTTTGATTTATTGCCAACCCTCATTCAGTGGTATCTCTTCACCTTAAATGTTAATCACTTATATAGAGACAGCAACCAGAGGAAAAGAAAAAATACTTTAAATTGCGGCAGATGATAGTAGATTATATATTTCCATTTATTATTATGTGTAGACTTTCTAGAGAGATGTATTTATTAATATTATGCTTCTTTTTGATCTTATATTGATCTCACCAAAGAATCTTAAGTCTTTATCCACATTTTCATTAAGAAATTGTCCTGTGCTGACAATGGTCATCAAGACAGGATTCCACCTAAAGTGGTACTGAAAACAGTTTGACTGCTAATGGAGACAGGACATGTCATTCCAACACCATTAGGGAAAGGGTGTTTGAAACTAGGGTTTGCTTGTATCTGTGTCCTGCAACACACAAATTTGTTACACTGTGAGGTTCCCTAGCGATATTACCGAATCTCTGTCATGCTTTTCTACAAGAGTTTAAAAAATGGGGTTTTCCATGAACACTACCCATTAGACGGTGAAGGGGAACCTACTGCTAACAAAGCGTCAGCGTCTTAGGCTAGACTGGGCCTTTGTCAGTGAATGGTGGTCTGTTCCTTTTTCCTGTCTATAAAATATCAGTATTTGCTGTGATACCACTGAAGTCAGAGTCCACATCAGCAGTGCAACTGAATTTTGGTGTCTAAAGTTACAGATTTAATGAAAAATTTGCAACAGTGGAGGAGAAAACAATATGACAGGGAAAAAAAACAATTTAATTCAATTCTTCATTTAAAGGTCCTTTCATACAAAAAAAAATCTATATACATATTCAAAGTTATGTATACTTATATAAACCCATGCCTGGCCAAAAAAACAGACTCAAAGAAGTACCATGGGACCCAGATGATCAGTACTGAAGAGTGGAAAGATGCTTTTGTTTCCAAACTAATACTTGAAGGTTTTAGTCTTCACAAGACTCTTCATACTTAGCAAGCATCATTAGCATAGCTATTATCTGTGAGATAGACAGTCACTATTGAACAAATGCATCAAATATCCTCCAAAGAATGTTCAATGGGAAATATGAAAATGTACAGTACATGGGTGTCAGTATAGAGACCTCTGTGCTTCATAAAGTAGGCCCAGTGGAACTCTTAAGAAAGGAAAACGCTTCTTGGCAATTCAATTTATATGAAATTTAGAAATAACGTAGATTTATATTGCGTCGCCTAGCAAGGCATGTGTGAGTGGAAAGGAGACAAAGGCCCAATTCAGGAAACCATCCCTCTCCAGAACAGCACTTATACATTTGTTTAAACCCCATTTAAGGTTAGGGGATTAAAACACATACATAAAGTTAATCATGTCCTTAAGTGCTTTCCTGATTAAGGACCAAAGATATTTCCTTCCTGCCCTGCACGGGAGCCAGGCACAATCTAAATTCTTACACTCCCAGTACACAAGGACGAAGGCCCAGATTTTTTAAGGCATTTAGGCATTCCTCTGCTCAGTGTTGCAAGGCCTAAGTGACTTGGACAGCTAAGTCCCATTTTCAAAAGTAACTCGGGTACGTAGGACTTGCCTACATGGGGAAGCTATTGCAAAATAAGCTAAGGTATGAATTTAAAGCACAATAGCTATTCCGCACTAGCTCCCTGTGCGGATGCTCTTATTCCACACTAAAAGTGCCTTTCTGTGGATGAATTTAATCCGTTTCCAAAGTAAATTAAGCTAAACAACACAAAGGGATTCTCTAACTGAACAGATAGGCTATGGCAAGCTGCGGGTGACTCTACAAGGTACGAGCCTCCTGTAGTCTGACTGTCCGCTTGCACCTTGCTGACACACATTAACAATTGGTCAATGCACTTTGAGCTAGTCCCATTTCAAAGAAGACTAGAGCAACAGCTCTAACAAACTGTTAATGCACAGCAGCAGGGTGCACACAAACAGCGAGGCCTGTTCTCCACTACCAAGTTAGGTCACCGTAACCTGCCTTGCGTCAACCTAGTTGTGCAAGTGACTACCTTTAAACTAGTCTCCCACCAATATAAGTGTCCCGTTACTGCAATGCAGTAACACCATCTCCCTGAGTGGCGTGTATACACTGCATTACATATGTCAACCCTAATAGTACTTCAGCAGCTGTCCCACAATGCCCCCTCACTGACCGCTCTGGTCACAGTTGTGACCTCCACTGACCAGGAGACACAGAAACTGGATGGCCTCCCTCTCATTTAAAGCCCCATGAATTTCTGAAATGCCTTTTCCTGATTGTCCAGCTTGGTGAGCACACCCAGCAGCTCTCCTATGTTGTGTGTAGCTGCCCATGCCGGCTACGTACACCAGACACACTGGCTTGAAATAGACAGGAGAGACTGGATCTCCTATGTGGAAAAGAAACTAGAAGCACTGCTACGGACCAGCCATAGAAATGTTGACATCTACGAGCAGATTGCACAGGGGATGCAAGAGAAGGGATATGATGGGGAGCAGCAGCAGTGTCGCATGAAAGTGAAGGAAGTGCATCAGGCATATCAGAAGGCCAGGGAGGCCAACAGTCAATCTGGTCCTGAGTCACAGATCTGCCACTTTTACAAAGAGCTGCACACCATGCTTTCAAAGACACTACCTCCACCCACACACCACTGTGACTACCTCCAAGGAGCCCAAGTCATAGGCTCTTGCATGGAGATCAAGAAGAAAGAGGAGGAGGATGGGGGACATGCGACCAGGGGTCCAGCTATGCCGCAAGCCAGAACGTGTTTGAGACTCCACCTCAGTCCTGGCAGTCGAGCATGGATGAGCCCGATGCAGGGGAAGGAACTTCAGGTAAGTGTGTAATTGTATTTCCCATTATATCAATGTACTGGTGGTGCCCCCAATTTAACAGGACACAGCTATTGACTTTTCATTAATTTACTCATACTAGAAGAGGTAGCATTGCAACAAAGAAAGGTAGCGTTGTTATCTGCTTTATGTTCCCCTGTAGTGTTTTTGTAGTCATAGCAGTCCCAGGATATTAGAGACAAGGTTGGTGAGGTAATGTCTTTTGTTGGACAGAAGTTGGTCCAATAAAAGATATTACCTCACCCAGCTTGTCTCTCTAATTCTCCTGTAGAATTAGGCAATGGGAGCCATGAGGAACAATTTGTTTATGTACACAGAGATGTCTCTTGAGCCCCTTGAGAGATCTCAAAGAAACTTCCATGGAGCTACTCTGTGATCCTCTCCCAAAGGTGTCCAGGGAGGGTAGCCTTATTTCTTCCTCTGCGGTAGAAACTTTCCCATGCCAGTTAGCGATAACTTCAGCAGGCACCATTGTAGTAAACAGGCTAGCAGCATACGGGCCCAGTCAGTTTCAGGATGCCAACAGTAGCTGTGCTCTCTTTACCTTTTGTTACCATCAAGAGTGAGATATCAGCTAAAATCACCACCACCTGTGGAAAACAGTGCCAGTATTCAGTGCCACTACCCTATGTTCATAGTTTCATGCAGCCGAACAATTCCTTCCTCATTTCCCTGGCCCCTGGCGGGCCACACTTACTGTGGCTGGTGCTGTGAGTGGTGCCATATTCAAGCACTCCCAAGCAGAAGTGTCAATAAACAGGTCTTATTTAAAACTTATGGAGAGCAGGGGAAAGGAATTCTTAATTGTAAGTTTTGCTTTCCACTGTGTCTATACTGACAATGGTACCTGTGTGTGTTTTAGCTGTAGCTGCTTCCATTGCCCCTGCATGCATGTGGAACACCTGAGCCAGATAAGGAAGAGAAAAAAGAGGAATTGAGATAACATGTTCAATGAGATCTTGCAAGCCAGTTCTGCATCAGACCATGAGCAAAGGGCCTAGAAGGGTGAACATTGCAGACACCATGGAGAAAGGTAGGAGAAAGGCCCAGGAATCCCAGCAGAAAGAGGACAGGGAGATGCACCTGGACATAATGTGGGTTTTCCAACAGCAAATACAGATGCTGAACACTCTTGTAGACATACAGTTTCAACAATCATTGGCTTGCCTCCCTTTGCAGTCAGTGGGGAACTCATTACAACAGCTCCCGACATCCCCCTCAACATTCCATGTGGCATCAAGGGCCGCATCGCTGCCCCTACTACTCCACGCCGGGGGGATATTAAGGACAACCGCAGCTTCACATACACAGATCTGTGAAAGCCCAGGTTGCTGTATGAGCAGGTAAAATGGACATGAATGTTCTTTCCTTTTGTTAAGTTCTGTTAATTTATTGAGTTTTTAATGTATTTGCTTTTAAATTGCAAAGTTTTTTCTTTTCACTGGTTTTGTTACAGAATAAAATTCTACTATTGGGAAAATAATTCATCATTATTAGTTCACAATATATGCTGCAGAAAGCCTCGAAGTTCATAAAGCACCCACTTACTTGTTACCGGGCAGTGTGACACAACTCACAGGATCAGGGACTAACACTGTGTAATAATCATAAATGTACAGCAAGCACCACAAAATTAATAGGTGCAGTGACAGTATTATATTAATAGACACACACCAAACACCACACAATTCCTAACAGGCCCCAAAACTGCATGCCCAGGCAGAGCACAGTATATCACAATGCATTACTGTGGCTCACTGTTAAAGTGCTCTTTCACAGCCTCCCTGAGCCATATAGCTCCTCACTGAGATCTTCCAGTAGCTTTTTTGTCAGGTTGTTCAGACTCAGCAGACAGATGCTCCAGCTCCACCCTCCACCCTGGTGACAACTTTTCCCTGTTTGCCTCACAGATATTATGCAGAGCAGGCAGCTATAACCATTGGGATTCTTTTTCCCATTGAGATCCAGTCTTGTGAGTAAACCACGCCAGCATCCCTTCAATCTACCTAAAGCACATTCAATTATCATTCTGCACCTGCTTAGCTGGTAGTTGAATCTTTCCTTGGTGCTGTTAAGATGGCCAGTGTATGGCTTCATGAGCTAAGGAAGCAATGTGTATGCTGGGTCTCCCATACTTACTTTTGGCATTTCAACACTGCCAGTGGTAATCCATTAGTCAGAAAGAAGAGTTCCTGCTTATACCTTTTTGAACAGTCCTGTGTTCTTAAAGATGTGAGTGTCATGCACCTTCCCTGACCTACCAACATTGATGTCAGTGAAGTGTCCCCGGGATCCATCACCACTTGCATAACCATAGAAGAGTAGACCTTTCTGTTGATGTACTCTGTGGCAAGGTGGTCTGGTGCCAAAATAAGGATGTGTGTGCTATCACTCCACTGCAGTTCAGGAACCCCACTGCTGCAAATCCATCCCCCATGCCCTGCACATTGCTGAGAATCACAGTCCTGCTTAGCAGCAGACGATTAATGGACTTTCACACTTGCATGACAACAGCCCCCACAATGGATTTTCCAGTTCTACAATGATTTCCCACTGATCCAGCTTTGCAAGCTTCCACAGTGTGATGTTATCTCCACCATCAGTGCAGCTCTCATTTTGGTGTCCCTGCTCTGGAGAGCTGGGTCAAGCTCGGCAACACAGATTCGGATGTGCAAGGCCACATTCCTGGAAGTGCTGCAGCCACTGCTCATCATCCCAATGCAATGCAATCCCACCAGTCAGTGCTCATGTCTCAGGGATCTGTAGCTGCTTCATGAACACCACCAACAACCTTGAATTGGTTCTCGCTATGTCTCACAACAATCTGTTCTCCAAGAAATTGTCATGTTCCCCGCTGATTCAGTTCTTCTTACAGCTCTGCAAATACTGGGGGATCATATGTCCTGTGCTTGCAATGCATATGATAATAGTGCAGAGCTGTGCAGGCTCCATGCTTCTGTCAGAGATGGTGAACAATGCGGGGGGCCATGCAAGTTCCTGGGATTTTTTTAAAAAACACAAAAATTATGGGATGGAGATAGCTGCATACTGGGAAGTTGACCCCTTGCTCCCAGTCATTCCTGCATAACTCATTTCTACCTCACCTTGCATTACCAAAACTTCCAAAAAGATAGTGCGCTAGATGCTGGCAGGTTGCATACTGGGATACCTATCCATGGTGCACCAGACTGTGCATCGACACAAGCGCTCCTGCTGAGTGCACGCAGCCCTGACACAAGGAGCCACGTATACATCCACACAACTGATATACCAACTGTGGCAGCTTTACAGCAACATAACTTGTGTTGTCCAAAGTTTGTATTATAGATGTGGCCTTTAACTGCAGTGAATTGAGTTGCAACAAGATTGTCCATATGGGAGCTAGTGCAGAACAGCTATTCCAGGCTTTTTCCCTGAGTAGACAATCCCTTAGGCTCCTGAGTCTCACTGGAAGTGAAATGCTGAACAGAACAATGCCTCAATACCTTTAAAAATCTGGGCTCAGGAGACTCTGGTGTCAGCATTGACATTAGAAATTCCTTATTTTAACAGATCTATGTCCTACAGAGAACAGACCAAGTTGCAATGTAAGTTTCATACACACGTCTAGGAAGATGGGAATAGAAACTTGGTCTGTCAGCTCCAAAACCACACAGGTTTCTTTCTACCCTTTTGTTCAAAGAGATCTTTACAAAGCAGTAGTTGCAGGCCCCTTATATCTCTATGGGCTAGCTCCTGGGGAAGGAACATCATACACAATACTAGCAAATTACAACAATGGGGTATTTAAATGATATTCCCTTCTTTCTACCGGCCAGCAGAGCTGAACTAGCACAATGTCTCTGGATGATACTACTGACACACAGCCCCTCCCCGGGCCCCACTAATGGACCCAGTGGTTTATTGCCAGAATCCAGTCCACAATTTGTTACGGTCAAAACCTCGTTTAATGAGATCTTTTTATGTTAAAATGTTACCCTGAAGCTTTAAAAGACCATATGTACGTTTATCCAGTCTATTGTGAATCTAGATTTAAATGAAAAATTGGATTAATTTGAAAATGTCCATCCCTCTCATGTAATTAATTTGAAAGGATCACTGTTGTCAAAGAGAATTCTTGTTATAATGAAGATGTCTTGAGGTTACAGATCAGGGTGAAGTTTTATTTCGATTCTCATCCAGTAAAAATGAAAGTAGTTTGCAGAACTAGATTCTGACCACTGCAAATAGACCTCTGATTGAGATATGTCTGGGACGGTATGTCATAAATTTCAGTGACAGTGCAGCCAGCCTTAGAAATAGATCACATATACTACAGTCTTCGGACCTCAAACCGATGTCACTGTTTTAGTCATATGGACAATCCAGAAGGTAAAGTCAGAGTTCATAGGGGTGGGTGTGGGTGTTTACAAAAAGGAGATGGTGTTAGGATTAGTTTTCACTTTCTGAAATACATTTAGTAGTTTTAAAACAATTGGTTGTTGATACACTGATATTCACTAATTTTAAGGTTGGGTGTTTTCCCTTTGGTTTTTTAGGAGGATGTAATCAGTGGTGAGCTGGAGCCGGTTCGCTAGAACCAGTTGTTAAATTTAGAAGCCCTTTTAGAACCAGTTGTTCTACGAGGGACAACCGGTTCTAAAAGGGCTTCTAAATTTAACCAGCCAAAAGTGGCGCCTTAGGCGCCGATTCCATGGGTGCTCCAGCCCTGGAGCACCCACAGGGAAAATTTGGTGGGTGCAGAGCACCCACCGGCAGCTCCCCACCCTGCCCCCAGCTCCAGCTCACCTCACCTCCGCTTCGCCTCAGTCTCCTCCCCTGAACGCACCGCCCCGCTCTGCTTCTCCGCCCCCCACCCCAGATTTCCCGCGAATCAGCTGTTCGTGTGGGAAGCCGGGGCGGGCTGAGAAGCAGGCGGCAGCTTCACACTCAGGCCCAGGGAGGCAGAGGTGAGCTCTGGTGGGGCGGGAAGGGCGCGAGGAGGGCCGCCCACACCGCAGCAGGTAACCGGGGGGGGGGGCGCGCAGAGGAACCGCTCCCCAACCCAGGTCACCTCCGCCACCCTCAGCCTGAGCGGGAAGACGCCGCCTGCTTTTCAGCCCTCCCCGGCTTCCCGCTGAACAGCTGATTCGTGGGAAGCGGGGGGCGGGCGCAGAGAAGCAGAGTGGGGCAGTGCATTCAGGGGCGGAGATGGAGCAGAGGTGAGATGGGGCTGGGCGCAGGTGGGGAGCTAACAGTGGGGGCTCTGCACCCACCAAATTTTCCCCGTGAGTGCTCCAGCCCCGGAGCACCCAGGGAGTTGGCGCCTAAGGCGCCACTTTTGACGTGATCAGTGGGGGGAGCAGCCGATCCCCCTGCTCCCCCCCCAGCTACGCTCCTCCACCCCTAGGAGCCAGAGGGACCTGCCGGACACTTCCTGGGAGCTGCCCCAGGTTAGCACGACCGGGACTCCCCACCTCGCCCCTCGGCAGGTCCCTCTGGCTCTTAGGGGTGGGGTGGGCACCCACTACGGTGGCCCACAAGACCCTCCTGCCCAGTTCTGGAGGCAGTCAGGGGACAGGGGAGGAGGTGGATGGGGCAGGGGTCCTGGGGGGGCATCAAGGAATGCGGTGGATTGGTTAGGGCAGGAGTCCTGGGGGGCGGGGGTGGGCAACGACCCCCTCATGGGGTGAGGAGGGAACCTGTTAAGATGTTGGCAGTTCATCACTGGATGTAATTATAGTTTCCAGGCCACATTCTGTGCTAAAATCAGTGAGCTCACCCAGGGCGCATGCTCATACAGAATTTTCTCCTTTAAAACTAGCTGTCATCTTCATGAACTGTGTATGTGTCTTATTGCTGCCTTCAGCAGCATGCATGAGTGGATGAAAGTTCTTCTAGTTTGGGTAGTACAGGTTTATGCTCATAGCTGCTCGTTCCTCAGAAAGATAGGGAAGCTGCAATTAATGGAAATAATAGAATAGCATGTTTATTTGAATGCTGTTGCACTGTTTGACTCCTTTTTATTTGAGGCTGAATAATTTTATTCTGTGTGGGGCACCTTAACCTACCAGATTATCCCAACAACCAGTCAGAATAAATGCAAAACTCCAAATGGTCACCTCTTCTAAAATGATGATTTAAAAAACAAAACAAAACAAAACAAAGAACAGTCAACCTATTTTACCCCTTTTATTTTTTTTCCTTTTCAGCAAAATCAGCAGGAGGCCATTTTTAATTGCTAACAAAGCGAAAGTTTCTAATTAAATTGAAATTGCCACTGTTTAAAAATTAAACTCCAGCCTGAGAGGAAACAGATAGACATGATCTTGTACTGAAAGTTACCCTTTCCTTACATCATAATGGATAAGGGCACCATCACTTTCCATTTGAACAATTGAACTCTCAGTTACAGGCTTGTGAAGTGCAGAGAATGGTAAATACTGTGCTGAGAATTTTTTTCCAGTTGAGTCACAGACCTGTGAAAGCCCGGATAGCAACTCATTAACACCACTGTGCCATTTCATTGGTAAGAATAGCCACAGGGATGCCAAACAATTTACACACATAAATTTATGCAAACAAATTCTGATGTCTTGAATATGTAATAAACCCCCACCCGCCCTTTAAACAATGGCCAAGGTTTTTCTATAGATATCAAGGCTGGTTTTTAAACTATCTACATGCTGTCACATTCCCAAAACTGAGCTAGAAATTCAGTACAACCCAAAGACCCCGATTAGGAAGAAGCATTCCCTCAATATTTTGTGGCATTTATATGACAGCTTTAAAGTAGCCTGTAAGCTAAGACAGTATTGATTGCATGTTCACAGCATGTGAATTCAAACTCCATCCCCCAGCTACACAAAGTTCAAGTAATTTAGCCCTATCTCCTAATAGCTGCAAAAACCCAGCACCATGGGCTGTGTCACAGAGGATTCTGTGGGAAGTATGCCACTGAACTGATGTTACTCCATTCCACTCTTCTCCTAGCTGCATTTTAGATCTCCTTGGCTCACAAAAGTGTAGAGGAGATCTTGGTACAATGGTAAAGCTTTTTTGTTGGTTGCTTGGTTGGTTGTTTTGCTCAGTTTTTTTGAGAGGGAAGCAGCCAACAACTACCTAAATGAGCTCTAAAAATTAGCTGTTAAGATACCAACTTCAGCCATAACTCTGCCCTCTCTTTCCTTACCCATTCTCCATCTATGAGATATGTTTGGAAAGAGCCAGGAGATTCTTATACCCCAGGATCCAAATCCCAAGCCTGAAAGGGGTGAAAACCAAATTGGGTGTTTGTCTAGGAATCCAAAAGAGTATTTTTTGACATAGTCCTACAAGACTCAGAATGCAAATCAGGGACCAAATGTTGAGATCTGAATAAAACTGCAAAGAAAACCAGGAGTATGGGACAAAGGAAAGGGAGAGAATGTAAAATGTGTTGTGAAGTTGGCAGGTGTAATGATAAGAATGACAATGCTGAGTAAATCTGGTTGTGGGCATAGATATGGATCTGAGGGGATCAAAACTTGGCAATCCCAAACTAAACATTTTTTTTAAAAAAAGGGAGGGGGACAAAAGATGGAAGAGTGATGCAAGCATAGTTTATTAGCATAAAGAAAATGAGTACTTGTGGCACCTTAGAGACTAACAACTTTATAAATGTGTTAGTCTCTAAGGTGCCACAAGTCCTCCTTTTCTTTTTGTGAATACAGACTAACACGACTGCTACTCTGAAACCATTTATTAGCATAGTTACCCCATATTTTTTAAATGTGTACATTATTCATTCACAATGGATAATTCATATTTGGCATCTGTTCATTCCACACATGGAATTCTGCATGATTTGGCCCACAGGATGCAGAGAGATAACCCTGGGCATAGTTTCTCCATGGCACTAGACTGATTTTTAGTTACATGGGTCCAGGCTGTATTTAGATCAAAGCTTCAGAGCTGAAAGGGCATCCAAGCCTTTCATTCCTTTTTAAAAAAGGTGAAACAGCTTTGGCACAGTATCTGTGGAAAATAAAGGTGACTTTGCGAACGTACATGAACTTCATGTTGATTGAAAGTCCAAATTAGACCTGTAAATAGCCATGAGTCAGTTTAAAAAACATGAAATAACACTGAATGTTTCTTATTATGCAATGTCTATTATTAGCCCATTCTGGGTTCTTTTTTTAAGTTTCTTTGTACAGTACTTGGAAATAACCTCAGTTACCTCACACAAATTAACCATAGAATCCCAAGTGTGTCTGGTGGTATTTGATAAATCCTAGTTAAGCTCCAATACTTTCCAATACCAAAAAGAAATTTGTTTCAAAAAGTAGTTAAGGTTGTTAGATGAAAACAGTAATTTGCTTTTCACTCTGTTTACACAATCCAAGCATTTAAATTAAATGAAACTTAGGGACATCATAAATCATATACTACCCACATAGTGAACATAAACACACACCACTTCATAGTCTCCCCGCTGCAATAAAAAGAGCTTTATGTGTAAAGGAGATCTTCTGTGAATGGATCTCCCAACTTTCATGTAAAACGGAGGGTACCCCTGTATCCATGGTCCATGCTACGCAGGGATAGCACAGAATCGGTTTTCTGAGGAGAGGGATGAGGTGGGTATGAGCTTAGGAGCTGCATTACCTATTTCTTAGCTCCTGCCTTTTCGATGGTGCCTGAGTTTTCAAGGAGACTAACCTATACAGAAATTTGAGCAGTTACTAACAAGCCATTTCTGAGCTAGGAGGAGACAAAGGAAGTTTTAGGACAAAGTCAAAATTTCAAATCAGGGTACATTTTTAACAGCTCATAACTCAACAAATTTGAATTTTCATCAACCGCTGCAGAAATGCCTTCCTGCACCTTCACAGTAAACCTGGAAATTATAATGCCAAATTTGTTTTCTAAGGGTCTGACTACACAAACACTTAGTTTGCGGCAAGCCAGGGTGTGAATCTACCTTGCACGACCCTGCTGCTGAGCACTAACAGTTCCCTAGTGTGCTTTAATCTACCTTACTTTGACACAGGGTAGATTAAAGTGCACTTTGAAATTTACAGTGCCTGGCAGCAGTGGGCAGCAGACTAGCGCAGGGTTGATTCAGACCCCGGCTTGCCATGGACTAAGTGTGTATGTAGACAGCCATAAACCAAATTTTAAGGGGGCTAAAATAGAGCTTTAGAATGGAAGTTGGTTTCAGTCTTAATTATGAGGAGGCTACTTATCACTTTAGAGTTGAAACAGATAGGGGTAAAACTTTCAAAATTGCCCACATGACTTAGGAGCCAAAGGGCTTGTCTGCACAGGGACATTATTCTGGAATAAGAGAGTGTGTGAATTTAAAGCAGAATAGCTGTTCTGGAATAACTTCACAAGGCAGCACTATCATTCCGGAATAAAAGTGCCTTTCTCTGCTTCAGCTTAATCCGCTTCACTCTTCTTCAGAGAGTTATTGTGGAACAGCTGTTCTTGTGTAGAGAAGCCCTTTAAGTCCCATTGACTCTCAGACTTTGACTTTCACTGACTTTGCAGAGTGCAGAGTGAGTGTAAAATACTACCATTCTGTTTGGTAATATTTTATACTCACTTTGCACAGGTGTAAGTGGCTAGACAAATCGCAATGCAGTGGAGAAGTAGGCCTACAAAAATCCATTGGTATAGTTGCAATTGTTTGTTTTTAGGAAGAAAGAGATATTTCCATGGGTTATATTGGTGATATACACTTAAAGATGTCTATTAACAGTCACATATACAGCCTTGGAGGTAAATTTATTAAAGCATGGAGACATGCATTCATGTACGTCTTTGAAAGTGTTGGAAAGAGATCTTCCAGCATGCAATATTCCTGGGTGCAGTACTATATAGCTCCTGGAATAAGCTCCTTTGGGAAAGCGGTACATCACTTCTATCTATTAACAGCCTATAAATACTATATGCTCTAAGTATTTTATGGTTATATAAAAGGATTGGAGCTGCAAGCGCTATGGTTTTATTTGGATATGTATCAAATGACTATTAAGATAGCTAAGTCAGTAGGGTGACAATTTCAGAACTTTGCACTCTAGAGTGCTGAGTTCTTATTGGCGGAACAGAATTTTGTCTTGTTTTAAGAAGAAAAATTAATCAAACTGGTCTACTTATTAAAATATGTTTGCACATTATGTATAACAATGATTGGTTGGCTACAGTGCTTCAGATAGTCTTCTTTCAAGTACTGTTGTGACAGCCTCTAAAAAGGTCTTCTATAAAGCAAACATGAGTAGCCAAGCACACCTCTTATTCAGAACTTTTTGGCTCTTAGAAGGGAAAAGAAAATGTATAAATTAAGCCGATTTGTGGTGCATCTTTACGTTTTAACTCGTCATTCATTGTTTGTGTCATAAAAATCTTTGATGGTATCTGACAGTAATCTGATTTAATGTTAAGGACAAAGAACCAGCCCTCAGTTTTTCAGACATGCAGCAGTTATAAAGAATAAATGATAAACAATTTTCTAAACATAATGTGTAAATTTATAGCAGTAACATCTTGATCTTGCATGAGAAATACAACATATACATACTAAGCAGAACAGCTCATTCTAAACAGATGCAGGGTCATCCATTAGCAATACTTTATCTGATTAGTATTGTTAATGGAAGGGCTTACCCAGCCATTTCCTAAAAGCAGATCTGCTGTAGATCGTTAATTCTTGTCAATATAGTCATCACAGCTATCATGGTAAAGATAGCCCAGCTATTAACCTAGTAGAGAGAAGCGGGCAGAAAAATATACTGAGCAGTTAGTGAAATGGAGATCCTTCCATTTATCTTTTTTCTCCACATACCGCTCCTCCATCTTGCTCGTTATTTCACTTGCAAGACACGTTATTTCAGCATCTTTCTTTCCTCAAAGAAATTCTAATACATTCAGTGCTTCAATAGTGGTAATTTATGGTAACTCTCGATTTTACACTCAATACAGTCTTAATAAATGAAAAGGTAATACAGAAAAGTCATTTTTCTGGAACAGAAGAAATGAGCATAGTTACCCCATATTTTTTAAATGTGTACATTAGAAAATAGACAAAGTTTGACCGTCCCTTGAGAAAAGAGTGGTTTTGTAAATGAAACATGTAATATTAACTTTGAACATGATCAGTTTCCAGTTTCAGTTTTGCATAGTGCTTTTCTATCTTGTTTGTTTTAACACCACAGGGGGAAAAGAATCGATATAGTTAATGACCTGCTGCCATTTCTATTACAAACCCTAGAACTTATCTAGCAATTTGTCAGTCCAGAGATGTAACCTTCTTGTTTAAAATCACTTAAAGTAGTTTGAGTTGCTCTTTTATGTAGAGACCAGTCAAAATACAGATTTTTAGTTTCCGATACACTTGAAATAGCTCTTTGATTGCAAACAAGCATTTATTTATTTTTAAAACCTAGCACATTGCAGACACCAAATCCAGGATGACAAACATAATTTTCTTTTTCATTCAAACTGTTAAGAAATACAGTAAGTTCAAATTTGTCCCAAAATGTAAGTTTTATTAATACAAGCCTTTATGAAAATCCAAAGCGAATAGAAATGTTTTTGCAAGATAAAAGAAAACAAAACCCAAAGGAAAGCAGCGTTTACATAGATAGATAGATATCTGCCATATATGCCACTCAAACCGCACAGAGAACTAGAAAATGCAACTAATTAGAAACAAAAAGTAAAGCTGATTGTCCTATTATTCATTGTCCACCTTGGGAAAAATGGAAAAAGTAAACAAGCTCTGTAAAGGGTGGAAGTGATTTCAAAACATCTTTCAGACTAAGGAATTAGCATTTCTAATACACTTGTACATTATTTTCTTTTATAGGCTGACAGTGTCACTGTCATTTTGAAGAGTGAATGTTGCATATATTTGTTAGATGTCTTGTTGTCTTAACAGTGTTGCTCCCAGAGTATTAGACACAAGGTGGGGATTTTATCTTTTATTGAATGATATTGGGGTGTCCCACATCAAGTTGGTCCAATAAAAAATATTACCTCACCCACCTTGTGTCTCTGTATTTGTTAGAGACATTTTCAGTGACTTCTGATTGCTATAAAGGCCAAAACCCTTTAAAAATCCTGTAACAATTATGTACTCTCATTACAAAATGTATCCCTAAACATGACGAGGAAAAGCAGGCTTTCTGTATAATTTAAGCAGCTTTGGATAATACTTAATTTTCCAGACAAGATACATTTTAAATATTTTATTTGTATAGCTCCTACTATAGGTTCTTTACATAAATGTTGATGAGTTTACAGATGTGCCCCTGCCCTGAGGATCTTACAGTCTCATTAGACAGCATAGAAATGAATGGAAAGGAAGCAGCAAAAAGCAGTGTGAATGCCCTCCCTAGGCAGATTGTAAAGGTTCTCTGCCCCAAGTTGCATTTCTCTTCTCATGCAGCTGCTCCCACAGGTGCATAGAGGTGCAAATGGTACCCCCGGACCATGGTTTACTTAATAGTACTATGCAGCTACATACTGCTACATGCAGTTTAGTTGGTTACATGCAGTTTAGTTGGTAATGTAGTCTCTGGATTTAAAAACAAAAATAAGCATGCTATCTGTAGTTACTTATACATACAGTATGTGGCATATTTTATGTAATTACACTGTCTTTGCCCATTAAAGTCCATGAGCCAACTTTTAAAATACATGCTTAGGGGTGGATCGCCCCCTCCTGTAGAAAAGCATGTAGGAGAAGATTAAGGTGGAGAAAGATCTCTGTGAGGATCCCCTCATAGAGTTGAGAGAAGGAGTTTGCTTTCTTCCCACAGAATGAGCCATGAGGCTTGCCCTCAAACTATGGGCATCATCTGGGATCCACAGAGGTCACTGGAATCCACAGAGATTCTCTGTGCCTTCCCACTGTCTCAATGCTCTGTTGTGACCATAACACTGCCAAGGCAGCCAAAGAGCCACCACTGCTCCTGGGTCTCTGTTAAGGAGTGATACCTGCCACACAGGGAGCTCTGCAGTAAAGACAATATAGCATAGGTGTTATGTTATCTTTTCCAGGTAATACCTGCTGGCCTGGTGGTGAGAGAATGTATGTCCCTTTTGGCCGTCCTTTCAGTCCACTCGATTCCCTGCCATCTCTGTCTTTATGGATCCCAGACACATAGATAGCCCTTCAAGGGAAGGATAGCAATGGTGCCTTGGAAGTACTGGCCCCTTCCCTTCTGTGTGGCAAGAGGGAGATCACACATGGAGGGGCCCTCTGCTCTGGAATCTTGAGGGGAGAGCACAATCTGGCTCAGAGTTTTGACTCAGACAAGTCTTTCATTGATGTCAGTTGACTTGTTGCCTGTGTAAAGATCAGTGTTGGCAATTTCCTGGGGAAAAACTAGTTTAGGACAGGGCACTGGTAAATACTGGGTTAAACTCAGTTGAAACCAGGAAATGAGGAAAAATAAAATTATTATTAGAATATGCAAATGAAAATTACTGAAAATATTTAGCAATTTGATGATAATTTTGCAGTATAAATAATATTGAAAACTGAAATATGAGTCATGATATGTATAACTTCCTTGAGAAAATACTGAACCAAAATGTATACAGACATTCCAATATTCAGTATTATAATTACATATATTAGTGTTATGACTACTTTAGTTTATTTTTTATTTGTACAACCCTAAATTAATCTCTGAATTTACTGCCTTATGTAAGCACAGTTTGAATGTGTAACTAAAAGTAAGTGTAATGTGGTTTGCATTAATGATACAGATTTTAAAAGAGAAAATGACTTGAACTGGGACTAATTAGTTTTTCACAGGGTGGTAAAAAACATGATTTTTTAAAAACCACCTCTGGTAAATACCATGCCATCCTTGGCAAGAACTGAGTAAAGACATCAGGCATTGAGCACCAGTAGGGCTCAGATGTGTGTATCTAGTGCTATCTAGCCCTGAGTTAAGAATAATTGGTATTACAATCAGAAAAGGCTGCTTAGAGAATCTGATCTGCTGCCTTCATTCCGTATTTATTACACCATTCCAGTCAATGTCTCTTCTATCCTGTCACAGCATATAATCTTCATTGATGTTACTCTCACTTACCAACCTTGGTAATCTATTCTATTCTCCAGTTTTTTTCTTTTGTTGAGAACATGAAAGGTCAGCAAGTAACCCAAAAAGTGTAAAGTACTTATTGGGACTTCTGTGCATTATAAAATAAAGTGTAAGCTAGCTTTGATAACACATTGCAATGAGATCAAAGTGCACTATATCACTGATATTGAGCATGACCCTCCTGTTCTGCTACAAGCACAACTCCCATGCTGGGTCCCAGCAGCAGAAAGTCCATTCTCTGTTGCCATGGAGGTGAATTTGAGCCATTAACATGAGAATATTTTCCAAAGTCCATTTTTTTCACCTTTCCAAGAATAAATAAATTATCAGTGTCAGTTCTGGAAATGTTTGTATTTAAAATGCTTTCCGTGAAGAGAAGATTCTGAAATGGGCTTAAAATGTGATTTTTTTTTTAGTAGCAGCTGGTCACATGGGGTTTTTGTGTCCCTTTACTATAGTCATCTTTGGTTTTCTTATACTTCTCTTTCTTTTCTATATCATGCTTTTCTTTTCCTTCTGTTTTTCTTCCCTTTATCCTTCCTCCCCATTATTTTTATGTCATTATGTTCTCTTATCTATCCTGTGCCCATTGCTTCTCTTATTTTAGTAATCTTCCCAGTTCTCCTACTTGCCCCTTTTAATCCTTGGACTTTTGGTTTTGATGCCCAGCCACTATAGCATGGAGTCTTCTGGCTGTAAACACTTCCTAGGGTAGTCTGCCAGGGCAGCAGGTATTAAGGATTTGGGGGATACTTGTGTGATCTGAGAAGTTCAGAGATGCACAAGGGCTAGCAGAAAGACCAAAGATTGTTTGCAAACCTTAAAGAGGGTGGGTAGAGGAACCAGGGTTATCTATGTATTATCTGAACACTTAATAATTGTTAGACCTGTAGTGAACCTTGAAGTCATGAAATTGAACAGTGGTTCCAGGTTCACAATGTGTTACAAACCTGAGAAGAGGACATTTGCACAGTAAGGAACTTTGATACTCCTGCACAAACATTTTCCCCTGCACTTAGCATCATATCTGAATGTTTGCATTCATATTTAATAATTTTATTAAGATGATGTTGAAATAAAAAGAAAATGGTACAGAGTTTAAGCATAGAAGTTTCTGGTTATCAGGGAATAAGGTACAGATTATCAAGGGGTGTGAAATTCGGTTTAGGAACAGGTGGCGTAAGGAATACATAATCTGCAGTCTCCCCAGTTGGGGGTAAAAGTTTAATGGGTCAAAGTACAGACATTGAGATATGGGGGTATGTTGTTCATATAATGGCTATGTTCAGGTGTGGAGTATAATGAGTGGATACGATGATGAGGATGGATTTACCCTCATTTGGTGGGATTTAATGTTCAGTGAGTTTATGGTTCCAGTTCATATGGTCCAATAGAAAAAGTCTCTCAGTCCCTTTCCCATAGTTGATGCACAATGTCATACCGGCTCACACCTCCTGGTACTGTCGGTGGCCGGAGATGTGTTTGATGTAGATGTCCCTGGACCATCAGATGGTGTCCGAGACCATGAGGTGCCGCATAAGCCGTGCGTAGCATCCCTCAGGTCCGCAGCACGCGCTCATTGCAGGGGTTCCATGCGCCCAGTACTACCAAGCTGATCTCTCCTAAACAAACTCTGATGAGAATTTGACAATTCTGCAATATCCCTGCACAATTAGGTTTTTCCTTTCTAAGATGAAGTCAGTGGGACAAATTCTTCTCTCAGTTGAACCTTTGGTAACTAAAATGAAGTCAGTGGGTCAGAATCTGATCTCAGCAGTGTAAAATCAGAGTGAGTACACTGGTGACAATGGAGTTACTCTGAATTTACACCAGTGTAATTGAACTCAGTCTAGCCTCTTGCAGTTTCATGAGAAAAAAATTTTCCTCACAGTGTCAATGATTTGTTCTTCACTGGTTGTATTGAAGTAGTAAGTACCTCCATATATTGGAGTCTAAGGGTAAGCAGCTATACGTGACACAGCAGCCATCCCTGCAGAAGTTACAGAGAGTACAACAATAACACTGATTCAGCTCTTAATTCCTGCTTAAACGTCCTGGTGCTGTGCTTGACTTAAAGGGTGTGTTGAATTGTCACTGGGAGAGAGAACAAAGCTCTTCACTTCCTACGTTGGCAGTCTGAATGAACAAGGATGGGTAAGGAATGTGTTAGCTGCTGAGTGAAACACGCTTTCAGTAAACATATTTGATGTTAAAATTTGGTTAAATTCATTCTGGAGATCGTCTCAGTGTGAACCATAATTATACAATTCTGAGGTAATACTGTAATCTTGGGCTGCTTTTACTTGGATACATATTACAGCTCAAATCTGGCCATATTCAGTAGTCCTCGTTTGAGCAAAATGGCTACAATGAAGAATAAAAGTGAGTTGGCCAGATTCTCCTCTCACACGCACCAGTTTTACTTGGTGTAATTTAATTGACTGCATAGGAGTTACTCCTGATTTACACTGGTGTGAGAGGAGAATCAGGTCCAGTATCTGGAAAACAAAGTGGAGGGATTGACATAACTTCTTTCTTCCATTAGACATTTTCATATACTCTGTTCTTTAAGTTAAGAACTGTACAATCTTGGTTCGCTTCCTCAGTGATTTAATTTCTGATCCTCTCTTTCAGCATTTGGGAATGAGCAGGGCTGTCAATGCTAACATATGGCTTACTGCAGCAGTGCTTACAAAATTGCTCTATAGCCTCGCCTGAGAGAATTCAGCATCCCATGTACTTGTAGTTGCATGCCTAGCTCCATGGTGTCAGCATTCAGATATGGTTCCAGTTATTTATTACAACAAATATTTTTTTAAAAAAACAATATGTGGAGGTGACTGTTTATTGGGTGAGAATGGACAACTGAGAGTGATGTGAGAGGTTAATTTTTACATGTCAGATTAAGAGGGACTTTTTACAGAGCAGCTGTTTCATCTGTTGAAGTTTCTCTGTCCTGTATTTTACTATAATTTTTTTTAAAGGAGAAGATTAATTGTTTGGCCCAAAAAGTCTGAAAAATCACATGCCATGTATGTACTCCAGTGACTATAGCAAAACTTAGCCTTAGAAAATTGCATGACTAGGGAAAGCAGATTTTTATATGCAGTTTAAAAATACATATCTACTGGGTAAGCAGGCATAAGTGGCATGTGGGCAGTAAGTTTTTTGATCATGCTGCATTTACAATTCTCCTTCCTGTGCCACAATTTCTGGGGAGTCTGTTTTGTTCTATTCCGGTGTACGCCAATGTTTTTCTTAATTATTTCTGACAGTTTGATAATTGTGTGAGCTTTTTCAATCAGCCGCTTTCAAGAACTCAGAATCTGAATTAATTCTCTAGAAGAGACTAGCTAATGTCTATCTTTGGCAAAGAATAACGGATAGGTCACTGGAAATAATTAGGGAAACCAATTGTGTACACCCCAACTGAAGAAATTATTTTTTGGGTGTTCTAATCAATATCTGATGCTTTTGTTTGGATGGGAACTGTAACCACAGTAACTAAAAGCCAGTTTCTGGACTTCGATGTGGAGGAGTGGGGAGAGTACTCTCCTGAAATGTCTAGCGAGAACACAAAAAGTGTCTGAGATAAAATTAGCAACCTTGTTCTGTTGAGCCATGAAACCCCATTTGATCAGCAGCTGACTTTAGCCAAATTCTTTGTAAAGACACCCCTCAGCAACATGTGTATAAACAATAAGTGCCACTCTAATAGCAATGCAAAGGTCAAATTTAAAAATAAATAAACAAAAGCAAGGATAAAAATTGCTGACCATGCGCCCAATAATCTCCTGTGGAAGTCAGGGGACTTTTCAATTCACTTCACAGCAGGCAATATCAGACCCCGTGTCTCTATGTGGTAAAGTTCTTTGTTTTTAACAATTTCACTTTTTAAAAAATTGGTAAGATATATAACTTTGACCAATTGATAAGGCTTATCCAGGTCTTAGTTCCACTAGCTCATAGAAGTTGATAGGAGTCAAACAGAAGTGTTTACATTGTCATGAGATATAGTAGGCTTGTGTTTATTTTGGCATTCTGAGCCTGGCTTGTTTCATTGTGCAGATATTTATGTGCAGATTTTTAGTTCTGGTGAGTTTTGTTATAACTGGTCTCCAAACTAAATACTAATCCAGCTTCTTGATATTAAAAATGTGCTATCATCTTAGTCAATGACTCAAGGCTGTATTTTTTTTTCTCATTGGGTCAGATCTAACTTTAGGATGTCACTAAATATACAACACATGGAAATAATTCATTTAAGAGGGGGCTTCCCCCCCGCATGTGGCTGTTAATTAGCAGATGAATTTTGATGTTCTAATTGATCTGCTACAGAGACAGCTGTGTGCCCCAGCTGTCCTCCATTCCAAAAGGCCTCCATATAAGGGCCAGGGGGAGAGAGGGGAGCAGTGCTGCTTCTGACAAATTGATTTAACTAGAGTGCACTGCCTTCAGGGAGCCATACACCACACTGTCACTGCAGATGATTGCACCCTTTGTGGACTCCAAACACTGTAGCACTGTAATTGCCCACCAATGTCCTTTCCATTGCTTTGCTGAAATTCAATTTTTCATGCCTCACCAAGCATTTTTTTTTCAGTTTAGAAATACTGTACTCTGCCTGATTTCCATTTCAAGAAATGCAGACTCTTCAGAATGTGGTTATGTTGTATTTAATGTAGCAGTAATCACTAAATGGACTCAGTGCCTATCAAAGTATTTGCCGTTTAATTTGCAGAGAAGTATTCTATAATTATATTGTATTTAGCATGTACTCATTATTATGAACCTTGTAATAGCTATACCAGCATGTCACCATTCTTGCAAGTGATGTTCTGTGTGTGTAAAATGATGTCTATTGTCTCTTTTCCATACTTCCTCTTTAACTTGCAGACACGGGTTTAAGTATAGTTATGTTCTATTTTGTGCCACAGGGGAAAGGTACAGCATGTAATATATACATTCCCATCTTTCTCAGAAATGCAACCGAGGCCCCAGGAAGCATAAGCATCTAATTAGTCTTTGTTGTCAGAATCCTTCATGAATAGACTCCACAAGCTGTGCATTGCATCATCATAGCCTTATGGAGGACCTCTATTTGGACTGATGGTACCAAAAAAAGTGCCACTGCAAACTACAATGTTTGTTACATTACCTTTCTGCATACTCCATATATATTCAACTACATCCAACATATTTATGAGGGTGCAGATTTATGGGCTACTTATAAATATCAACCGCTCACTTGGGGCACAGAGAGTTCTATGTTCAGAGGAGAAGTGGCTCATTGCATAGTTTTCCATAGCACATTCCACATTACAGGGAAGTTATGTGATATCTACTTATTCTTCATGCATAGTGTTATGTGTGTGCATGTTGTGCATTAAGCACAAAGGAAACAAATAAGGACTTATGTCATTGCCTGTAGAAGCAGAACGAAGTGTACCTCTGTGCAGATATTTAAAAGCATGAACATAAGAATAGCCATACTGAATCAGACCAATGGTCCATCTAGGTTAGTATCCTGTCTTCCAACTGTGACCAATGACAGGTGCTTCAGAGGGAATGAAGAGAACAGGCAATCATCAGGTGATCAATCGCCTGGCATCCACTCCCAGCTTCTGGCAATCAGAAGCTAGAGATACCCAGAGTGTGAGGTTGCATCCATAACCATCTTGGCTAATAGCCATGAACTTCTCTAATTTTTTTTTAATCCCATTATAGTTTTGGCTTCCACAACATTCCCTGGCAACAAGTTCTACAGGTTGACTGTGCATTCAGTGAAGTACTTCCTTTCTTTAAAAAAGGGAAGAAAGAGAATCTAGGGAACTACAGACCAGTCAGCCTCACCTCAGTCCCTGGAAAAATCATGGAGCAGGCCCTCAGAGGAAAGAAAGGTGGTCAGGAACATGGACTCACCAAGGGCAAGTCATTCCTGACCAACCTGATTGCCTTCTGTGATGAGATAACTGGCTCTGTGAATACAGGGAAAGCGGTGGACATGATATTTCTTGACTTTAGCAAAGCTTTTGATATGGTCTCCCACAGTATTCTTGCCAGCAAGTTAAAAAAAGTATGGATTGGATGAATGGACTATGAGGTGAATAGAAATCTGGTTAGATTGTCTGGCTCAACGGGTAGTGATCCATGGCTCAATGTCTAGTTGGCAACTGGTATCAAGCGGTGTGCCCCAGGGGTCAGTCCTGGGGCTGGTTTTGTTCAATATCTTCATTAATGATCTGGATGATGGGATGGATTGCACCCTCAGCAAGTTCACGGGTGACACTAAGCTGGGGGGAGAGGTAGATACACTGTAGGGTAGGGATAGGGTCCAGAGAGCCCTAGACAAATTGGAGGATTGGGCTAAAAGAAATATGATGAGGTTCAACGAGGACAAGTGCAGGTTCCTGCACTTAGGACAGAAGAATCCCATGCACTGCTACAGGCTGGGGACCGACTGGCTAAGGGGCAGTTCTGCAGAAAAGGACCTGGGGATTACAGTGGACGAGAAGTTGGATATGAGTCAACAGTGTGCCCTTGTTGCCAAGAAGGCTAACGGCATATTGGGCTGCATTAGAAGGAGCATTGCCAGCAGATCAAGAGAAGTGATTATTCCCCTCTGTTCGACACTGGTGAGACCACATCTGGAGTATTGTGTCCAGTTTTCTCCCTTTCCCCTCTCCCAGAAAGGATGTGGACAAATTGGAGAGAGTCCAGCGGAGGGCAACAAAAATTACTAGGGGACTGAGGCACATGACTTATGGGGAGAGGCTGAGGGAACTGAACTTTATTTAGTCTGCAGAAGAGAAGAGTGAGGGGGATATGATAGCAGCCTTCAACTACCTGAAGGGGGATTCCAAAAAGGATGGAGCTAGGTTATTTTCAGTGGTGGCAGATGACAGAACAAGGAGCAATGGTCTCAAGTTGCAGTGGGGGAGGTCTAGGTTGGATATTAGGAAAAACTATTTCACTAGGAGGGTGGTGACGCATTGGAATAGGTTACCTAGGGAGGTGGTAGAATCTCCATCCTTAGAGGTTTTTAAGGCATGGCTTGACAAAGCTCTAGCTGGGATGATTTAGTTGGGGTTGGTCCTGCTTTGAGCAGGGAGTTGGACTAGATGACCTCCTGAGGTCTCTTCCAACCCGAATCTTCTATGATTCTTTTGTTTGTTTCAAATCTGCTGCCTATTAATTTCATTGGATGACCCCCTGGTTCCTGGTGTTATGTGAAGGAGTAAATAACACTTCCTTATTCACTTGTTCCACAACATTCACGATTTCATAGATTTCTGTTATATCCCCTCTTAGTTGTCTCTTTTCCAACCTGAAAAGTCTGAATCTTTTTAATCTCTCCTCATATGGAAGTTGTTCCATACCCTTAATCATTTTTGTTGCCCTTCTCGGTACCTTTTCCAATTCTAATATATCTTTTTTGAGATGGGGCAACCAGAACTACATGCAGTATTCAAGGTGTGGGCGTACAATGGATTTATATAGTGGCATTGATATTTTCTGTCTTATTATCTATCCCTTTCCTCATGGTTCCCAACATTCTGTTTGCTTTTTTGACTGCCACTGCACAGTGAATGAATGTTTTCAGAGAACTATCCCCAGTGACTTCGAGATCTCTTTCTTGAGTAGTAACAGCTAATTTAGACCTCATCATTTTGTAAGCATAGTTGGGATTATGATTTCCAATGTGCATTACTTTGTATTTATCAACATTGAATTTAGACATAGTTTTATGTCAGTGTTGATCACATGGTCAGAACTAAATGATACTTGCTGACATTATTCAGTAAAATGTATCTCATTACTGTACATGTCATTATTCCCCAAGTAGCAATAAAATAGATGTGACAGACAAAACTAATGAAGTATCAGTCTCTTACAAAATGGCTTTCCTTCCTCAAGCATAATAAGAGAGTAGACCAGAAAAAATATGGGCACATACTGGGCATATGTGGATAAGAGTTTTTAAGCTGGAGCATTAAGATTTAAGTAAGAATGTCTTACTAGTTGTAAAGCAAATGTTTCCCTTAATTGGTGCAGCTATTACCAAAACTCCCATTATACTGTATGTTCCTTTAGAAAGATGCATCTCTAACAGGCAACCCTTATAACGCATCTTGCTGTGATTGCTGGTGGAGTGGTTATTTTCCTACTTGAGTAGCATGGCAAGTTGTCTCGTTAAATATTCAGGGAGACAGAATGCAAGTAATGAGACAGCTCTCCGTTAGAGAAATGATGGAGCATATTGAATAACATGTTTTGTATTATAAAATGTACTTATTGGTCATATACTTTCATTTTATAGTAGCCGCTGGTTATTTGCTGTCTAGCACCCTCCATTGCTCCACTAGAGTCACGGGCTCAGGGAGAAGTCTGAGGTTTCATGATCTTCATTCAAACTGGCAGAATCTGGGAGTACCATGTAAATCAAAGATCATATATAGGTAGGGTGATCAGACATCCCAATTTTAGGCGCTTTGTCTTATATATGCACCTATACTACCACCACCCTACCCTCTTTGGGGGAAAAAAGTGTCCTGATTTTTCAACTTGGTATCGGGTCATCCTAATATATAGCACCAGACTTCTTGACTGCTGTGCAAGTGCATAATAGGGAGGAGGATTCTTGAATTCCCCCAGGAGCAGGGAAGCACAGTGAGGAGCAGGCTGTATCCCCTGGAGGATGAAGGGATGCAGAAGCAGTCATTCTCACACTGCATCCCTGGGATGTCCAAAGCACAATCCCTTTGTTCTGCATGCTGGCTACCTGGGGGCAGTGGCTAAAAGTCACAACTGAGCCCTCCCTGAAGTGCAAGCACTCTCATGCTCTGTCAGTTGGCATTACAGCTTCCCCGAGAGATTGTGGCTTTCTGTAATGAGGGTGCAGTTTTTGGCATATATTGTAAGCCACAGCTACAGAAGCAGGAAAACAAAGATCCAAGAATGAAGGTGAGAGAAATAGAGTTGAAAGAATCATGACTTTATTTCGGAGTAGCCAAGATATCCAACCATGACATTATTGAAGTCCCTGTTATCCAAACTGGATGAAAGTAAAGTGAGAGAGGTGCCATGATGCTAGAGGTTCCTTGCCACCAAAATACCAGTATAGAAAGTTAAATATACCATAAAGCTAGCTGTATGGATCTATGCCAACATATAGAGGGGTAAAACACTCCAGACATACCAGTTAGTAGTCACAAACTCATATATTTAAAAATATTTATATAAATGTGTATTTTACATTGCAAAGGTGAAATCCCTACCTAGGGTCGGGTTCTGATCTGGTTTAATGAGAAACTATATCTCTTTCATCATATTATCTTAGAGAGGAAACCACTCTAGTAATCCTTATTTATCAGCAGCACTCTTGTATCCTTTGACTGTGAGCAGATGCCCTCCAGACTGTTCAGCCCACACCTAGATCCTCTCTCTTTTAAAAAGCCTCTTCCTCCTTCCTCTTTATATCTGGTGGGGGTAAGATGACAGCTGCTTTTGTGAGTCAGCAGATTGGATCGACACCAGCTAACAAGGTAAGTGTGTTTCATATAAACACTGGCAACCTGTTACACTGACCTTCTTAGGGATTAACTTGATTTTTTTTTTCCTGCTGGGATCACTTGTATTCAACCGAGTATAAAAATTTTAAGCACTCTCTGACCTTTTTGAAAGCTTACCACCTGCTTCTTGTTCTATGAACACATACAGCTGTGCTGTCCTGGAAGCATTGTAAACTTTACTCATTACTAGCACTGTGTATCTCCATTGTAACATCTAGCTATTCTGCATAATAGAGAAACGCTCATTCCAGAATTTACTGCTTGCCATATTTCCATGCTGTTATTCTTTTATATAATTTACATACAATGTTAACAGCACAAATCCAGTGATTCGCACTAATGGCTGGTAGACTGGCTGTGAAATTCTGAATTTTGCAAACTGACAAGTGATCAAACAATAACAAATCATAAAATCTACTTTGTTCTTTTTACTTTGATCATTGTAATCCAGTTTTTATGACTTTTACTAATATTTTCTAATGCATCAATGTTTGTACAGTGTAGGCACTGTAGCACAATAGGAGTCAACTTAGTTGTGGCTTTTACTTGCTACTGCATTGTAAAACTTTCACACTAATGATAACACAACTTCAAACTTGACTTTCCTGCGGCCTTTGACAGAACAGACTAAGGTGCTGTTGACCTACTTAAAAGAGCTACTGGTTAAGAGCATCCCCTGGCTATAATGAAGTGATGAAGATGGCAAGGGGAAATGTTTCAAGGAGGTAGCCAAGACAACCACCTCTCCTTCCATAGAAGATGTCTGGCCTCCATTTACCAAGGTAATGCAAAGTCTTGGGGTTCTCCTGGATTCAGTGCTAATCCTGGATACCAAGAGGCAGTCAGAAATACATTCTTCCACTTCCAGCTTGCCAGGAAACAGTACCCCTTCCTCTTTGACCCTGATGTAATAAGAGTGATTCATACATTTCTCATCACCAGGCTGGACTCTCATTACTCACTTAGGGCTGGTCTTCACTACCATGGAGATCAACACTGTTGCAATCGATGCAGTGGGTTTCGATTTAGTGGGTCTAATGAAGACCCGCTAAATCGATGGCAGAGTGTTCTCCAGTCAACTCCGGTTCTCCAGCTCCCCGAGAAGAGTAAGGTAAGTTGGCCGGAGACTGTCTCCCATCAACGCAGCACAGTGAAGACACCAAGGTAAGTCGATCTAAGCTATGTCGACTCCAGCTACATTATTCATATAGCTGGAGTAGCGTAACTTAGGTCGATTTACCGCGGTAGTGAAGACAAGCCCTGAAGCTAAGGACTCTATAGAAACTCCAGCTTTTGCAGAGCATGTAACATGAGCGTTTTGTATCATCTGTTGACTTTCAGTTTACTTCTGGAGGCAATTAAAGGCTTAGTCTTAGTTTTTAAGGCTCTCAAAGGCTATGTTAGAGATCACTTTACTGTTCATGGCCCACTTAGGCAGCTTTGCACTTCTGTGACAATTCTGCTGAAAAGATCCAGGACAAAGCTTGTGAAAGCTGGGAATAAGGTGATTTTGGTCAAAGACTCTTGCCTGTGTTTCAGAGCAAGCTACCAGAAGAGATGAGACTGAGCCCCAGACTAGCCATTTATAGAGCGTGTTGTAATCACCTTTGCCCACCTCTTTGTGCAATAACGGAAAAGAGGAAATTGCAAAATATGGGGAGCAATAAGAACAGCTGTTGAATGTTGGTAAAGAGAGAAATGCACTATGGAGACCTCTTTATGAACTATCATTGCTGTAATTGGCAATCAGTCCAGTGATGGGTGTTCTAGAAATGTCTTTGCCAGATAGATATCACGCTAGCAAATGTGCTATAGAATACTTTGTAAGAATAGTGATGTCTTACTCATATGAGAATTGATTACAGCATCTGCTATCAAATCTCTACTGAGAAGTGAGATGAAGCCACTATTTTTTGTGCACATTTCTAAGGTATTTGTGCCTAATAGTGAAGTGGAAATTAATGAGAATCTGCTGTAATATATTGTATAAAGCCAACTGCTGTAACAAATAGCAAAGTCTCAGGAACCAAAATGAATTCTGTGGGTTTCTCATTGAAATAAATGGCACACCCTGTAATTCATGAAAGATCTCACTCTGACCTATGAGACCTTGCTACTTAGCAGCAGTCAGCCCTGCAACTGGTAGTCATTCATATTTCACTTTCCCCAGTTAGTCCAAATAACCAGCTTTTGGAAGAATATGACAGTATGACATATGGGTTGTAAAACTGCTCATAAACCATAATAACATGGCCAAAAAAAATTAGATAGCTATATGTACCCCACACATTGTGACATTTTATGATTAGGAGGTATAGTTATAGCTATTCATTATATCCATTACCTTGCTGACTTGGAAACAGCCTGAAGCTGTTCGAAAAACAGGTTAGAAGTCCAAATTTAAAACAACATATAATAGATATAATTATGGTTCCAGTTCTGTTCTTTTGAGTACAGTTGGTAATTTTGTTCATTTATGGGTGCAAACAGATAATGCTAAAAGACTGGCTTTGGCAGGATTAAGTACATGTTAAGAATAAGTGTAATGCATGGCTATAAAGTGTAATGCATGGCTATAATTCTATTGAGAGGGTTCTGGTAAGATAAGAAATAACCAGAAGCAGAGTTCAAATGATTTTTTTTTACCAGAGCTCCAAGATAGACTTTACTTGTATTTTATTGTTGCATATTATTGTTTTGTTTAATTTAAGGCTAAAATCTTCCTATTGGACACACTTTTTAAAATGAAGTGTTACATTTTCTCTTTACTGGTATTTTCATTTTCAAAAACCAATACAACAGTGGTCTGATCCTGCAAACCCTTCTTCAGAGAAACCCCATTGCAAAGGGCTACTTGTTAGAAATGCAATGATGCAAACCTGGCTTCACTGAAGTCAATGGGAGTTTTGATGTTGACTTTAACGGAGCCAGCATTTCACCCCAGGATTTTTATCAAAAATGAAATACACACAATACAGTTGTTACAAATATCCCCTTGATGTTTTCTCAAAGAATTCTACAACAAATATTCTGTGGCCACTTATGAAATAACCTCCCTCCCCCCCCAAATACACATTACAGCTTTCACCAGACAAAAATGGATTCATATACTGGATAGATCTTTGACATGCTTTTAAGATCGCAGTGTAGGGTCTAGCCCTATTGAGAGAGAAACTTGATACGATGGGCCTGAATCCCCACTAAGTTACTCCAGATTTATAATAGTTTGTAACTCCTTTGATTTCATTGGCATTGAACTAAACTTTCATAAAACAGGAAAATGCTTTGTATATCCAATATATATACGAAACTGTCTGGATATTTCAGAGTAGCAGCCGTGTTAGTCTGTATTTGCAAAAAGAAAAGAGTACTTGTGGCACCTTAGAGACTAACCAATTTATTAGATCATAAGCTTTCGTGAGCTACAGCTCACTTCATCGGATGCATCGGATGAAGTGAGCTGTAGCTCATGAAAGCTTATGCTCTAATAAATTGGTTAGTCTCTAAGGTGCCACAAGTACTCCTTTTCTGTCTGGATATTTGTTTGTTATTTAGGTGATAAAAGGAGTCATACATCAAATTAAGCAAAAAATGATTATTACATTTGCAAACAGCATGATACAAATGTTGCATCAATTAAAACAAAAACAGAGACAGAAATAAATAGCATTATGCCATGTTGTTAGTGTACTGTACATACTGCTTATATGTTGCATTATGGCATACCATACAATTGATACAAAATGGATGGGATTGGAAGCACCAAAATAAAAGCATTAAATTGCTTAGGCTAAGCACAACTACTCAGCTACGAGTCTGAGACCACACTTTAAGAACCCAGACAAGATTTTGCCAAAGATGCTTTAGCCCAGATATTTCTATTAAAAGAAACTTGATTACAGGGATCCTATTTTGCATCATTCAAAGCCCTAACTTTCCTTCCCTTCCTCCTCTTCCATAGTTTTTTGCTACTAGGTAAGTAAGTTAATAGACAGCAGCTTTGTAACAAAAGGAGTAAGTTCTATCTTTGTGCCCCATGTTAGGGACTAACTACTGCAGTGACCTGTTTTGTTCTGTTAGAATCTTCCTAACTTCAGCTCCTGCTTTTTTCCATGTATTACATGGAATGCATTATTGATACTAATAGAACTTTCTATTTTTACTGCGTTTTTAATAGAATTCCAAGAACACATCCTCTGTACTTGTAAGCATGCTAAGACAACATTAAACACATGTAGCATAAGGATCCCTCTAGTTGGACATCCACCTAACCCCAGCCCCTACTACTGTTACACTCACTTTTGTCATATATAAAACAGGCTCATAAGTTCTTGAGGACAAAGACAGTGTCTTCCTCTTTGTTCTGTAAAAAACCTAGCACAGTTCTTGGCAATCTAAAAATAAATGAATAATAATAAAGAATGTTCTTGTTAGTATGAGGGGCATGTTCACTGCAAAAAAATAAGAAATAAGTGTGTGACTGTTGCTGAGACACAGCTCCAGCCCCTCTGGCTACTGTCTTTTCCAGACATGTTAATAAGTTCTTTATTAGACATTATTAACATCAAATGATGACATATTAATAGGTGTTACCCATCCCATTAAAGATCCATTAGGCAGGATGCTCTGCTGACTGACTTAAGTAATACAGGATCTTGGAGGAATATGAATTGAGCTCATCTTGGCAATCAGGTTTTCTCTCTTCCTAATCAAGGATGATGCCAGGTAAAATGCAGAAGATAATAATTTGGACTTTGCTATATAAATTGACATAATCTGAAGTACTAGTGAGCCCACTTACTCAAACATTCAGAAATGAACATTGTGAAATTTGGGGGAAATTCATTATTAAAGACAAGAATGTTTGTTGGTTTTGTAAATAAGGCTAAATCACTACTACATAAATACCGTATGGTTTAAGATAATATAGCTTTTTAAAGTACTGGACTATATTCTGTGTCCCATTAGAAATTGTTTGATCTGCAAGCACAGGTTTCCCATTGTAATCATTGCAATCTACTGCATATGAAAATCAATTATGGGTGCATGGGTTATTCCAAATTCTGAATGGATATTTTAATTTAAAATATTGACAAAATCTGTAATTCCTATTAAAGTAAACAAATAATAGTTTTATTGATAATAGCTAAACCTTTACATTCATTTACAGATAAAAATCTGTGTTAATATTGAGCGTATAATGTCCTTTAAAATAATATTTTAAAAATATAGTTAAAAACAAAACAAAAAATGCTAGAAATTCGGGAAATTATCAGTTAGATTTCCACAAACATCATGAATTTAACCATAGTCTACAATTAATATTGTTTTTAAAAGAGACATGCTTGGAGCAAATTAAGGCATTTCCCAAACAACAATATTTAAGCTAAAAATAGTTGTCCATGCTTATGTAACTTATGACTGGCTTAATGGAATTTGCTTGTAACTTCAGTGAAATCTGTATTTCATAAGTGATTCTCACAAGAGTTACAAGTTCTGTTGGCTGCACTGGAAGCTACCTTCTATGAAGCCTCAAAAGTGGTTCTTGTGATGATTAAGAGCTCCCACTTCACCAGCTGTGTTGTTCCATCAAGCCCCAAATACTTTTCTTCAGGGAAGAGGCTTAGAAACTTGTATCTGTCATGAACAGGAACATACTGAGGTTTGTCAGGAGTTGTAAACTTTGCCAACATCACCTAAGGAGCTTGTAACCATTCCAAGTCTCACATTTCAGGGTTCTAAGATAGGATTTTCAAAAGTTCTTATCATCTTGCACTTAAATAGAGTAGAGTTAGGGCAATACGGAGTTCTCTTGAAATTCTCCCCCCCAAGCCTCACTAGCAAACTCTGGGTGGTTACAGTAGATAGAAGCCCTGATGACATGAGATTCACAGGACTTACCACTTTCTGCCAATACTCATGGTTTATAAAGACTTTAAAAAAAAAACTGCACATAGTTCAGGACCCAGCTTCCATAGTCGGAACCACTTTTCACTACTCCCTGTACTCAGAGTGAAAGAGGGCAGGCAAACTTGACACCCACAATCCAGATGCCTGAGGGAATGTTCCCCCAGGAAATGTTCAAGATTTATTATTAAAAATGGTTCAGATATGGAAGGCTTGTTTAATTTGGGTTTGGCATCAGAAAAATGCATCAGGAATACATTTCTTCATGGTTAATTTTTTGAGAGTTTTTCTGGAATAGACAGTAGTTGAAGGTCTGCTATTTGGAATCTGGAATTTCACCTGATACGTTTATTCGAGTTTGTTATCCTATAAGAAAAGAACTAGGAAGTGTTTTCTAGTTTGTAGCGCCAGAGCATGACCCTTAATACTAATATTTAGTTTTAACAATCAACCCCATACAGAAAGCTCTGGGTGCACTAACAATCAGATTTACAATTCCACAATAATGGCTACACAGCAGCAATAAATAATCACATGCAAGTAACAAATTAGCTCAACGAGCCAATAAATGGAAGTGACAGAAAGCCCCCTTCGCCCCTAGGAACACAGCCTCAACTTTCCCCAAAATTCTGTCAAATAAGTGGCTTTTTTCTGCTTGTCCAAAGGGTCCTCAAGTTCAGGCTCTTAGACCAAGGGAAGGGAGCCAGTTTCCAAATGCTGGGGCCTTCACTGAGAATGCTTTGCTGGCAGCTCCCTCTCTTAACTGAGGGGAATCCAGCTCAAGTGCCTCTGCTGACTCCAGCTGTGGCAGTACGACATGGGAAGAGAGGCAGCCCCCCAATAGGCCATTCCCTGGCCATTTGCCACTTCCTGGAGATGACTAAGTGAGCAGTGCAGATACCGGCACACCAGTGTTATGTGGAGGCACAGATGATCTTCAGTGGGATTCTACCTGTCCCTAGAGGAGGAGAGTGAAGGCAAGACAAAATTTTCACGATCAACAGATGGCTCAGGCAATAGTGCTATAAGGAGAGCTTTGGGGTATTCAACCACTGGGAGGCATTCCTGGACAGAGGACTGTTCTCATGGGATGGACTCCATCCAAATAAGGAAGGTGATAGACTTCGGGGATGGAGGTTGGCATAACTGATTAAAAGAGCTTTATACTAAGAATTTGGGGGAGTTGGTTGGGAGATGCTCATGTAATCTCTACACCTGATTCTAATATTGAGCAGGAGTAAAAGAGGACACAGCAATGGAGAAAGGAACCACAGGGGGTAGGAGAATGGACATCAAGAGGAAAGATTGTTACTGTCAGTGGTATTGGCACTGTCAGGTAGGCGATACTGGCAGTAAAATAACTGTACCTAATCAGGCAAAAAATCTGGGTGAAGCCAAGTAGAAACAACTAAGATGTCTGTACACCAATGCAAGGAGCCTGGGGAACAAAATGGAGGAAATAGAACTACTGTGCAGGAAGTGAAAACAGATATTATAAGGATAACGGGAACATGGTGGAATATTAGTCAAGATGGGAGTACAGGTATTGAAGGGTATGCGCTGTTCAGGAAAGAGAATAAAGGTAATTGTGGTGGAGTAGCATTGTATATTGATGAGATAGACTATAAAGAAATTAGAAATGATGAAATGGATAAAACTGATTTTGTTTGGGTCAAAATCACTTTGAGAAAGAATGCTCCATTGGGATAGTGTTTGGGATCTGCTACAGATGCCCGGGATCTGATCTGGATATGGATAGAAACCTCTTTAATATTTTTAATGAAATAAATACTACTGGAATTGTGTGATTATTAGAGTCTTTAATTTCCCAGATATAGATTGGAGGACAAATGCTGCTACTTAATGGTAGGACCCAGATACTCTTGGATGAGATAGTCAACAGATTTATTCACTAAATAGTCACTGAACCAACAAGAGGTGATGCCATTTTAGATTTAGTATTGGTACATAGGAAGGACCTCATAAAAAAACTAGTTGTAGAGGACAATCTTGGTTTGGCTGATCAAGAGTTAATTTAGTTCCAGGGAGCCCTCTGTAGTACACCTAGCAGAAGACAGGAACAATCATCTCCCACCAGTGTGGAGCTCAAGGCAGAAGATCTGGCTACTGATGCCAGAGCGGGTGTTTCTGAAGGTGTGTGTGTGGAGGTGGAGAGAGAATGCTTGTGCTGGGGGCAGGAGAGGAGAGGATCCTTGTGACAACTTTGTGTGTGTGCTGTGACCCATCTAACACTTTTGATTTGGACTGCCATTCCCCACAGTACTCAGGAGACTTAAGGTCCCAGGATGAGGTATAGCTGAGCCATGAACATGCTTATTATTATTCTGTTTATTGAGGTAGCACCTAGGAACCCCTGTCAGGCACCAGGACCCATTGTGCTAGACACTGCAGCCTGAAACGCCACCAGCCAGATCTGCATACAGAACAAGTGGGGCACAGTGTGGTATAAGCTGGGCTGCCTTTATAGACTACACAGGCTCACCTACTTCTTTCTAGCTGTTCACCGTTTTCCAGTAAAGAGCCAGGCTTGGACATTTGGTGCTATTCGGTAACCACACACATTCAGTGCATGTGACCAACAGGTCTAGAAAGTCAAGGGTGGTAGATGTTACAGAGAATGATACAAAATGTACTTAGATTTCATAGGACAATTACTTTAATTCAGATGTAGCTGGAATTCTTATGGTGAATGAGGTGGTCTGCTTAGATCAACTGCAGTGGCCACAGACTTATTTTGCTTGAAGTAGATGATGTCTGAGTAATTACTATTTCTCATGGAAGGTACGCATTCTTTTGGAAAGGGTCTCAGAAAGAGAGTTACTTCCTCCCATGAATCATCTAACCTTTTTTGTTGGGGAAGAGGGAGAGAGGCTTTACTGTGACCCACTGAGTTTCAGCCTTTTTCACGTTGTCATACTCATCTTCAGCTAGAGATCTTAAGCAATGTGATGCTGTTGCAAAAAAAGCAAAAGCAATTTTAGGTTGCATTAACAGAGGTGTAGCATGCAAGTCATTGGAGGTGATAATACCACTCTACCTGGCGCTGGTTGTCCTTGGCTGGAGTACTGTGTCCAATTTTGGTCACCAATGTATAGAAAGAATGTAGGAAAACTGGAAAGGATCCAGACGCGAGCGACAAAGATGACCAAAGGGATGGAATGCAAGCCATATGAGCAAAGGCTGAAGAAACTGAGTATGTTTAGTTTGGAAAAGAAGAGATTAATGGGGGACATGATAGTGGTCTTCAAATACTTGAAAGGCTATTATAAAAAAGATGGAGAAAAGTTGTTCCCTCTTGCCACAGAGGGCAGAACAAGAGGCAATGGGTTCAAACTACAGCACAGCAGATTTAGATTAAATCTCAGGAAAAATTTCCTAACTGTAAGAACAGTAGGACAATGGAACAATCTGCCTCGGGAGATGGTGGAAGCTCCTTCACTGGAGGTTTTCAAAAGGAGGCTGAACAGCCATCTGTCTTGGATGGTTTAGACACAACAAATTGTGCATGTTGGCAGGAGCTTAAACTAGATGACCCTTGTGGTCCCTTCTAACTCTGTGATTCTATCTTCTCATAGACCTCTCCCCCTCCCAACCTTGATCCCATGGCTCCCCTCTGACAACTGTAATGCCTGGTTAATAGAAAAAAGTAATCCTGGGAAAAAATAGCTTATGAAAATAAGTTAATTATGTGATGAGATGCAGTTGTTTTGTTGTTTCCTCCCCACCCCACCCATTATGCATTTGAGCTATTTCCTTTCCCAAAGTGTAGGACTTTACATTTACTCACACCAAATCTCCCTGCAAGACCCGTTGCTCTAATCTCTCCAGGCCAATTTGAATGTTAATTCCTATATATTGTTTGCTACCCATTCAATGTTGTTGTTGTCCACAGCCTTGTGGTGAGTGAATTTTTTTTCAGTCCACTGACTATCTCTCTTAGGTACTTATTTAGCTCCCATCGCCATGGTATCTCAGTGCCTTGTAATCTTTAATGTATTTATCCTCACAACACCTCTGTGAAGTACTATTTTGCCAATGGGAAACTGAGGCATAAAATAAGTGACTCATCCAAGGTCACACAGTAAGTGTGTGGCAGAGCAGGCATTTGAACCCAGGTCTCTCAAGCCCCAGGTTGATGTACTAACCACCATCCTTCTTCACTGATGAAAGCAGCTGTGCAGAGAGGTGCTTGATTTTTAGATTAGTTGTCCCAAGTGCCCTACAGTGGACTACAGCTAGCAGCAAATGTCATGACTTGATGGATGTTTTACTCTGGTGACAAAAGAACCACTGCACACCACCAATTTGAGAACCATTCCTCGAAAGAAATGTAATATACTTTATATAAATAAAAATAGTTACAATGTCCCCTTCCATTTCTAGCACAAATCCCCTTCTTTCATTCTCTTATTTTTCAAAACTTGTAGTGTCACAATTGGTATTTATTGCTGTGAATAAATAGTTCTTTTAAATTGTAATCAACTTTTTCCTATGCATCACAACTCAGCATTTCCTCACAGCCAGAAAGGGCTGGCTCCCAGTAACATCAATGGGGGTCTTGCCAATGACTTCAGCAGAAGCAGGGTCAAGCCCAAAGGAATCTGCTCAATGCAAATCACAGGAACATTTCAGAACTACTTTCCCTCCTATCACCACAAACCTTCATAATATCTCCCTTTGCATTGAGCTTTCCTCTTAAATTACATTCAGGGTGTTTTTAAAAATGGCACAAGAAAGCCTATTTTGTTAGGTAAGTTTGGAAGGCCCATAGCCACCCAGAATTGTTAAATACTGATATTGTCCCAAAGGCAACAATCAGGGACCCGCCAGCCCTGCAGCACACACTCCTGGTAGGCTTGACAGGATTTGTGCTTGAGTTGGTGAACCTTTCTGAAGTAAATGAGGTTGGCCCTGAGCTTTCAGTGCTCTGGCTACATTTTGCCTCCAGGGCATCGTGGTGAATAGGGTAGCCTTGTTCATAAAATGAGGGTTAACGTATTGTATTGATTGATTGAGGCAACATCCATGTAATAAACGCTGTGTGCAAATTGTATAAATTGTGCTTTTGTTATTATGAGCAAAAATAGAATTTGATTTTAGACCAGCATTAAATGACCTCAGCATCTGTTTATCATAGTTAGATAATTTTTAAAGGTCTCTTTTAAAAGAGTCATTCAGATTTGGTTTCTCTAGCCACTGTTCAAAAACATGCGGAGTGTTTGTGGATTTTAGTTCAGCCTCCAATGTAATGTACATAGAGTGAGTGAATGAGGACATGAGGAAATATATAAAACATTTTTGTTTTTGGCTTACTTTGGTGGTATTTGTTTTTTTTTATTATTTAACAAGCCTATTTGGTTTTTTTACACAC
The DNA here is from genome assembly GCF_009764565.3 of Dermochelys coriacea. Lineage (NCBI taxonomy): Eukaryota > Metazoa > Chordata > Testudines > Dermochelyidae > Dermochelys > Dermochelys coriacea. The sequence goes on along the minus strand of NC_050069.1, from coordinate 158,952,166 downwards.
TGCTGTATTAATCCTGTGTGGGTTTATGCTAGAGAGGTCAACATTCTGCAGTAGGAAATGACTGGTTACATGTCAGTGTTCTCCAAGAGTTCATCTCAATTACTGGATTTGTCAAACATGACAAGCCTGAATGACTGTGAGGTGAAAATAGCACACAGTTTGACTATTAAAGTAATTGGAGCATTGACATTTAGCCAAACTGCAAGAGAATTGCAGTAATAAGTCTGAGAAGCAGAACCATAAGCAAAGCAGAGAATAATATTTTTATAAAATTTGCAGTGAAACAGATGTTTTCTTGTATTTTATTAAAGTGTGGTATAATATCTTTTTGTTTTAAAATTAGATGTTAAATGAAAGAAGATTTGTCTGTCTTTTCTTTTTTGAGAAATGGTAAGGTTTATATGACTAGAGATGCCATTAATATAATATGATATAAATAATAGTAATATGCATAAAATAAAATATAGTATATGTAATACCTGTGTATACACTTTAATATCTATGTAGTTACATACTTTATAGCCATAGCTGGGTAGATATCATTTATGAGGAGGAGTTAATCATATTGCAGTGTTCTGTGATAAATGTGTTTATCATTCTCATATACCCTCTGCCCATTAGTCCACTTCCTTTGGCTTCTACTCTTAACACTCCAAACCTGAGATATTGGACTTAAAATTCATGACATTTGAAGACACAAAAATGCTCTTTTAGGTCCTTTACGAAAGTAGTAGCCTTTACGAAATTCATGAAGTTGTTGTTTGGAATAAAGGCATTATTGCCGTGAGTTTGGAACTGTTGTATTACATTCAAGTAGCAAGTGAATTAATCAAGTCATCCAAAGGAGGGCTGCTCAAACCTATGTACAGCATTTTATCATGTATTTTATGTATGTAAATATGATTTGTGTGCATATTTTCTATCTATATCTCAATATCTATATATCATATCTAATATATAGCTCTCACATAATAGATATAAAATGGTATCATTTCTTGGATGGGAATCAGAATAAACTTGGCATAGACTTAAAGCATTTTTCTCCATTTAAGTTGAGACTTTTAAACAATTTGCTTCTCTTGCATTGACATAAACATCAACTTCTCAGAGAAATATTAAGAAACTGGAGAACAACATGAGCTGTAAGTAAAGGGAAACATTATTAATCTGGATAATTTAATTTAGATTTAAATTTATGGATGTGATTAGAAAAAAAAACTGATTTCATATAAAATCAATGAAACAGCATCTCAGACAACAGCTTAGAAACCAGTCTCTTTCCCCATCTCCAAAATAGGAATTGAAACAATGGTACATTTTTTGGATTCAGTCTGAAGGAATATATCTAAAGCCGATATTCCTGTATTTAGACCAATAGTATAGTCATGTTAATTGGCAATTTCCAAGATGAATTTTTCATGCACGGAATCCTCTCATGTCCCAACTGTCATGTCTGCTGTCTAGGGTCCTGCCAAGGATAGAAGCAAGTACCGTATTCGTCACTTAAAAACTGGGAATGTCCTATTTTAGTGGTATAAAACTCCTAGGTAGTTCAATAATTCCAAAAGGAGAGGGAGAGAGAGCAGAAGGAAGCAAGATTCTGTCTAAAACAAGCATGTCATACTAATTCATACACAAGGCTTTAAAATAAATTAGGTGTGTTAGTTAAGAGTCTCCTTTCTACAAGACAATCCAAGTTAATATTGATTTCTGAATGATGTCATAGTATCCTCTTGCACAGAGTTTACCCCTCCTGGGAAGGGAACTCCAGTTAGTAGGAAGAGCCAGGTAAAGGGGGATTTGATTATTAGAAATATACATAGTTGGCTTTGTGATGACTGGGAGAACCACATGGTTAGTTGCCTGCTGAATGTGAAGGTTGCGGACATCTCAAGACATCTAGACAGTCTTGTGCCCAGTGATGGTGAAGAGCCAGTGATCATCGTATGTGTAGGTACCAGTGATATAGCTAGAAGTGGGAAAGAGGCCAAATTTAGGCTACTAGGTAAGAGATTACAGTCCAGGATATCCATGGTAGCATTCTCTGAAATGCTTCTAGCTCCACGCACAGGGCCAGAAAGACCTGAAGAACTGCAGGGTCTCAATGCATGGATGAGATGATGATGTTGGGAGCAGGGTTTTAGGATTATTAGGAACTGAGGAACCTTTTGGGAAAGGAGGAGCCTATACAGGCATGTAAAATTAAAAAGGTTGTAGAGGATTTTTTAAACTAGGGTCTGGTGTAGACTGATAGGTGCAGAGGAGAATATGGTTTGGAAAGAGACATCCTTTAGGGATGAATTTATTAAAAGGGGAAATGCTATATACTAGTAAAGAGGATAGGAAAGAAGTTGGAGCTAGTGAGGAATAATCAAACGTAAAATAGTACCATTTAAATATAACATACAAAGGCAAGAAACTGACCATTAACAAAATATACAAGTGCTTATGTACAGATGCTAGAAGTCTAAATTCTGAGATGAGTGAACTAGAGTGCCTGACTTTAAATGAGGATATTAGTATAATAGGCATCATGGAAACTTGATGGAATGAGGATAATCAATGGGACACGGTAATATCAGAGTACAAAATATACAGGAATGACAGAGCACTGGTGGGAGGAGTTGCACTATATGTGAAAGAAAGTCAAATAAAGTAAAAATTTAAAAAAAAAATTTCAATCAAATTGTACCATAGACTCTCTATGGATAGATATTTCATGTTTGAACAATAGGAGTTTAGCAGTAGGAGTATACTACCGACTGTCTGACAGTAATTGTGAAATGCTCAAGGAGATTAGAGAGGCTACCAAGGCAGAAAATGTAATAATAATGGGGGATTTCAACTATCCCCATATTGATTGGGTACATGTCACCTCCATAAGGGATGCAAAGATCGAATTTCTAGACACCATAAATAGCTGCTTCTTGGAGCAGCTTGTCATGGAACCTCAAGGGGAGATGCAATTCTTGATTTTGTCCTGAGTGGAGCACAAGATCTCATCCAAGAGGTGAACATAGCTGAATCACTCAGTAGTAGCAACCATAATATAATTAAATGTAACATCCTTGTAGGGGAAAAAAGCTAAAGAAACCCACCACAGTAGCATTTAACTTCTAAAAAGGGAAGTACACAAAAATGAAGAAGCTAGTTATGTGGAAATGAAAAGGAACAGTCACAAAGCTGAAATGCCTACAACTGCATGGAGACTATTTAAAAACACCATTAGTAGAGGCTCAAACTAAATATATACCCCAAATTTAAAAAAAAAGGTAAGAGGACCAAAAAATGCCACCATGGCTAAACAGCAGAGTAAAAGAGGCAGTTAGAGGCAAAAACGCATCTGTTACAAATTGGAAGTCAAATCTTAGTGAGGAAAATAGAGAGGAACATAAACTCTGGCAAGTCAAGTGTAAAAGTATAAAGCAGGCCAAAAAAGAATTTGAAGAGCCACTAGCTAAGGATACAAAAACTAGCAGCAAAACAAAACAAAACAAAACAAAAAAAGCACATCAGAAGCAGGAAGCTTACCAGTCAGTGGGGCTATTGGACAATCGAGGTGCTAACGAAGCACTCAAGGAAGGCAAGACCAGTGCAGCGAAGCGACATGAGTTCTGTGCATTGTTCTTCACTGCAGAGGATGTGTGGGAGATTCCCACATCTGAGCCATTCTTTTTAAGTAACAAATCTGAGGAACTGTCCCAGATTGAGGTGTCAGATGGTATTCACCCAAAAGTTCTGAAGGAACTCAAATATGAAATTGCAGAACTACTAACTGTGGTATGTAACCTATTGCTTAAATCAGCCGCTGTAACAGATAACTGGAGGGTAACTAATGTAATGCTGTTTTTTTCAAAAAGGCTCCAGAGGCAATCCTGGCAAAGAGAGACTGGTAGGACTAACTTCAGTAATAGGCAAATTGGTTGAAACCATTGTAAAGAACAGACATATCAGACACAGATAAATATATGTTGAACAAGAGTAAGCATGGCTTTTGTAAAGGGAAATCATGCTTCACCAATCTATTAGGGTGCTTTGAAGGGGTCAAAAAACATGTGGACAAGAGTGATCCAGTGAATTTAGTGTAGTTGGACTTTCAGAAAGTCTTTGACAAGATCCCCCCACCAGAAGGCTTTTAAGCAAACTAAACAGTCATGGGATAAGATGGAAGGTCCTCTCATGGGTCAGTAACTGGTTAAAAGAAAGGAAACAAAGGATAGGAATTAATGGCCAGTTTTCACAGTGGAGAGAGGTAAATAGTGGGGTCCCCAATGATCAGTACTGGGATCAAAGCTGTTCAACATATTCATAAATGATCTGGAAAAAAGGGGTAAACAATGAAGTGACAAAGTTTGCAGATGATACAGAATTACTCAAGATAATTAAGTCCAAATCAGACTGCAAAGAGTTATAAAGGGATCTCACAAAACTGGGTGACTGGGCAACAAACTCAGAGATGAAATTCAGTGTTGAGAAATGCAAAGCAGTGCACACTGGAAAAAATAATCCTAATTGTACATACAAAATGTTAAGGTCTAAATTAGCTGTTACCACCCAAGAAAGAGATCTTGCAGTCCTTGTGGGCAGTTCTTTGAAAACATCTGCTCAATGTGTAGCAACAGCCAAAAAAGCTAAAAAAAATGCTAGGAACCATTCGGAAAGAGATAATAAATAAAACAGAAGATATCATAATGCCACTATGAAAAGCCATGGTAGATCCACACCTTGAATACTACATGCAATTCTGGTCACCCCATCTCAAAAAAAAAATTAGAATTGGAAAAGGTGTAGAGAAGGGCAATTATGGTTAAACATTATTAGGATTATGGAATGGCTTCCATATGAGGGGACATTAAAAAGACTCAGAGTTTTCAGCTTAGAAAAGAGATGACTGAGAAGGAATGTGATAAAAGTCTATAAAACAAGAATGCTTTATCCCTTACCATATTGGCTAATATCCATTAATGGGCCTCTCCTCCATGAACTTATCTAATTCTTTTTTTAACCCAGTTATACTTTTGGCCTTCACAACATCCCTGGCAATGAGTTCACGGGTTGACAGTACATTGTGTGAATTAGTACTTCCTTTTCTTTGTTTTAAACCTGTTGCCAGGATCACCCAATGAAATTAATAAAGCATTTAAGCTAGGGTTGTCAAGCGATTAAAAAAAATTAATCATGCGATTACAAAAAATAATGATTAATCGTGCAATTAATCTCACTGTTAAACAATAATAGAATACCATTTATTTAAATATTTTTGATGTTTTCTACATTTTCAAATATATTAATTTCAATTACAACACAATACAAAGTGTACAGTGCTCACTTTATATTTATTTTTATTACAATATTTGCACTGTAAAAAACAAAAGAAATAGTATATTTCAATTCACCTAATACAAGTACTATAGTGCAATCTCTTTATAATGAACGTTGAACTTACAAATATAGAATTATTTACAAAAAATAACTGCATTCAAAAATAAAACAATGTAAAACTTCAGAACCTACAAGTCCATTCAGTCCTACTTCAGTCAATCACTCAGACAAATAAGTTTGGTTACAATTTGCAGGAGATAATGCTGCCCACATCTTGTTTACAATGTCACCTGAAAGTGAGAACAGGCGTTCTCATGGCACTGGTGTAGCCGACATCGCAAGATATTTACGTACCTGATGCACTAAAGATTCATATGTCCTTTCATGCTTCAACCACCGTTCCAGATGACGTGCCCATGCTAATGACAGGTTCTGCTCGATAACGATCCAAAGAAGAGCAGACCAACGCATGTTCATTTTCATCATCTGAGTCAGATGCCACCAGCAGAAGGTTGATTTTCTTTTTTGATGGTTCTGGTTCTATAGTTTACTCATCGGAATGTTGATCTTTTAAGACATCTGAAAGCATTGTCCACACCTCATCCCTCTCAGATTTTGGAAGGCACTTCAGATTCTTAAACCTTGGGTCTAGTGCTGTATTTATCCTTAAAAATCTCATATTGGTACCTTCTTTGCGTTTTGTCAAATCTCCTGTGAAAGTGTTCTTAAAATGAACATGTGCTTGGTCATCATCCGAGACTGCTATAACATGAAATTTATGACAGAATGCTGGTAAAACAGAACAACAGACATAAAATTCTCCCCCAAGAAGTTCAGTCACAAATTTAATTAATGCATTATTTTTTTAACGAGCATCATCAGCATGGAAGCATGTCCTCTGGAATGGTGGCCGAAGCATGACGGGACATATGAATGTTTAGCATATCTGACACGTAAATACCTTGCAATGCCGGCTACAAAAATGCCATGTGAATGCCTGTTCTCTCTTTCAGGTAACATTGTAAATAAGAAGCAGTCAGTAGTATCGCCTGTAAATGTAAACACACTTGTTTGTCTTAGCAATTGGCTGAACAAGAAGTAGGACTGAGTGGACTTGTAGGCTCTAAAGTTTTACATTGTTTTGATTTTGAGTGCAGTTATATAACAAAAAAAATCTACATTTGTAAGTTACACTTTCACGATAAAGAGATTGCACTACAGTACTTGTATGAGGTGAATTGAAAAATATTTATTTTTTATCATTTTTACAGTGCAAATATTTGTAATCAAAAATAATGATATAAAGTGAGCACTGTACACTTTGTATTCTGTGTTGTAATAGAAATCAATATATTTGAAAATTTAGAAAAATATCCAAAAATATTTAATAAATTTCAATTGGTATTCTATCATTTAACAGTGCGATTAATCGCAATTAATTTTTTTAATCACAGTCAATTCTTTTGAATTAATCACGTGAGTTAACTGCAATTAATCTACAGCCCTAATTTAAGCATATGCTTAAGTCCCCAATTGCAAAACACATAAGCATGTGCTTTAAATCGCACTGCAGTCAATGGGATTTATGCGCACACCTAAGCGCTTTGCTTAATAAAAAAACTGGCACTTTTGTTAGAAACACCACTCTATTTTAGAATGTAGATTATAAAACAAACTAGATGCACAAAGAGACCATTGTAATAGGTGTTGGCAATGTTGTTGTAACCGTGTTGGTCCCAGGAGAGATGTGGTTGGTGAGGTAATGACTTTTGTTGAACCAACTTCTGTTAGTGAAAGAGACAAGGTTTTGAGCTTACAGAGCTCTTTTTCAGGTCCTGTAGGATCTGGCCCAGGTCCTGAAGAAGAGTATTAGTTCCTTTTACATATCTACAATTTATACTGCAGGTACAATGTATTTACATATAAATGAACAACTTCCAACTGCTTGCATCTAACACCCTTCCTGTAAAAACATATAGCCTGATTCTTCTCAAGCACTGGTGTAACCCCATGACTTCTCTGGAGTTACTCCTGATTTACACTTGTGGGAGGCCTGGTCTACATTTAAATTAGGCTGGCATAGCTACAGTGCTGAAGGCTTGAAAAATGCACACATAGTTAAGCCCACATAAGCCGCAATGTAGACTTGCGTAGGTCAAGGGAAGAATTTTTCCATTGACCTAGCTACTGTTGCTTGGGGAAGTGGATGACCCACACCAATGGAAAAAGCCTTCCCTCGCTGTATGAAGCATCTGCACTATGGAGCTTTAGTGGCATAGCTGCAGCTGCTGTAGCATCCATAATGTAAACATGGCCTAAGTGAGATCCAGTGTCCCCAGTGATGAAACTCTGACACACAGATTGTGGACCAGATCATCAGCAGTTGGAAGTCAGTTTAGCTTTTGATAATCTGGCCCATCATTTCTTTTGCTGTTTGTTCTCTTTTCTTACCTTGGAGTTCTCAGGCTTTTAATTTTTAAAATTCCATGGTGAAACTGGTAGTGAAATGAGCCTATAAAGGAAAAAAAATAAAGATCGGGAAACAGTTTCTTTAGGTTCCAGAGATTGAGGCTGGGTTCCAGCATTCATGTATTCAATCTTGTTCTACATCTACAAAATTTTAGTTTGTGATTTTACAGTTACTTTTTGATCTGTTTAACAACAAAATAGTCTGAATATAATCCAAAATGGGACAATTTAACTGCAAGGTTAATAATCTTGAATCTAGAGTTGATGGTTTAGAATAGTAGCTAACCAAGAGAGATTAGAGGACTATATGCAATACAGATGAAATGGTGCCCTCCACAAGGGAAACATCCACCGCAATTAAAGGGAAAATGCATCAATGTTTTGGTCCAAAATAGTAAGCACTAAATTTGGAGCCCTTTGTTAGGATTCTCAAGTAGGAAGAAGAGGTCAGATGACAACCAGGATAAAAGCCTCACTTTTCAATTTTCAGGCATTGGGGTGAAGAGAGAATATGCACTGACAGCAAGAGAATGTATTTGCATATATGAGTCCCGCAACCTATACTAAGAGGTTTGAATATTTTCTTAGTCTGTGGTAGCTGATGCAAAGGCATTGCTTCCTTACCTACTGAACACAAGGATACAGCAATGAAGGGAAGGTTTATCTACTGCTGTGTAAGTCACCATCTGGCAAAAGGTTGCTGGTAAAGGTTTCAGGAGCAGCAAGGGAATCTTCTATTGATTTGGGTCCATGTTATGCATCTGCCTAGGCAGCTAATAGAATGGAAAGAATGTTGTTTCCCTTGAGAGGGGGAGGAAAAACAGCAGAAAGTTCACACAAAGGACTCCCCAACATCTGCGTCCTGCAGATGTCAGATTTGTATTATGTTGCCCCAGAGGAGGGTGCTACAGGGGGTGTTCTCCACAAACTGGATGAGGACAAGTTGGTCCCTTCATTATCCAGTGGCCAAAATCCCAGGTGGCAGAAGCACTGGGCTGTAAGTGCTTTTCTCTATCCCATACACAGTGTTTATTTTCAGGTTAGGGCCCCTGGGCTACAAAATTTTAATACACCAATGCTGTAATTTAAGAATATGGTGGTTTGTTCTATGGCTTCCATGTCTGTGGGCCAGATCCTGAGTTACTTACTCGGGTTTTATTCTGGCAAAGTCCCAGTGGTAGATTGCCTAAGTAAGAATTGAATAAGTGCCCTCAGGATTTGGCTCTGTGTTTGTAACTCACTGCCTAGAGGCGCGTGCAAGTTATCTAATTCATTTAATCGGTAATAGTTGCTAGTTCAGTTGCTTGATGCTACAGTTTAATAATTATCAACGGGCCACAGATCTGATGGGCCTTACTGATGGAAGACTGCTTCTCCGAGTGAGAAACTGCAGTAATTTTTGAAATGGGTCTTTCTCCAATCCATTTGGCTCTGAAATATCATTGACTTTTCAAAGGCGTTGCCCTCACTCTGACAGAGGAAAAGTTTCCCCACTCAACCATCATTTTCCCCAAGTGAGTGTTATAATATAGGGAGCCTTAAGAGCCAAGATTGGTCCTCATGTGACACAGGTTCCTGTGAGCAGCTCAGGATGTGGACTGGGTGAGGCCTCTGTTTTGTAGCAGGCAGAGCTGCCTGCACATTGTGTCTTAAGAATAAACATCCTTTTATTGCATAAAGCCATTTACAGCTTGTTTCATTTCTGACACTTATCGGTAAAAGTGGCATTGAAACACCAGTTCCAGCAGATGATAGCGTGTCCCAGAGTGTCCTTCAGTGGACAACTTCAATGGGAATTGTGCTCAGGGTCTTCCACCTTCTGTGAGTCTCAGTAAACCTTCCTTTTCCTATAAGTGGTGTTCAGCACTTCACTCTCTGCTCTGCTCACCCAAATACATGGGTGGATATATGGAGATGAGCTCACAGCCATATTAATAAGATGAGTCCTCTGAAAATATTTTAAAGATCTGGTCCTGCCACATAGCAAATCTTTGGTGGGGGAAAGAGAAAGTATTATTTTCTTTACTACACATACTTGAATCAGAACAGAGACATAATGTATCCTTCTTGCATTGCTATGGGCTTTTCAAGAGACATGAGCTTAATTTGCCACCTGTAGCAGTTTCAGTAACAAAAATGAACTATGTGACAAATTACTAACCACGCAGCCAGTTGTAGTAGAAATTAAATGTTAAACAGATGTACAAATTGCAGATATTGTTTGCAGTCCCTCATTTATTTATGTATTTATTTTTATGAAATTGTAAAGCTCAGTTGAGTGTGGTGCACGTAATGATGTGCTTATGCTGTCAGACTTGTGCAATTCTTTATATTTGAAACTGGAACTGTTGTCTTTTTTTAAACTAAATGCTTCCTTGGTGCCTGGAGATGGTCATAGGACCTTCCATGGAATTCTTGGAGCTGAAATCTACTCTATATCCATGAACAAGGGCTTGATCCTGTGAGAGGCACTCTGGTCCCAGTACAGAAAAGCACTTAAGCACTTGAACACTTATGCATACGAGCCATCCCTTTGTAGTAAGGAGATGAGCTTGGGCTGCACTCCACACCAGACCCAAGATCCAGTAGCTTTGGATAAGCAGCGGGTGGGAAGGCCTTACTCCCTGTACTGTCTTGATTGCTCCACATGAGCTAGATTGTGCCCATATCTTACTCCCACAAAGATTGTCATTGTGCCCAATCACTGCATGAGGTGTAGGGGCGGGGAGGGGGAGGAAGAAATGGGAAGGCTTGTTATGCCCTGTCCTGTCTTGCAGTGGCTGCAGGGAAAAGGTACAATCTGATCATTGCATTTTTCAGTAATACAGATTAACACGGCTGCTACTCTGAAACCTGTCATTATGCAAGGCATTGAATTTAGCCACTGAATGCAACCGATGAAGTGAGCTGTAGCTCATGAAAGCTTATGCTCAAATAAATTTGTTAGGCTCTAAGGTTCCACAAGTACTCCTTTTCTTTTTGCGAATACAAACTAACACAGCTGCTACTCTGAAATCTGAAACTTGTGAGTTTTAGCTTAAAAAGTTGGGAGTTTCTGCTGAGTTTTGCTTTCTGATTTGGGATCCCTTTGAACCAACACTCTGGCACTGTGAGCTCCTATTGATCAGAACCAAAGAAAACATTCCCTACTACAAACCCCTGCAAAATGAAAGCATTCCCTTTCACCGTTTTATTATTAGCCTCTTCTTAATAGCGTCGCTTTCTTCCAAATGTCTGTTGTTGTTGTAGTTGTAAAAAGCATCTTTTTATTCTCAGCTAGTTAAGTAGCGCTGGGTTATTCAAAATGAAAATGACACTCAAGCTTCAAAGACTCCTGTACAGTACATTTTTAACACAGCATTTTTAATGAATTCCAGACACTGGAAAACACCATTATCTAGGTTGGATTTTTCTAATATTGTTTTCTGTGGATGCTCGGGCCTGCTGTGCATTCTCTAAAATGAGTTCTCCTGTGAAGCCTCTGTGAAGTGTCTATTAGAGCTTTATTTTCTCACAGCTTTCTGGAATGACTTACTTAACTACATGTCTGTTTAAAAAAGTGTTCAGATGCTGGAGTTAAGAGGAACCCCTGGTTAAGGCTCAGTCCTACTCTTTCTTTGGGGGAAAAGAACCCCAAATATCTCAAAGTTCTATCTTTATACTATAGATGCTAAATCCTGCTCTGACTTGCACCCTGTGCAAACCCATTGCCTTCAATGAGCTTGCTTGGATTGTACCAGGAAGGATGCGACCAGCACAGTTATCTCCTCATCGAGGCAAGTAGGAGTCACTCCTGTGAACCTAAGGGCAGACTTGGGTCCGATGGCCAAAAGCGTAACACCATTTATGCTGTATCCAGTTCTGTTTTATCAGATCTGGACATGCAGATTTGAGTGTCCATGTCCCTGGTTCTCATAGGTAAGGATCAGCTTTTAGTCCATGTATCTCTCTTCCCATGTGACTCTCCAGTTACATGATTTTTGTCTGCCATCTGCCTTATGCTGACTACCCAATCCAGATAGATGTCCAAGCCACTTCTTCACTGGACACATAGGCTAATGTTATAAAGTGAAAAATAAATAACCTTCACATTGAAACATGGCAACATTTTGCAGTTAGCAGCATTTCACAAGATGTCACTTTCAATGATATGCCACATAGACTATGGCCTGCCTCTGTAATAAATACAGAGCGTGACATGGGCTTTCATTTTACTGAGTGGCACTGCCATACATCACAACACATTGCATTCCCCTTTTACATTTTTACAATTTCCCATCTGTTATGTTCTTTCAGATGTGATGTTCTGAAACAATTACATAAAATGAGCAATCCAGATTCGGTTGTCAGTTATACCAGTGTAAATGTGGAGTGACTCTGTGTTCTCCACTGCAACTTCAGTGGAGTCACTCTGGATTTACACTTGTAAAACTGAGAAGAGCGTACTTACCTTATGTTAGTAATTTGTATAGAATTGTACTTGAACTGCATAATGATAATATATCACAGTTAATATCTCTTGTCACAAATCTAAAAGGGATGAGCCAAATACTTTTCTCTGTTACAGGAGGGCACAGCAGAAGGGTTGTCCCTATGTAATGGAGGGCAGAACTGAGTGTGGCTTTAATCCATTCATTGGATTCAGTCTCCAGCGCTCAAGAAGACTACAAATCCACATACCAAGTGATGGATTTTAGCACTGGGAACTTTGAGTTACAGTATTATTTTTATTTCTCTATTTCAGTAGTTGAAATATGTTTTAAATCACTTACAGTGTGTCAGATCCCCAGTGACTCTGCATCAGAGGTGCATTGTTTATTACAGTAACTTCCATGAAATGTGCCCCTGACATGCCTGTTTCAGACAACAGTAATTAAATGTATAGTACAAAATAGTTAAAAGAAGGTAAATTGAGCACTGCAATTTATCCGTTTATATCATCCAAGAGCAAGGAGTCAAAAGATGACAAATATAAAACCGATAAAAGGAAATACATTTTTTACTCAGCACAAAACCTGCAGGCCTCATTGCCACAAAATATCATTGAGGTCAAGAGCTTTGAAGGATTCCCAAAAGGTTTAGACCTTCAGAATACCCAGCTGCAATGGTGCTTGTCATCCAGAGATCTCAGAGCACTTTACAGAACAAGATCAGGATCATCATCCGTATTTTACAGATGGGGAAACTGAGGCACAGCAGTGCAGTGATTTGCCCAAGGTCACCCCACCGGTCAGTGGCACAGCTGGAAATGGAAACAATTCCCCTAGCTCCCAATCCAGCACGCTATAAAATTTATCACACTGGACTTTCTCCCACATTTTATACAGAGAGAGCTGGGCAAAAAAATTTTGGACAAAACATGCAGATTCAGGTTGACCAAAACTTGACTCAAAGCAAATTTGAGTCAATTTCAGCAAATTGTTTCAATCGAAATGAAAAAAGGGGGAAAAATAAAAAATGCCAAAATGAATTATTTCAATACAAGTAAGTCAGTATTCGTTGGAACAGGTGACTAGATCACAGCTATTCCCTCTCCCAGCTGGGTGCCCTAACCACCCAGCTATAGAGTCATTCTCACATTCTCTCTGCCCCCGTGACTATTTCAAGTACTCTTGAAGTTCAAAGTAGAACAGCTTCAACAGGAGAGACTGAGAAAAACCCACTAGAGCACTCCATAGTCCAATGGTTGGAATACACTTCTGAGAGGGGAGCGACCTGGGTTCAAGTCTCTGCTTCACATCAGGCTGAGCAGGGATTTGAACCTTGGTCTACCACATCTGGAATTAATGTTCTAACCACTGGGCTGCTGGGCACAAGTTCACCTCTGCTTCAGTTTTGTGAATCTAGCCCTTCATTTCATTTACTTTTGTTAAAAAATGCCCAAAATGGAAAGAAAATTTTCCAACTTTTCAATCTGATGAAAATTCTAAAAAAATTTCTGTTTCAGTTCAACCTAAACCAAAAAGGTTTTTTTTCCTGAAACTGCCATCAAACTGAAGAAGCAGCACTACTTTTAACCTCTGTGGTTTGTGCTAATTCTCTTTAATCTTTCATTGTGTTAAACCAAAGTCAGTTTGTCCTTTCCTGGGGCCATTACAACATGTGAATCCACGCAAAGATAGGTGTAGAGGTTCTCATTTAGAGGCATTCATTCATAATCCAGTATGACATGTTCCCTTCACACCGTTACCTCAGTTATTTACACTAAATATCTGAACTGTCAATTCTCTGTACACTAAGCAGAATTAATATTGCAACAGTACATTATCAGTAGGGAAAACTTACCATAGCAGTAATGTGGTGTTGCAGTAATGTTCCTGTTCAGCATGAAAGGGAGAGCTATCTATGGTAGCCCATATGAACAGAAACATTTCTTTAGTCAGAAAAAAGTTACACGGATCACACAAAATTGAATTAAGATTTCTAATAGCTAATAAAACGAGTGTGTGTTTTTCTTAAGCACTTCTTGGGAAGGGGCTTGTTTTCTGCTCAATAAATAAAACAGGCTAGCAGAAAATTGGCCTTTGCATGGGCAAAACTGTAAATGCAAGCATAATTTTCCTTTTAGAAAGTGGTTCATTTCTGGTAGGGTACTTCCTATAATCACAGAAGTATTAAAGCTTCACAGCATTATAACTGTGGATATTTGCTAGATGGTGGTGTAATTCCCTATTGTAAAAAAGCAAATCAGTTGTAAATAGGTCGAAGCAAAGAGTCAGTAAAGGGTATAGATGATATGATATAGATGATAGATATAGATATTTATGATATAGATCAGTGAAGAGAAATATGTCAGAGAAATATAATATTTTATGCCAGAATAAGAATATAGACCAGGGCTGTGTGAGATCAACACCAGGCAGAAAGTCCGCTGGGATGTGTTTCTTAGATTCCCTGCTGCTACTTGCTGCATAGCTTCGTTAAACTTTCCAATGACAATGTTCCACTTCTGGAGCACACAAGCTATGCTGGTGCAGAATTTTCCTGAAATCTTCACCTGCCTAATACTGATACAAGAATCCCACAGCCTGAACTTTCGAAAACAAGAAGTTTAGCAGTGAGTTTGAAGTGTCACTGGTGTCTAATAATTTGAACTGATTGAGGAAAATGCTGGTCAGGAGTCCCATTTTCATAAAGAGTGACATTGTTACAAAACCTAAATAAAACTGACGACCCAAGTAGTCTTTAACTCTGTGAATGGTACATATAGTTATTTGTCAATTTGAATGCTTACATTAAGATAAGACTTGATAAAACATTATGCACTGAGGCCACAATTTTGCAGCTGATCCAGGGAGCACAACAATAAAATCACACACAGAAATAAGTGAACGTTAGCCACCAAGAAATTGAGCGTTTATATTGGCCCTTACCGCTTGGGTTTGTATGGCTGGCTATGGCACTGAAATGAAAGTATTGGTGCATCTGTGGCAGGTGATCTCCTCCTATCAACAGATGCTGGAAAGGTGTCTGTGCTGTTTTTAGTAGATGTCTTGCATTCTTTGACACCGTTGGTTATGAGGTTTTGTTGTTTCACCTGCAATGCAGGTCCTCACTGAAGTCAAACATATAGGGCAGGGGTGGGCAAACTTTTTGGCCCAAGGGCCACATCAGGGTTGCGAAACTGTTGTATGAAGGGCCGTGTAGGGAAGGCTGTGCCTCCCCAAACAGCCTGGAACCCGCCCCCTATCCATCCCCTCCCACTTTCTGCCCCCTGACCGCCCCCTCCCAGGACCTCCCGCTCCATCTGACCCCCCCCGCTCCCTGTCCCCTGACTGCCCCGACCCCTATCCACCCCCCGTTCCCCCAGACAGGCCCCCCGGGACTCCCACCCCCATCCAATCCCCCTGCTCTCTGTCCCCTGACCGCCCCCGAACCTCCACCCCATCCAACCGCTCCCTGTCCCCTGACTGGCCGGAACCCCCTGCCCCTTATCCAATCCCCCCGCTCCCTGCCCCCTTACCATGCCGCTCAGAGTGGCAGGAGCTCGCCGCCGTGCTGCCCGGGAGGAGTGGCCAGCCAGAGCGCTGGTGGCACAACAAGCTGAGGCTGCGGGGGGGGGACAGTAAGGGAGGGGCTGGGGTTTAGCCTCCCTGACCAGGAGTTCAAGGGCCAGGCAGGACAGTCCCACAGGCCAGATGTGATAGTTTGCCTACCTCTGATGTAGGGTGAACTGTCACCACTGTGCTGCCAGCCAGCACAACTGCCTTATTTTGAAAGTGTAAGAGGGAGTTAAGGCTTTTGCTCAGTCTCCACCCCAGGAGAATTTCAACTGAGGTGAATTGCACTGTGTCTGACGCAGTAACCGTGAGTGGGTTTGTATTTCAGTAAGTCCCCATCTCTAATTATCTTCCCCCTTAGCCCTTGTTACTGAAAAGGTAGTGCGTGAGGAAGCATCTATAGAAATGGGGGCTTTCTTAGTGTCAGTGTTTGAAGGTAGAACAATCCTCTTCTTCTCAATCCTCTGTTAGTTCCATAAACATTCAATTTAGTCTTTTCGTATGTAAATTAAGTGTCATTAAAGCCCAGCTGTGGTGCTGGATTTGTTTTTATTTGAATACATTTTATGCGTACTCAAGACAACATATATGGCTAGAAGGTACTTTATATCAGTTTATTAAAGGTTACCATTTTTCCTGAAGCATATTGACTTGGACATGTCTGACCAGTGACATTTCAAGATCAAGACCTTTAAGGTACCATGTGTAGAACAAAATGTTAGGATTCTTGGGGTCTTACCTTTTGAGACATTCATTTAGATGGTTGAAACTGTGCCAAGTGAATCTACTAAGAGCTATATCCTGCTCTTTGCAATACTGGTGTGCGGGGGCAGGAGCCATATAGGGAACCATGTTTGTCTCTCTCCACTGCCAGCCCTCCTCCAATGTAAGCCAGGTTAGGTCTACACAGGAAAAATGCGTCATGCTGGAAAATGTGTTCACAAACGTGTTTAACTAACTTGATGATAAACACAATTTTGCCCTTAGTGTGGACAAAGACAGGTGTGTTTAAAAATGTCTGAGCTGGTTGTGGGTCAACCCTTGTTCACATTATAGGCATAGTTGTGTTTAACATTGTGTTAATTAACATTCTAACAATGCCTTTTCCCAGCACAGACACAGCCCACAAGAGTAGGTGCTCTCTCTAGTACTCATGAGCATTCTAGGAGACATGGGGTATGTCTATACTGCAGTTAGACACCTGCAGCTGGCCCCTGCTAGCTCACTCATGCAGGGCTGTTTAACTGCAGTGTAGGCTCCCAGGCTCTGGCTGGAGCCCGGGCTCTAGGACACTGAGGTGGGAGGACCCTGCAGCCTGAGCCCAGAAATCTACACTGCAATTAAACAGCCTGAGCTCTGCAAGCCCAAATCAGTTGGCACGGGCCAGCCACAGGTGTCTAATTGCAGTGTGGACATACCCATGGAGAGCCAACAAGCTAGCCCTTAAGCCATGGCCCCAAAAAGCACAGTCTGCATCTTACAGGGAGTGTCCAACTCCTCCTTGCATTCAGAGAGGAAGCAAAGGGCACTCCAGATTATGTTTCCCTCCACCCCGCCCCACCAAGAAGAATCCTGCTTTGGCCAGCAAATTTCTTGGAGAAGAGAATGCACCAGGCAGCCTCACTGTACCATTCACGGCAAGGCTTAGACCTAAGGCTTGTCTGCATTAGGAACATTACCCTGTCAGCAATGGGGACTTATTATCACCCACAGTTCACCACTTGTAAGGCTCCCCTGGTGGTAGCAGTGGTGGAATGAATTCTAATGTAGCTACGCGGCAGGCATTTTTACCATGGTGTTCTAGGGCTACACAACAAAGTGGTAAAAATGCCAGAGTCCTGTCTACACTAAAGCCCCACCATTGCTGTAATTGATAGAGGATTATGAATCCCAGTTTCGTTAGAGTAGAGACAGACACTTGTTTTAGCTTTAGATTCTAGTCTTATGTCTATTTGGTCATGTATAGGAAGTTATGCTAACCTACCACAGTAAACAATCTGAATAGAATTCTTAAAGGTAATGAAGAGAGTGAAGGAATTCATCCATTACCAACCACAGAGTTTCCAAGAGCTTGACACTGTATATACAATTTCCTGGTCCCGGTTCCCTTTTTGCAGATGCATCATCATTATGTTCAATGGTGACATCCAGGCTGAGTTAAGCATGTACACTTTCTCCTTCCTGTTTGCCATGATTATAATAAGGTAAACTGTGAAGAAGAAACAATGAAAGATTTAATTTGCCCTGCACTTCTCCCCTGAGGTATGATGATGGCTGAATAAACTGTTTTTTTTAAGTATATATAAAGCATTTTGCGGCTTTTTTTTTCTCTTCCTTTGGAATATCGGATCCCTCACTTTCCTGGAAGTTCTTAGTAAGGGTCGGAGAATGTGAGCTGTGATGTCACACCAATCTTTACCCTGAGCTATAACTATCCTCCCTAGCTGGGGGAGGTCCAGATGTTAATTTTTAGACAATCTAAGTCACAGAATCGGTGCCTCAACCAGAATCCAAGGGTTTGTCTACATGGGGAAATTGAGCCGAATAAATATACTGGAATATCTCTCCATGTAGACATTCTATTCTGGAATAAAAATGCTTTATTCCAAAATAATCACACCGCTTTGGAAATGAATTAAGCTAAACTGAGTTAAGACCACTTTTATTCCAAATGAGTGTGTCTAGGCAGGCGCATAATCCATTTTAACTATTCTGGTTTAAATTCACACCTTTCCTTAACCCAGATTAGTTTGCAGACAAGCCCTTGATTGTCTAAGAATTATCATCAGTTGTGGCAAGAGATGGGAGAATTGCAGCTCAAGTTACAGCCTCATGCGACATCACCACTGTTTAAAATCTTGTCAAGGAATTCCAGCTAATGTAAAACAAAAACACATCAGAACATTAAAAGAGCCCTCAATTAATGCAGTTTTTATACATCCTAAAGAAACAGTAAGAGACACAATGTTTTCACTTTGCAGTTCACCCTTAAGGGTCTCAAATAGCCCCCTTAAGCATACATATATCAAGAGCCATTGAGAAACAACCTCATGTTCACAATCAGAAGCTGAACATCAGCTGCCTAAAGGCAAATTACTTTAGATTTGTAAGAACACTGAAGAGACAGTATTATCTGTAATGTGTCTTAATTGGCGGTGATGGATTTACACTGACTTTTCATTTCACTAATTGACTGTATAACATTGAACATCTATCTCATACCAAATTAATCTTCTGCTGAGGGTTTTTGAAATGAGGATGTACTCACAGATCTTTAATTTATCGAAGCCCAGGCATTTGAGCAGCATTTCTGTTGGAAGGATCTGTTCCAGCTCCCACTAAAGTAGTAATAGCAAAGTACATTAATTCGTGACTGAATACTGGTGACGACATAGCAGAATTTTTAGAAACCTTCTCCAGCCACCTCTAACATGACACTCTAAGCTGCTGACTTTCCCATTAAAGGTAATGGCAGAACTCCTATTGATTTCACTGGGAGAAATATTGGGACCGACGTTCCAACTTCTAGATGTTTATAATTTGCATATAAAAACTGGGTCCTGGAGGACACTTGTCAGAGAAGTTTTTAACCCCAGAAAATTAGTTTCAATACATTTTTCAAAAAGGTGGTCACTTATTTAAAACAGAATTACAGAATCATAGAAATGTAGGACTGGAGGGATCTTGGAATGTCATATAGTCCCATTCTCTGCACTGAGGCAGGACTAAGGATTATCTAAACCATCCCTGATATGTGTTTGTCTGACCTGTTCTTAAAAATCTCCAATGATGGAGATTCCACAATTTCCCTAGGTAATTTATTACAGGGTTTAAGTACCCTGATAGGAAGTTTTGCCTAAATTTCCCTTGCTGCAATTTAAGCCCATTACTTCATGTCCTGTCCTTAGTGGAGAAGAAGAACAATTTATCACCCCTTTCTCTATAACAGCCTTTTACATGTTTGAAGACTGTTACCATGTCCCTCCCTAAGTCTTCTCTTCTCCAGACTAAACAAACCCAATTTTGTCAATCTTTCCTCATAGGTCATATTTTCTAGACCCTTAATCATTTTTGTTGTTCTCTGGACCAGGGTGGCGAGTATCCCCAAACAGCCTGGTGTGGACCTGCCCATGCTCCACCCCCAAGCCCTTTCCTGCAGTTCCCGCTCTTCCATGGCCCAGGTCTGGAGCGGGTGGCCACCAGAACTGGGGGCGGATGGAGCTGGTGCTTGCAAGACGGGCTAGGGCTAGGGGCCCTGGGGCCAGGCCACACTGCACTGCCCGTCCGGTGCTCTGGGACCGTGACACCCATCAACTCAGCACTCCAGGGCTGAGGGCACTGAGGCCAAGCCACTCACCTGGCGCTTTGGGGATGGAAGCGCTTGGGCAGCCCAGGGTTGGGGTGGGCGAACCAGCAGCCACGGGGGGGTGCTCTGGGCTCCTGAAGGGGAGCTGGGATAGATGAGGTGGGGGAGGGGCCTCAGGCAAAAGAGGAGGGGTCGTGGGCTAGCCTCCCAAACCTCTAGTTCACCCACCGCCCATGCTCTGGACTTTATAGTTTGTCCACATCTTTCCCAAAGTATGGTGCCCAGAACTGGACACAATACTCCAGCTGAGGCCTAATCAGCATGTAGCAGAGTGGAAAAATTACTTCTCGTGTCTTGCTTAAAACATTCCTGCTAATACATCCCAGAATGGTGTTTGCTTTTTTTGCAACAAATATATCATCTACTGCTTCCCCCCTATCCACGAGGCGTGTTACCTTGTTCGGAAGGATATTGGGTTGGTTTGGCATGATTTGTTCTTGAGAGATCCATGTTTCCTGTTACTTAGCACCTTATTTTCTTCTAGGTGCTTACAAATTATTCCTCTAGGTACTGGTCTATAATTTCCTGGGTTGTCCTTATTCCTCTTTTGATAGCTAGGTATTATATTTGCCCTTTTCCAGTCCTCTGGGAACTCTCTTGTCCTCCATTACTTCTCATAGATAATCATTAATAGCTCAGAGATCTCTGCAGCTATTTCCTTAAGTATTCTAGGACGTATTTTGTGAGGTCCTGCCACCTTGAAGACACCTAACTTATCTAAGTAATTTATAACTTGTTCTTTCCCTATTTTAACCTCAGATCCTACCTCATGTGCACTGATGTTTACTATGCTGGTTGTCCAATCACTGCTCACTTTTCTGGTGAAAACTGAAACACAAAGGGCATTTAACACTTTGGCCAATGCTGCATTTATTGTTATTGTCTCTTTTTCCTCATTGAGTAACAGGCCTACCCTGTCCTTGGTCTTCCTCTTGCCTCCCATGTATTTGTAAAGTGTTTTCTTGTGACCCTTTATGTCCCTTGCTAGTTTAAACTCGTTTTGTGCATTGGCCTTTCTAATTTTGTTCCTACATGCTTGTGTTGTTTTTTTATATGTATCATTTCAGAGAAGTTTAAATGGCTGAGATGAGACATTTGAAGAGTGGCTTCTTCTCATCTCTAATAAATTAGATATATACTGTAAAAAGTGTTTGTCTATTGAATTAATAAAATCATCTTTTATGTATAACTACATATATTTCACCGAGAAAATTTTGACACACATACTCGTGTTTGGAGGACATATAGTTACTTTTCTCTTCCAAATCAAACACTGCCATAATGAGTGGACAGGGACTTCGTGTATTGTTTATGTTGATTTTGGGAAAGAGTCATGACACATTCACTATAAATAGATCTGGACCTTTCTGACTCCAGTACTTTCATTTGTACTTTTCTTCTTACATTATTGCCTGATACAGTGCCAGATGTTCTCATCATGCATTGTGGGTTTTTGGTTTTTTGCATGATACTCTCTCTTTTATTCCCTAAAATTCAGAATATCAATTTTAATCTTTTGATACTTCTGGTCGTAGCATTATTCCCAGCATCTTCCAACCAGATATCTTATTGATGTTGCCCATGGTAGCAACTGCTTCTGGAATACAGTGAGATCCCCAGAGTTTGTCCCCCAGGATGACCCTCTAATAACCCATTGTCTGAAGGGGTCTCTTCTCTCTATTTTACTGTCTAGCAATGGACAGCTGTTCTGAAAAGTGACTCCCCATGGCGTCCATAAACTTGAAAATCAGCTCTTTGTGCACACAGCACACAACAAAACCTCCACACATACTATAATAATAATAGAACATAAAAATAACAATGAGCTCAGGGCTGTCCACTATTTGAATGTTTGTTCAAAGCTGCCAGGCTGATCACTCTGAACAAATCTTATTTCCACACTGGAACAAAAACATCTGGCTATGGACTACTAGATTTACCAGAGTGCAATTTTCAGGACAGTGCAGAATTAATTCCAAAGAAAATGCCCACGTTTCTCACTGAGGTGAAAATCCTAAAATCTCTTTCTAAAAGAAATGAATCATCTTATTGAAGCAGGCTCCTACTGTTTGAAGCTAAAACTTGCCAATTTCCAGGCTGCCTGCTATTCAGCACAAAGACAGGTAACATTCTCCAGTTGCTTTTATGACCCAGATTCTTTATTCCTTTGTATCAGAGTTTGAGGTAAACAGGAACTTTCAGTAACCAAGTGCTGGCTGGTTCTTGTTACCTCATGACTGAGCTTTTCCATTTTGTTCCCCCCACTACACTGCAGCCAGATAAAAATGAAGCAGTCATATAAAAGACTGAAGGATACAATAAAATCTACAATTCATAAAAATTGAATACACAATGTTAAGGAAGCCACAATAAATAAATTACTAAGGCTGAGGTACAATCACATTTACTTTTTAGCATCTATACCTTTTCCTTTATCCAGGGGGGAAAGTAACTTAAAAGACTTACCAGTACACTGGAGTCCTGAGCAGAGAATGGGGCCTCAATCAGAAGAGGCGGGGCCTTTAAATACCCAGGCCCTTTAAATCACCCCTGGAGCTACCAGCTGCAGAGGTGGCTGGGAGCCCCAGGATTTAGGGGCAGTTTAAAGGGTCCGGGACTCCGGCTGCCACTATCACAGCAGAGCTCCAGGCCCTTTAAATTGCTGACAGAGCCCCAGGAGCTCCTGGCTACCGCCACTACTCCAGGGCTTGGCAGAGATTTAAAGGGCCTGGGGCTTGCTGCGGATCACCACCGGATCCCTGCCGTCGCTACCCCAGGGCTCCGGCAGTGGGGCTCAGGAGAGCATTTAAAGGGCCCGGGGCTTCCCGCAGCAGCCGGAGCCCTGGGCCATTTAAATCTCTGCCAGAGCCCTGCCACCACTACCCCAGGGCTCCAGCAGTAGGGCTCGGGCAGCAATTTAAAAGGCCCAGGGCTTCCTGCAGTGGCTGGGAGCCCCTGGCCCTTTAAATCACCGCTGGAGCCCTCCGCCGCTACCTCAGGGCTCTAGCAGCAGGGCTCAGACAGCAATTTAAAGGGCCCTGGGCTCCCCACAGCAGCCGGAGCCCTGGACCCTTTAAATTGCCAGCCTGGGGAAGCTGGTCTGGTCCGGCACGGCATACTGGCTCTGTACCGCACCAGACTGATTTACTTTCACCTCTGCCTTTATCCCACGCACACTATATGCTTCTGCCCCAGGGCAGAAAGAGACAATTTTTGTTGGAAGATGATCTAGTAGCATATGGAATAGAAAGTTTTAGCTTGTGCATAGTATTCACGGGCAGCATTTGTAGTAAGTTGCTTGCTAGCCATTTTTGGATTCAAACCGTGGGATAACAGTGCTCTGTGCTTCCAAACTCAGGGGCAGATCAGCCATTCTGGAGGGAAACCTGTGGGAGCAGGTTAAGAAGAAAGGAAAATTGTGGTGTTCCCCTCCCCAAGTTTTCCTCATGGGCGAGCCAGCGTATGCGTACAGGACCTCCGCCTTGATGATGCCACTTCTCTGCTGGATTTGTGGCTGGAACAGCCCTCGCAAGAAAAACCTATTTTTAAAAATAGTGGCTGATTCCAAAAGGTGGATTAACCCTCCTTTGCCCCATCCGCCTAGAGTGGTTTGGGGGAAGTCTCTATTCACAGAGCTTTTCTAGCCAGGCTCCCGCCCAGGGATATTTGCATAGGACATGGAATTCTGGCTGGGTTATGTTTCTATTTGTAAAGCCTCTTGCTGTGCAAGGGAGGCATCTTATTCAGGCTCAGGCTGGATTTATAAAAGTTTGCTGAAAAACCAATCACCCAAAATTTAAAAATTAAAAAAAACAACAATCTCTAACCGGAAGCCTTTGAAATGTTACAAGGGTAACCCTGTATATCTCCCTGGGAGACGGGGCCAGGATTAGCATGTCTGAGTGCTTTACTATACGTTTTATTTTTGTAAAAATGTGGTGTTTTTTGGGGAGTGAAAAGTGAAGGTGGGAAGCATGTTGTTCATTACAAAAGAATTACTGTAGTGTTTGTTGTGATTTCAGAGTAGAACCAACAGAGTAGAAGCAAAAAGCCAGAGCAACGAAGCAGCTCACAAAAGCCCTGATGTTTTTTGGTATACTGAGCATTTGGGTTTATAAACTGAACTGTACATCTTCCAGGTCCCTTGAAGCGCAATTCAGTTGAAGATAGAGATGATCCTGAGTCACAAAATGTGGATCCCGATTCATACTTTCCCAAATTTGGTGTGTTCCCTTCCTTGAGTGAGTTTGAGGATCTCTCTCATTGATGGGTAAAAGTGTGAAAATTAATAGAACTGACCTTATGTTTCTGAAACCTTAGCAGTACTTAGGTCTTAGTTTATACAGATTCTGGACTGCTAGATTTTGTTTACCCAGGAGGAGAAAAGGGGAAAGTTTACCTAGTATACAAGAAGAAACATCTAGAAGTGTGTTTCAAATTAAGCTGAACAAACACTATTTTGTCACTGAAGTGATGAGATCGTTGTGGTCTGGCTAGTCAAACACAGCCCATGTCTGTGCGAGTGAAGGCAAGAAGATTTGAGGGCATTATTGCGAATGACTGATGTACATCATAGAGAGCAGATCCCTAAGCAGTCGTTCAGTGGAAATGAAGCTTGGCAAACCCTGTAAAGCTCCTCAGACTCATTCAGCTTTGTACAGTTGTGCTAGAAGAGAAGCAAGGGCTGGTCGTCTGTTTGTATATGTATGGTTTTTAATATCCTGTTTTCTTTCACATAAAGTGCAGAAATACTGAGAAAACCCTCTTTGTCAGATCAGAACAATTATGTTCATGATAAATGGCCAGTTTCCACAGCTGTGCTGCAGTAGGACTCCTCAGGTACGGCAACATCGAGCTGAATTACAAAACAATGACAATTAAAAACTGTTGCTCCAATCAGCCAATGACATACTATATTGAAGCCAAATGACCTTTTGTTTATCCTGCATTGCTCATTTGGCAGGTTCTCCGGCATTTTTCTGTTCCCTTACCCCTCATCTCACATACGCACATGCTTCAGCAGGGATGGGAGGATGCCTTTACATCCACTGCAATCTAAAGGGGACTTTTAGTACAGCTCATTATTTTCAAAGGTGGGAGGAGAGATTATCTTGCTACTCTTGCACTTGTTACTCTTCCCTGTTCCGCATTCCCGCCCTCTTGCACAGCCAGGGTTCTGAAATGATGACTTAACTCCAGCCGGGAGAGGGGAGCAGCTGCTGGTTTTTATGAGGCCAGAACCAGTGCTGATTCAGCTGATGGTGCCAGGAAAAAGGGACAATTGTTCCATTGCCTTCTGAGTCTCCCTCTCAGAAGAACAGCCTGCGTCAATTCTGCAGCCTCAGCTCCCACAGCCTCTCCACTGCATGGCAACCTCACCTCAAGGCTGGGCGGCCCTCATGTTTGTGTGTGTTGTCATATACAAAGTGGGTGCACCCTATCCAGAATGAAGCAGACAGCTGGAGTGGCCACTGGTGTCCCATGGAGCTGAAGTAACTTCCCCAACACTGGTATTTTTGATATTGGAGAGCTGCTTTAGTCCCACTTTTTACCAACCCACCACTGGCATCAACCATAACCCATACCACTTGCCAGCACAGCAGATATGTGAATCCCCTCTGCCCCCTTCCTGCATTTACCCAAATCATTCCCAGGACTAGTCAGCACCAGGTAAAGCATATTTCTGTAGCCATCTGGGGGCATACCTGCATTGTGCTCTGGAGAACCTGCCAATGAGCACTAAAAGGTAAGCCAAATGTCTTGTGGCCCTCATAAACAGGGCTCAGGATTTGGCCCACAGTGTGTATAATGGAGATGCAGAGGCACTGAGGAGCGCTGAACTGTAAGCTGTAATGCATTGTCAAACCTCTGTTCCTGTTTAACGAATGTCTGAAATAACACTCTACTCAAAATCAGCCTTACCGCTGATGACACGCATAAAGGCATGCATATTGCATAACAGTAGCTTATTAATTTTGCAGCGCTAAGTGTTAGCAAGAAAAGATTCATTCAGTTTTATAGTGGTGAAAATCAAGTGATGCCTTTGTAACCACTGAGAACAGAACTGCATTTATAAACAAAAAATATAAACTACAAAGCGTTCTTGTTCCCAGCGATCAAGTTATATTGCTGCATTAATGTGCATAGCAACAACGACATGAAACAAAAGGGCCTCTGTTGAAAATGGGTGATTTTTCATTTCTTTTACCTTTAGCATAAAGTGACCCTTTGTATTCAAAAATTCAAAAGTGTTTAAAAATTGTTGGGAAGCTTAAAATTCTCAGCACATTAAAAATTACAATTTCTGGACAACAAAACACTAAGAGCAGAGAGACAAAAAGTGGACAAATCCTGCAAAGGACAAAATTAAAGGTAGTTTTCCTTCTCTCTTTGTTTTTTGTAGCATATGTGTAAGGACAGTTATGGTTCTTATACAAATTTGCAGTGCTGAACTGTATACTATATGGGGCAATGAATCTTTTAAACAAGCAGAGTAACTTCAATTTGAAAAATACAAAATAATCAAGTAATTTTAAGATATATCCTTAAAAGTAGTCGTCATTACTGAG
This sequence comes from Dermochelys coriacea, assembly GCF_009764565.3. Lineage (NCBI taxonomy): Eukaryota > Metazoa > Chordata > Testudines > Dermochelyidae > Dermochelys > Dermochelys coriacea. Next base: position 158,925,440 of record NC_050069.1, on the reverse strand, counting down.
GCAAGTAGTTCCCTTGAGAACAACTGGACTATTCATGCAAGTAAGGGTCTGCAGGATACTGCTGTTATTATATTTTAGATTGGCAATTATATAGACTTAGAGGACGTTTGGTTTCATTTCCACTCCAGGAAATTCAGTCCTCTTGAAGAATTCCCTTGAGTTCCCTAGTAACTGCACAGTAGCTAGGATGCCCCATAATCTTCTGCCATGAGTCTAGCTTTGCTGACAGTGAGAACAGATTATGGAGTTCTTTGGAGACAAGGGACATCAAGCTGTTTCTCTTTCAGACCCTTCTTAGCCTTAAGTTCTTCAGGACAGAGACTCTTTATATGTCTCTTGTACAGCACCAAGTACACTGTCAGTACTTAACAAATGGTATATAATTACCTTTTTAAAACCTACCTAACAAAGAATGTTAAGGTTGCAAAGTCAAGTCCTTGAAAGTTAGGAGATGCCAGTTTTACAGTTGCCCTTGCAAATTTAATTCAGCCCCGTTGTGCTTGTGTATTATGATACTCTCTTTAATGACATGATTTCATACTACTTTTTGCACAGGGCCTCTGCCTCCTTCAGTGCACAGGATGGACTTGCTCTGAGGATGAGTCAGGAATGTGCAGTGAATGTGACTCTTGTCCGTAGGACCCCTGACTCATTTACTCTCGAAGTTGGCTGATGTGTACGAACCAAGGTTGGGGACTGCAGAAAGGGAAAGGTTGGTCTTGTGGTTAAGGCAGGTGAAAGCTACACAGGAGAACGTGGTTCTGTCTCTACTATTGCCATTGCCCCATGGTGGGGGTGAGCCACTGGGCACAGATAGGAGCCCATCCTGGCTCTCTCTCTCCCCTGCTGTTACAGCTTCTCTGGCAGCAACCTGACTGAATCTCTTCTCCCAGCGGTCACTAGAGCACTGTGTGGTTCTGCTACCACAAGGGCCCAGCTTCAGAATGGTCAGAGTTTTTTGGCAGGCTGATGGAATGAATCTGTACAATGCAAGCCAGAGATGGGAAATAGCAACTTTCACCAGACTCTAGCTCAGCCATATCTTAATGGAATTCGATAGGAAGTGCAGCATATATCTCCCTGACCACCCTCCTGAACCCACCCCGGTCTTTCCTGTGCGAAAAATTAAAATTCTGCTGCAAACAAACAGTGGAAATGTTAGAGCTTGTCAACAAAACTCACAAGAATTTTTTATAATGGAAAGGGTTATGCAACCTAAATGTAGGGGTCACTGCCAGCTCCCACCAGCTTAGTGTCTTCTGCTGATTTTATAAGCATACTCTCCCCTCCATTATCCATCATTAATGAAAATATTGACTAGTACCAGATCCAGAACAGACCCTGCAGGACTCCACTAGATACATCCTCCCAGTTGAACAGCTAACCATGGCTGACTTCTCTTTGAGTACTGTCTTTCAACCAGGTGTGCACCCATCCCGTTGTAATTTCATCTAGATCTAGACCACATTTCCTGAGTTTGCTTATGAGAATGTCATGTGGGACTGTGTCAAAAGCCTTACTAAAATCAAGTTACATCACAGCTATAGCTTCCCCCTATCCACTAGCTCAATAACCATGGGAAAGAAGGAAATAAGTTTGGTTGTGCATGATTGATAAATCCAAGTTGGTTATTACTTATAACCCTATGATCCTTTAGGTGCTTACAAATTGATTGTTTAATCATTTGTTCCAGTATCTTTCCAGGTATTGAAGTTGGGCTGACTGGTCTATCATTCCCCAGGTGTTCTTTGTTCCCTTTTTTAAAGATGGGTACTATGTTTGCCCTTCTCCAACCCTCTGGAAATTCACCCCTCCTCTGTGAGTTCTCAAAGATAATCGCTAACAGTTCCAAAATTGCTTCAGCTAGTTCCTTATGTATCCTATGATGAATTTCATCAGGCCTTACCGACTTGACTACATCTAACTTATTTAAATATTCTGTAACCTGTTCTTTCCCTATTTAGAGATGAGCTGTGACTGCAAAGTTTGAATCCAAATCCTGACTGTCCCAGAGTTTGGTGGAGATATTCAGATTTGCAGTTGTGGTCTGTCCCATTATAGAGCGATCCCAGTTGTAAGTTTTTCTTGGTGGTTTTGGTTTGAGCTCATCTCCAAGAAGAACATTGGTGAAGTTGTCAAAAGACGGAAATTATTATATAGAAAAATTTTATTATGTAAACATAGAAATGGAATATTTAAGCTTGCTTTTGAGTCTTTGGAGAAAAAAAATAAGGGCCTCCATGACACTAACCCTTTTGTTCCTTACCACACATTTCAGTTGAGAAAATCTTCAATTTTTGCAGTTTCTAAACTAATCAGATTTTTGCTCTTGCAAAACAAAATGAGTTGAAATTCATTTTAGGTGAGTAAGGATAATTTAATTAACAATAATGAACCTCTTAGAGCTTGAATGCCAGAAGATCACTAAAATGAAATTCTGGTTGCTTGGCACCACCTTTAACAGGACATCTACTGCTTAGTTGCTCCTGCTAGCTTTCAGTGCTTGGTTTCCACAATTTAATAATTTACATATACAGCTCATATGCTAAAAGAAAAGGAGTACTTGTGGCACCTTAGAGACTAACAAATTTATTTGAGCATAAGCTTTCGTGAGCTACAAGTGAGCTGTAGCTCACAAAGCTTATGTTCAAATAAATTTGTTAGTCTCTAAGGTGCCACAAGTATTCCTTTTCTTTTTGCGAATACAGACTAACACGGCTGCTACTCTGAAACAGCTCATATGCTGTCAACCAGTTGATTTAGAGTATCAAATCAAATTTCTGATTCTTTCCTTCCTCCTCCTTTTGCCCTTCCACCCCTCCCTGCCTGACTTCCCTATGCCTTTTCTGCTTCCCTCTTCACACCCTTTACGGTGTGACATGCCCTCCCTGCAACTCCGCCAACCAGCTTAAAGGCTGGTTTCGAATCAAATTTTAGAATAAACCCTCAAGGTCCGATCTCATGTAATTGACCAATGTGCTTCCAATTTTCAGTGGTCACAATGAGGAGAATCATAGAAATGTAGGGCTGGAAGGGACCTCGAGAGGTCATCTAATTCAGCCGCCTGCGCAGAGGCAGGATCTGGTTTACACACACCATTCCTGACAGGTGTTTGTCTAATCTGGTCTTAAAAATCTCCAACAATGGAGATTCCACAACTTCCCCTGGAAGCCTATTCCAGTGCTTAACTATCTTTATAAAACATAACAGAGGAGACTTCCCAGAATGATGTTGTAGTGTCAGTCAGCATTTCTGATACTTTAACATCATTGCTAAAACAAATTTTAGAACCAGATTCAGGGTGCTACAGAGGAAAAGGAAAGAGATTTCTGGGAATGATGTGCAGAGCCCAGCCATCACTGTTTTGGAGGAGTACAACATTGCCTCCCATATGTAGAGGTCCGAACATGAGGCTGTGTATTGTTGGGGGAAAAACAAGAAAGAATACTCAACAGGTTTGTCCTTCAACAGACAACTGCTTTCAGTAGGGTCTGCCTTCTTCAAGGGAGGTGATGGCGTTGTGTAGTAAGTGCAGGGAACTGGTAAGCAGCACTCACAAGTTCTGTTCAATGTCTGCTGCTGACTTGCTGTGTGTTGTTAAATCACTCATCGCTTGTCCAAATTTTATTCATGAGTTTACAGCAGGGTAACGGGAGGTGGGGGCAGGATTTGGCTCTTAATCTTTGGATATTTCAGTTTCCCCTTCAACAATGCAGTTTAAATACACTTATCTATCAAACAGGAGTATTATGAAATATAATTAATGTTCAAAAAGTATTGTTTGATCCTTGGAAAATGCAAGTGCTATTTTTAGAAACCAGCATTCAAGCTCGCCCTTTATCATACTGGGACAGCTCCTTAAACTGGTTTTATACTGGTGAGGATCCACTTCAGTGAAGTCAGTCCCAGTTTATGCCTGAGTAACTGACATCAGAATTTGGCCTACTGGGCCACATTTTGCTGTTATTTACACCAAGGTGAAACTAGGGTAACTTCATTGAAGTTCATAGTGTTGCTGAGGATTTATAGTGGTGCAACAGAAACCAGAATCTGGGCCCAAATGTTTCCCTAAAATGGACAACAAGGAGAAGGATTATTGTGGATAATTATTATTATCTTCTGCATTTCTGCAAAATTAAAATTCATCTCAAGCATTTTGACACTGGATCTCTAAGGGGTGAAGAGGAGAAAATGATGATAATAATAATATTGAGTACTTACATAACATCTTCCATCTGTGGATCTGGAAGCACTTCACATCATCAGCTGATGAGAGCACACTTGTATAAATATTTGTGACTGTGACATACAAACTGCTTTATGTCCAGCTCTTTGTCTTTTTGATCAGTAATAAATAATATTATAAGACAGCAATATACATACAATACTGCCTGTTGGCCTTTTAAATCTATGCTGTTAAAGTAGATCCCTGAAAAATGTTAACAAACATTGCATGCAGCCAATTAAAAAAACTTGATAAAGAGATTATTAAGGAAAAATTGTCAGGTAATTTAGCTCCCAAATTTGACATTCCTTACAAATGTTAATGTTTGGTAAGGATTCTCTTCCCAGTGATAAATACTACTACGCTATTTCTGAGACCGGCAAAGACAGCAATAGTAATGAGTCACCACTATTCTTGTTTTGTTGCTGCACATTCAGCCATCCAGCCAACAGATGGAGTTCAAATGAACTAAAAAACCCTGTTAATTCCCAGGACTGAGCTGGCATCATAGACAGCAAGGAAATACCACCCTGGCTTGTGCTCCATAAGAAGCAGAAGGGAAATATTTGAGCCTTGCCAAATGGAGAAGGACAAAAGACCAGTTTCTTCACAGCCTTCCATTTTGTGTAGTCATTTACACCAGTGAGTGTGAAATGCTGCTGTTCTGATTTGATAGTGCTTTACAACCATTTTGCCCCGGTGGAAGTGGCTTCACAGGGGGTACGGCCCTGCAGAATCAGGGCCAGGGTCTCCAGGCTTCTCCGAGAGTTTTGCAAACAATGGAGAGGTGCAACCAAAATTAAAATTATTTGTCAAATACATGACCATTCTAATTTATTTGTTAAAATTGTGAAATGTAAATTGAGCATTTGGCTGGCTCCCAGGATTGTTAAGAGGATACAGAGCTTGAGTTAAGACCATGTTTTACAATCAAAAACTTTCTTACCTTTTGATGACTGTTTGATGCACTATATGAAACACATCTCAGTCCGGATTCTAGTGGGAAAAGGTCCTTTACACAGTTACGCTGCCACAAGTGATATAAATTGGCAATCTTGCTCTCAGCAGAGAGACCAAGAACTGAATGGTCATGGAGAGTTAATGACCCTCTTATGCCCAGAAATGGTCCCTTCTGGTAGGAATGAGGGCAGGACAGAGTCCGGTTGGGAACTTGGACTACTGAAGCCCTTGGTGTATGATCCTTGCTGTACTGGGATACAGTCAGTTCCTACTGAAAGCAATGGCAAAATACCAACTGACTTCAATAGTAAAGGACTGGGCCCAGCATAGATAAAGGCATTGAGTCACATCCGTCACTGGTGTATCCCAACTTTTCAATTCACAAGAATGTTGGCTGCTCTTATTTTTAAAGAGCTATTGAATACAAATGTCATGAGGAAGCTGGAAATCAGGTGTCTGAAATGCTAAGGGAATACCAATGTTTGTTTTAATGTGAAGAAAGCTAACTCTAAGTCAAGTACTCTGTTCCCCACACTGAGTGCACTCTGAGTTTTAGTTAGGGGAGTGGGGAGATTGGGGCTGATGCTGGCTCCTCCAGGGCTCTATGTGCTGCCACAGCAACGTATAAGGGCCAAGGTGGAGAACAACAAGTCCTGGAGAATTCCTTGGGCACAGGAGCAACATAGGCCCTATCCTGCCTCCCCACCCTTTGCAGACCTGGCAGACAGTATGTGCCAAGGGCAGGACGGCATGTGCCTGTAGCACTCAGCACTGTAGAGAATCTGGGCTATGGTGATGCCCCTAAGCAGCCATAAGGAGGCTGCCATAAATTAGAACAGGCCCTGGAGCTGCTGTAATATACACCAGGGGCCATTCCAGCTCCTGCAGCAGTCCACAATCTGAGTACCACAAAGGTGACATAAAACTGCCTTTGCCTCCTCTTTCCCCTGGGGCTGAGTCTTCTGGGCCTCTCAAAAGGGACAGCCATCTATGCCTCGTTAATTTGTTGAGTCTGGTGATTCATTCCTTGGGTAGTCAAAGCTCCCTTTGAGTTCAGTTGGGAGCGGGACTGGCCCCTAAAATACTAAGTTGGTAAATATAATAATTTAGGTTTATATGGTAATGTTAACTCACCAAAATTGCAAATACTGAACCTAATTATGCAAATACTTGAACCCAAATAATGACCTAATTCAGCCACCAGCTGCTTGGGTGCAATTCCCATTGAAGAGGACAAAATCCATTGACCTTAATGGGAGTTGCCCCAATGCAAGCAAGAAAGTATTTGAGCTCTTTGTATACATTAAAGTATACATTTAACAGCTTAAGTAATAACTTAATATACTACATATATGCAGTTTGCTTGTCAAAGTCCATTATGAGAACCTTGACATTTGCAGTTCCTTATGATCAGAGAAGTTGATATCAATGGAACTGACTTCAATGGAGCAGAGCCAGAACTAGGCATTTTAGCCCCTGGGGCAAGCAAGCATATTTGTACCCCCTACCATTTTTTTCATCATTTTTCCACCCAATTTTTCTGCCCCCACAGCTTTGCGCCCTGGGCTGCTGTCCCGTGGCTTACAGCCCAGCAGTGGAGTTACACCAATGATGAATTTCAACATTAGTGTTAAATTAAGTAGAGCTGGTAAATTGTTTAAAAAAAAACCAACCCACAACCCACCTGTTCAGTTTTGTTGAATTAGTAAATCAATTTTGATTGGGCCTGTCTTATCCCTTTATTAGTTGCTGCTCATGAACCATAAGTGTATTCATGCAAAGATTCTCAAACAGTGAATTTCAGGCTTGTAGCAGAAATTAATTTAATGAAGAAATGCAACTGATGTTGTGACAATCGTTCTGGGAAGAATTATTTTACAAATATTAAGTTATCTAGTCAGGGAATAAAAAAATTCTGTATATAGTCTAACAGTATGGTGCCTATTCATACTCACTATGAACAATTTAGTGTCAATCCATAGCCAGGTATGTTCATGAAATCTATTCCTTGATCAGTTTAGAATGACAAATTAAAAAGTAGCATGATCTGTTCCCAATTCACAAACAGGAAAAAAGGCTAACTGTGTCAAATTGGCCATTCACAACTAATGGTTCAACCAGCTCTAGAGTTTATATTCATTATTTTAAGATGTGGCATTTAATATGGTTAAGTGTCAACATATGGTGAGTTGTACATTTCTTTTAGAACATGTGTTGCAATAAAGTATCATAAAGTGAAAGAAGTGTGCCAAAATAAATGGATTAACATTTTCCATATGAGGAACAAAAGGCCCACAAAAACCTCCTAATTAAATTTATTTGAAATACAGACTTGCATAAAACCAACTGTTCTCCTCTAGTAAGGATGTAAATGGCTGCTCACCTTCTGTAGCCCAAGGTATTATCTCAAACTACATGATAAAACTGTATTATGGCTCAGTCCTGCAAACCTTTAATCACATGAATAGTCAACTGAAATTAAGAGAACTACTCAGGTATGTCTACACTAGCAAATACTGTACTATACTGTCAAAGCGCTCCTATTGTGGATGCAACTTATACCAGCAAAAAGAGAGTTTTGCTGATATAGCTGCATCTACACTGTGGGCTTCCATGAGCACATCTACGTTAGTCAGGGATCATACTTTGGCATATCCCTGACTGACACAGGTATACTGGCAGAAGTCTGTAGTGTAGACCTGATCTCAAATTAGGAAGGACTACTCTGCTGAATGAAGTTTTGCAGGATCAGGTCTATCCATATGATAATAATGTAATAAATAACTTTATAATTTTCAGTACTTTCTTTGACTGTGCATATGTCTTAGAATGAAAGAGATGATGATGAACAGGCCCAGTTCTGAAGATCTTACTGAGCCCAAACTCCTACCTCAGTAACAGGATGTTGTAGTGTAGAAAACAACCCATGCACAAGTAGCACCTGTGACTTCTTTTTCATTATTTGCTCTTTTCCCTATTGTCCTTACACTTCTGAGCAGCATGACCAATAGTGGGCTGCTTCTTTGGGCTATCTCTGCTGTTCCTTTCTGGAGAAGAGAACTGGGAAGTATCTTACCTCCACACAGAAAGCCAAATCCTGGTCTCTGTGCCCCTCCTCCTGCCCCCCTCCCCCGAAACATGGTTGGTGTTGAGGAGGCTGAGAGGGATCTCAGGTGGAATTTCCCCTCCCAGCTATGATGCAGAATTTCAGGTCTGTAGCAATAAATCTACATAGTTATAAATCCATTGGCTACACCATACTCATCCCTTGACTCACCCACCCCCCAAAAAAACTGATGAGTCCCAGGGAGCTCAACTGCAGTAACAAATAGTGTGACTAGAGTGGGTTGGAAAGCTTTTTATCCCCCATGGAAAATGTTGACTTTTCCTTGAAAAAACAAAAACCCCAAACCTAATTTTCTATTGATTATCAGTTTTGATGGTACATTTTGGACCAGCCCTAGCTGTGACTTCTGTACCCATGTGAGAAGATAGCATTAGGGATTTTGTTTTCATTACCTATCTTCTCTTCTAGGCTCCAGCACGGCATTCTTTGTGTCAGGTTATGCCAAAGCTCATATCATCCTCCTCCTTCCTGCCTATCCACGCACTACTTAGTCAATTGCAAGCCAGTGCTTTGCTTATAAAAAGACAGCGCTGGAAAAGTCAGTCCACCACATTTAAAATATATTGCAGCATTGTTGGAAAAGTCCTTCACAGGGGATTTCAGATCCAGGAGCAAGAAACTTTTCTTGGATGGCCGTAGTTTTGATGGCAAAATAACTTTCATATAAGTAGGTATTCAGTCAGAATGTGGCCAATCAGTATAAATATAAGACAGAGAACAAGCTGTTGTTAAGCTCCAATAACGACCTCAGGGTACAGTAGTGAGAAGACGAGATATTGAATTTTGGATTGTTCGTTTTTTAAAGAGTGATGACGAAACAACGTTCTTTATATTTGCTGGACTGTCAGAGAGGCTGATGTTTTTATGTAATAAGTTACCTAATAGCATGAGCTGAAAGGTTCTAGATTAGTTAAATATTTGATTGCTTTTTACATAGATGTTTGCACATCTATTATTATTTTAATAGATCTTCAGCTGTGATATTAAAACCTGGAATTGCTCACTGTCAGCACCCAGGTTTTACTGCCTGAAGTAGTTTGGTGAGCTGTGGATTTCACTCTTTTCCTAACAAATTTCTAGAGCTGAGTGAAGAATATGGCAAATGTATAGGTACCAGGTACCAAAATAGGAATCTTAGGGAAATTTTTACCTTTTATTTCCCCTACACAAATTGTCAGCGAACAGATTGCAAAGTTTTTGAATTTGCAATTTAAAATGAATGCTATTACTTTGGGAAATAATTCTGGACCCACAGATTGTTCACAAAAAAGATCATTACAAGTAATCACCATTTTAGCTGGGTTAGTTAGTGAGGCCCAGATCCTAGATGGTATTCAGGCAACTAACTCCCATGAGTTAGGAACCACGTTTGGGGATCTGGGCTTTGCACAATATGCATGGCAATGCTTCCAGTCCCCAGTAGGGTAATGTTCTGATTATTATAATGATATTATTATTAAATCTGGTCAAAAAAATTCTGTTAAAACTGTTTTTTGAGAAAACAAAATTTTCTTTGAAAATGATCCGCTTTCATCAGAAAATTTCAGCATTTTCTCAAAAAACCCATATGCCCCAAAAACTGAAGTTTTATGTTTTTGGACAAAAAACAAAATATTTCCATACAAAATAGCAGAGCTGTGCCTCGTGAGAGTTGTAAATCAGGTCCCTTACACTCCCATTCTTATCTATGAGGCAGGTGCATTGACAAATTTATTTTTGTGTCAATTTTCCATTGGAGGCATTATTTCCCAGCCAGCTAGTAATTATTAGTTATTATCAATTACTAGGGCTGTCAAGTAATTAAAAAAAATAGTTGTGATTAATCGCACTGTTAAACAATAATAGAATACTATTTATAAAAATATATTTGTATGTTTTCCACATTTTCATATATATTGATTTCAATTACAACACAGAATACGAAGTGTACAGTGGTCACTTTATATTATTTTTATTACAAATATTTGCACTGTACAAATAAAAGAAATAGCATTTTTAATTCACTTAATACAAGTACTGTAGTGCAATCTCTATCATTAAAGTTGAACTTACAAATATAAAATTATGTACAAAAAACAACTGCATTAAAAAATAAAACAGTGTAAAACTTTAGAGCCTACAAGTCCACTCAGTTCTACCTCATGTTCAGCCAATCGCTCAGACAAACAAGTTTGTTTACATTTACGGGAGATAATGCTGTCCACTTCTTATTTACAGTGTCACCTGAAAGTGAGAACAGGCATTTGCATGGCCCTGTTGTAGCCAGCGTTGCAGGAAATTTACATGCCATATGTGCTAAAGTTTCATAAATCCCTTAATGTTTCAACCACCATTCCAGAGGACATACATCCATGTTGATGATGGAGTTCTGCTCAAGAATGATCCAAAACAGTGCAGACCAATGCATGTTCATTTTCATCATCTGAGTTAGATGCCACCAGCAGAAGATTGATTTTCCTTTTTGGTCGTTCGGGTTCTGTAGTTTCCGCATCGGAGTGTTGCTCTTTTAAGACTTCCGAAAGCATGCTTCACGTTCCATAGTAATCAGATTTTGGAAGGCACTTCAGATTCTTAAATCTTAGGTCAAGTGCTGTAGCTATCTTTAGAAATCTCACATTGGTACCTTCTTTGTGTTTTGTCAAATCTGCAGTGGAAGTGTTCTTAAAATGAACAACATGCTTGGTCGCTATTTGAGACGGCTATAACATGAAATATTTGACAGAATGTGGGTAAAACACAGAGTAGAAGACATACAATTCTTCCCCAAGGAGCTCAGTCACAAAGTTAATTAACGCATTATTTTTTTAACGAGTGTCATCAGCATGGTGTCCAAAGCATGGTGTCCTCTGGAATGGTGTCCAAAGCATGTAGGGGCATGCGAATGTTTAGCATATCTGGCACATAAATACCTTGCAATACCAGCGACAAAAGTATTAGGTGAACAACTGTTCTCACTTTCAGGTGACATTGTAAATAAGAAATTACCTCCTGTAAATGTAAACAAACTTGTTTCTCTTAGCAATTGGCTGAACAAGAAGTAGGATTGAGTGGACTTGTAGGCTCTAAAGTTTTACATTGGTTTGTTTTTGAATGCAGTTATGTAACAAAAAAAATCTACATTTGTAAGTTGCGCTTTCATGATAAAGAGATTGCATTATGGTACTTGTATGAGGTAAGATGAAAAATACTATTTCTTTTGTTTATCATTTTTACAGTGCAAATATTTGTAATAAATAATATAAAGTGAGTACTGTATACATTGTATTCTGTGTTGTAATTGAAATCTATATTTTTGAAAATGTAGAAAAACATCCAAAATATTTAATAAATTTGAATTGGTATTCTATTGTTTAACAGTGCAATTAAACCCATGATTAATTGCAATTAATTTTTGAGTTAATCGTGTGAGTTACCTGCAATTAATTGACAGCCCTATTAATTACTTCTTAAAAGCTGAATTGGGAGCTGTCTTTTGCACCCATGAATGGAAGTAGGGGGATGTAAAGAGCTTCCGTATTGCCTTAAGCAGCCTACCTGCATCGTGAAGTGGCTGCAGCTCGCTGTCCCATACATGTAGATAGGGAGTAGGGAAGGAGGGGCAGAGCCAGTGCACCGCAGCCAGTGCACTAGGAGAAGTAGTACTCTGCTCCAGAGTATGGCTGATATAGATTATTTCTCTCTCTGGAGTAAAGGGGGAACCAGGAATTAGACTATGGGCTTGCCTACACAAACAATTAGACCGCAGCAAGCTGGGGAATGAATCTACCGCCTGCTGCGGTCTGTTTGTATTAACACTGCTGATGTTAACAGTCCATTAATACCCTTTGATCTAGTCCTGTTTCACAGAGGACTAGACCTACAACATACATCAGCAAGCTGCACATGAACAAAGCCTTCGTGTGGACATGCCCTGTGACTCTGGTCTGCTCCTGGGGTAGCATAACTATGCACTGATGCTTACTGAAGGCATTGGCTAAAGTGACAATTGAGCCCTAAAGCCAGCAGCGTAATTAGCATTATATGAGATGTGAAATGAGAATCCTGTCCCCAAAAGGATTACGGTATAAAAAAGACTGACTGTAATTAAGTAGCACATCACAAATTATAAAGTTCCTATTTTAAGTCACATATTCATTGCAAAATTTGCTTTCAGTGATTATTCAAGTGTAAGATTCCCTTGGAGCAAGTATAAAGTCTAATACAGCTGGTGTGCTCAAACGTCCATGGAGTATAGAAGGGTTGCAAACAAGGCTGACTCTAAATGCATGTGAGGATTCAGACACAGTAGCTAGAGCTGGGTGAAAATGTTCAGACCGTTTATTCACCAAAAAATGACATTTCGATCGACCAGAAACTATTTGTGAATTTGACACACACAGTTTCAACCCCTCACAAAATGGGAAGAAGAGCCACCTCCCCTTTATAACAGTTAGCCCAGTGAGGAGGGCACTTACCTGGCCTATGGGAAGACCCGGGTTTGAACCCTGCTATAGAACAGACCAAAACAGACTTTGTCAATTCACTGACAATTCTGAAAAATTTCAGATTTGGTTCAACCTGAATCCTTTTTTCTGCCACTGAACCAAAAAATCAGTTATCCATCCAGGTCTTATAACAAGGGCAGGCAAACTTTTTGGCCTGAGGGCCACATCGGGTTTCCAAAATTGAATGGAGGGCTGGTTAGGGGAGGCTGTGCCTCCCCAAACAGCCAGGCATGGCCCGGCCCCCGCCTCCTATCCCCCCCAACTTGTCGCCCCCTGTTCTCCGCCCTCTCACCGCTATCCACTCCTATCGACCCCTATCCACACCCCCGACCCCTGACCACACGCCCGAACTCCCCTGCTCTCTATCCAACCCCCACTACCCTCTTAACTCGCTGCCTGGAGCACCGGTGGCTGGCAGCACTACAGCCACGCTGCCCAGAGCACCGGGCCAGGCTGCGGCTCTGCAACTGCGCTGCTTGGCCGCCCAGAGCATTGCGCCGGCGGTGCGGCACACTGAGGCTGCAGGGAGGGGGAACAGCAGGGGAGGGCCGAGAGCTAGTCTCCTGGGCCAGGAGCTCAGGGGGCCGGGCAGGAGGGTCCCACGGGCTGGTTGTGGCCCACCTCTGTCTTATAGCAAGGAAATTATATTCCCGCTATTCACTCTGCTTGACTGATTTCAGACACTGAATTTGTCATATATGGTTTAGCAAGACCCATTGCCTCAGAGAACTGGATTTCAGTTTATTTTGGTTTACATTGTAATAAAATAGGTCTAAATACTGCAGGCATGGCTACTGTGTCATCAGACTTGGTTTACCTGAGCTTGCTGGTATACAACTCCTCTTCCAGATCCAAAGAGCAGCCTCTCCTCTTTTCTCCACATTGCTGAGAGTGAAGGGAATATGGGGATGTGGCTGGGCGAAGAGGAAGTTTAGCAGCCATGAAGCTTTTCCCCAGGTTTACTTACACACACACACTGTCTCTCACACACTCACTCACGCTCTCTCTCTCTCTCTTTGCAGGACAAGCATGAATACTTGGGTATTATGCTGCATTTAAGAACTTCATCCCTAAAGAAATATTCTGAAAGGCAATGATACATTTTTATTGGACTAACCACAATAGCAAATTACCTAGATAGTTCTTGCCCAAAATCCTCACACTCTCACAGGATTTATATTCCACTGGTAAACAAAATAAACCCTAGATTAGGTTCAGCACTTTCAATCCATCTATCTTTTTTCCTAGATTTTGCCATTAGCCATCAAGTGACTCCAAATCTGTTGTAATATGAAATTGTAAAGGATTTGGAGCCTCTTCCAAACTACTGGCAAAAGCCAGAAAATTATTGAAAGTGGTTTACTCCTCCTTTCTGCTCTACAACATTGGAAAATGGGGGAAATAGCAAGGAAGCATTTAACATGCAAATTTGGGTGTATCTCTATAATTCCTTTCCCATATCAAGACCTCTTTCTCACCTTCTTATCCTACAGAAATTCACTAGCAGCCCTACATACCAACATGTAGTTAAGGAACATAAGAAAGAATGCTTACATTTAGAATACTAAAAACCAATTATGAAATTGCTGGCTCACCCTTTGATTTTGGAAGGAGGTCTCCCATTTACAGGTGCACTTTGCACCTACCATATCTGTGTCACACTCTGTTCTCCTCCATTCAACTGCATTACTGCGGTTGCAGATCTGAGCAGCTGGATTTCTAACTGCCCATGTAATCAGAAGTAGTACATTTCAGATGTGTCCCCACAGTCCATTTTGTGGGTGCAAAAATGCAGGAGCAAACTTTACAAGGGTAAATTCCACCCACAAACAGGGAGGCCAGGCCTCAGCCCAGCTGAAAAGATACTTCACCATTTGTGTTATTGCAGTTCTGCCTCTCATTGTGCTATGGGCTTAATCCTGTAAGGTGCTGAGCACTCTGGCTTCAGTCTCCAAAACACATACGCTTGTGGTTAACTTTAAGCGGGTGAGTAGTCCATGAATAATTACACATGGAATTTGCATTAGCAAGAACAGTATGTCAGTGTATTCTGATATGTTGTGACTAGCGTGCCACTGTATTAGCAATACAGTATTGGAAGATGCTTGATAGCTGTAGATAAGAATCATAAAGCTACTGTGATGTCCTATGTGATAGCTGCATCTTTTGTATACTAGTCCTTTAAAGAATGAAGGAAACGAAAAGGATGCTGCCAATAGCTCAAGCTCCTAAAATACTCTTCTTCAAAGTTATTACAGTCTGGTAGGGAAGATCCTCTTGCTTTGTGGTATAAATATAAAAATAAACAGGGGAAGTGTGGAATCACTGATTCATTTGTTTTTTAACATCAACACATGGCTTTAATCCTGTTTGCACTATTTTGGTGTCATCCCAAACTTGTAAAAATAAATAGCATTACTCCACCTATCACTACCATGCTGTGATTTTGTGTAAACATGCGTGCTAACATTTACATTTACAATAATAACAGAATATTTAAATTAATTCAACAGAGCATAGTGAAACTTGCCACACATTTTCTTTCTATATCTGTGTTTCCCTTCTTGAAGTGAACTGTAGCTATATCCAAGCGTGGATCTATCCATTACATTCAGTATCTATTGTAAATAACCGTTGAAACCCCACTGGTTAGTTCTAATTTATCCAAACCAGTTATCTGATATTTCAAACCAATTCCTTTCCTCGAATCAAAGACTCAGTATAGTACAAGATGGCTAAATCAAGCATAAATAAATCAAATGTATATATATTCATATAATTCTCCAGAATTCTAAACACATCTAAAATAGTGGTTTTGTGGTGAAAAACTGAGCATGCTTTATTTTTAATATTGATGCATGACCTATACAATCCCAGATTCTTATCATCAATAACGTGAATGATCATCTCCTGACTCTCTGCAGTTTCCCCTTATATCAATCATTCCATAGCCACTGGATCTTTCCCTATTTTGCTGAGTGTTTCTTTTTATCGCCTCCTGTAGGAAAAACCTTGTCTTGACATGTGGTTAGCTAGCTACTGTCCCTCTGCTACATGATAGCTTCCCCTGTATTCAGAAAGCTTCTGGAAAAAGTGATTTTCTCTGACTACATCTCCCTGGATAACACCTTAACTATTTCCAGTTTGGCTTTTTCACTCACTCTGAAACTACCCAGCTCCATGTACTTAATGACTCATTCTTGTCTCTTTGACCATGGCTCGCTCTCTCTCTCTTCTTATTCTACTTTATCTCTCTGCATCTTCAAAAGTTATCGAAGACACTGGCACCTGTTCAGCAAGTTATCTAAGTATGTGCCTAATGTTTAAGCATATGAGTGGTCACACTGAAGTCAATTGGCCTGCAAATTGAAATCAGTGAGGCTACTTACATGCTACAAGTTAGACACATGCTTAGGTACCTTGTTCAGTCAGAGCCTTTATCTTCCCGGAATGCTTTAGGAAAAAAGCCATTTTCTCCAGTACTCTCCTGGCCTGGTTTGACTCATATCTCACCCACCATTCCTTTATCATTCTGCTTGAGGCTCTACATCATCCCTTCTTTCTCTGCTATGGAAAGCCTCAGATTTTCATTCTAGGTTCATGAGATTCAGCTAAAATAAGATCTAAACTTTTGATTGCTTCTCCAAACAGGCTTTCTCAAGCTATATCCTAGGGACGTAGGAATTACCATGCTACATCAGACCAATCGTCCATCTAGACAGCAAGTACCAGATACTTCAGAGGCAAGTGTGAAATCCTCACATATAGAACAGTTATGCAATAACATGCCTATGGGGAGGTTTCTGCTAGTTGCTTAGTGATTACCTCCCCAGTATAACAAGGTACTTAAGCCTATGTCTAACTTTAAATACCCAGTCAGTCCCATTAATTGCCTTGATGAATCAAGCCCCAAGTCCTGATATCTGAGAGTTGATATCCCACATAAATGGTTATCTTAGCTATTTGAAATCTAAATGTGAATGGCATTCTTCTCCATAGAAATAGATAATTATTTTTTAATCCTGCTAAATTCTTTGCCTCAATAATATCTTGTGATGGAGATTACAATGATTTGCACAGGTTAATTGGGTTGTGTATTCAAGTATTTCCTTTCATCAGTTGCCTTGTAATGCAATTCAGCATCCCTCCCCGCCTTTTCTTCCCATTGTACTACTTGAGAGAGGGTAGGTAGGATTCTATATCCCTTTTATTACTTTTCTTTTGCTTCCTCTGATGGTTGTGGATGAGTCCAAAATATAACAAAAGTATCTGTGACGCATAATTAAGCACCTCTGCCACCAGTCTCGGACAAATCTGCAGAGGCAAATGAAAACAAGGTGATAAAAGTTAGTTAATCGAACTGTTATAAATCTCTTTGCTTTAGTTTATACTCAAGCCATAGAGCACAGTACTACTCACCTCAGTAGCTTTGATTAACTTTATTTATACAACTATTCCCCTACCCTACATTATAGTCTCTTTGAAGCAGAGACTGTGCCTTCATTTATGTTTAGAAATTGTATCACTGGAACACAGTGGGTGCCGTTAGAAATAATCAATAAAATATCATTATAAAAAATGAACATTTTTTGCAACCAGACCCCGATTCTGAAAAGCATCCCTTTCCAGGGCAGAACTTAAAGTCCCATTGACAGTGGTTAAGCTGCTGGCATGCTGAAACCACCACCTCTCATGGTGACCAATATTGTCTCATTATTTCATTGTACTCCACAGTCACTCTGTCTGTATCCGTCTGTTCTCTCTTGTCTTATACTAGATTGGAAGCTCCTTGGGGTAGGGGCCATCTTTTTTGTTATGTGTTTGTACACACATTTTAGCACAATGGGGTCTTAGTCCATGACTGGCACTCCTAAGTGCTATGGTAATACTACTACTTAATTATTATTATTATTTATTAATATTTTATCATTAACAATAACGGGGTGCAAGCACATGCTTAAAGTAAGTGTGTGAGTAAGTGATTTCCTGAAACAGTTCCTCAGTTTGTATTTACTTAATATACAATATTTCTTACTAAATCTTATGTGTGTATTTCATACATTTAATTTAAAGTGTTATTGCAGATATATATGGAGGAGAGACATGACCCGTCATCCCCATATTTTGAATAGTTCCTCAGAAGGACCAACACAGCAGGATTATTTTCCCTTTCCTTAACTACAAATGCAGCAGCTACCTTTCTGTTTGGCTCTGTGTGTTTGAGGAAAACCAATGGACATTTTCAGAGTGTGAGATGTTTGTTTTCTGGATGGCGCCTCTTACAAAAATGTTCCAACCAGGCTTCCAAATGTAGGCTGTCACGCTTGCTGAAGTACTAAAGATGCAGGCTGCCAGAGGAGTTTAGCATCTTTCTCTACCTAGAAGTAGATTAGTAAGGTGGAATCTTTAAGCCTTGGAAGTATGTACGATTCTGTGCACACCTGCTGTGGTTTTGCTCGGGAGAGGCAGTGCAATGAAATTAAAGAGTGAAAGAATTTTGCTGCCTCCCCTTTGCGCTTCACCTCTACTGGGGAAACAGCATATTGTAATAGCACCTGGGAGACCTAAGTGCTGGGAGGACCCTGGGGATTCCTGAGCGAAGTTCTATTGAATTTGATGGGATTGCTTGCATGAGTCAGGTGAGCAGGATTTATCCTTGATTATGTACAGTGAGGGAGAAAACGCCTCACGCTCAAGACAGCCAGTCAAGCCCCTGCCCACGCTACAGTGGAAACCATTGTATCAACAACTGTCTTTATACACTCTATTGCTTGTAAGCACCCTTTTCGTTGCCTTGGAGGAAAGGGATATTTTATTTCCTGAGAGCGGTGCTACATCCTGGTGTAAAAATAGTTCGGCTAAGTGCCCGGGAGGACAGACAGTAACAATTCCCAGAAAAATACTCCTGTCCAAACTGGCCGGTAATGACCATTGCAGCCTGGCCATTGCAGACAAAGCTTCAACTTCAGCATGGTCACAGCTTAAAAGAGTGAAGACAAGGGGTCTGGAGAGGAAAGGAGCTACAATGACAGATAAACTTTAAGCAGTTGAAAGAGAGGGTTAAAAAGTGGTTCAGCTGTGAAAGTGAGAGCAATTTTTTTTCTAATGTCATCTTTGTTGACTACCAAGACCACAACTTTGAATCTCAATGACCCTGTCCTCTGAAAGCAGGTCAGTGGCATGTTCAACACATATTCTCCTTTCATTGCATGGAAACTGCATTCCTAAGGCCTTTTCATACTTAACCGATGTCTATTTCCGTCTTCTCATCTAATGGACAGTTGCAAAATTAATATGTGCACTCACTTGGAGCAGTTACAATATTTGTCTTTTTGAAGAACTTTGAAAAATATGAATTATAATTTGCATGGAATGTTAACTGGCAAATACTATAACAATGGTATAAATGGGAATCCCCAAATGGTAATTCATATTATTTAGGTTGCAGATTGGCTTGTGAAAATTTGTGACATGCATATCCTGTGCCTGCCTTTCTAATCTACACATGCTCTGGCGCATGCGTGGTAACTGCCCTTTTAAATTATTATTAAACTTTCTGCTCTGCAGTGTACAACATGATGCTGTTTGCAATAGACATTATTACAGCAGCCTTTTGAGAAATGGCAGCCACACTGGTTCTTGAATGTAGCTGATGTAATATAGAAATTTTTATCTAGTGTTACTGATCATTGCAAATTGTTTTATGGTCTCAGAGGATGGTGTTACAAATGTAGTTCTTCGGGATGAAAATTACATTAAACTGATACATTGTAGCACAAGCTGTATTATGTATCCCATATGCAAGCTCCACCCAAACAATAAAAGGAACTGATTTAGTGACTCATATTTTCATGTATCATATCCATCAGATAACCTCTTTTTTCAGAATCACAGGAGAAGCTTAGATTATTTTGACATCCTCTGCAGTGTTTGGTAGAGATTTGTTTTCTCTCTCTTCTCTCTGTCCCTTTTTTCCCTCCAACTCTCTCTCTCTCTCTTTCTCAATTTGTCTGGATTAAACCAGTCTGATTATTCTTTATGCCATTGCAAATAAAGTCATTTTCAGAAACAGATGTCTAAATCAACCAGTGAAATAATCCTGGAGGCAGATGCAGCCTTCCATAAGCTGCCAGACACATGGTGCAATCAAAGTGATGAAACAAAATGGAACAGGCTGCAGAAAAAGTAATTAAATTATAGTTTCATTGTAGAAGCACATTTTAAAATTACAGAGATTCAGCGCCTATAATGCTGGTATTATAGTTGAAAGAATACTTGCCATGGGTCATGAGCATTTTTTTAAAACAGTTATTAATCATGCTTGACTGGAAAGACATGTGTAACCTACAACAAGCAGTGGCTGTAGTTTTGCCAAAGGAAGCTTTTGTTCCCTGAAGAGAATTGTATCAAAGGCCAGTGTGTCCTATTATTACATGTGCAATTGCAGAGTGCAGAATGTGAAATGGGGCCTTTCAGATTTCAATACAGAGTACTAAAAAAAAGAAAAAGAAAACAAGTATTGTGTCTTCTTGAAAACTGTATGACCTTTTTTCCCTACCAAGTTAACTTATTCACTGACCAAAAAAAACACACACACACACAAAAACCGCTCTTAAGTAAAGATAATGTGAAGGTTCTGACAAAAATGGAAAAAAGCCAGGAAATCTAAAAAGTCCTAGAAAATAAAGATGAAAAAACCTCATTAGCTCATCTAAATCCATTTCCCTGCCAACACAAGATTAGTCCCGATTAGAGCAGGTTGAAAATTTTCCAATGGAACCTTTTCCCATTAGAAAATGCCAATTTGTCAAAATAAAAAAGGTTCTTCAGGAATGTGTAAATTTTGATAATATTTCCTTTTAAAAACTCAAAACAAAGCATTTTTGATAAGGTCCGACCTTATTGTAATGTTTCATTTTCATTTTGTAATGATTTTTTGTTTTGAAATATTATTTTATATTTTATGATAAGACTAAATCAAAATGGAATATTTCAATTTTGTCAAAACAAAAGCACTAGGATTGACCCAAAACGAAAAATGTTCAAAATTGTTCCAAAGTTTTATTTTGTGGGATATTTTGAAATTTGACATTTCATACCAATACAGAACAAAACATAGATTTCTTAATGAAACAGAAATTCCGGTTCCTGACTAGCTCTCATCCCATTTAGGGCCTGAACCAATGTTCTTGAAATCAAAGGCTTCTGTTGACTTCACTGGGCACTGGATCCGGCCCTTACAGCACTGGATCCAGTTCATTCCCAAGTGATGGGGCTTTTGCCACTTCACCTTGGACAATATTATTCACCTTAGGAGATTTCAGTGTCAGAAGTTTTTTCCAGAAATTCAGCTTAAACTTTCCCTCTAACTGCTTCCTATAACTCCCGCATCAACCAACTCTGTTGTATAACCCTAATTAATTCCTCTCCTTCCCAGGTGTTTGTCTTTCAATATTTGTAGTCTGTTATTTTGTGGCTTTATAATTTTTCACATACATCAGTCTCCCCCGATTATATTTTATTGCTCTACTGTGAACTCACTCCAGTGTTTCAATCTGTCTGGTAATGAGGTACCCAGAACTAAACATAATATTCCAGAAACAGGTGCATCAGAGCCCTATAGAGAGGACCTATTATTATCTCTGTGCTTCATGATGTGACATCTCAACCCCTAATTTGCTGTCCACTTACCCATTCCTAGGTCTCTTATGGCTTTCCAAGTTTCTCTGTCCCACTGGTATAAATAATTTTTCCCCTCATGTATTAGCTTGCATTTCTTCAGAATTAATCTCTTACTGTTGATTTCTGCCCATATTTCTCATCTCCATGTCTCCTTTTGTATTATTGCCTTGCCTTTGCTCAGGTTTGCAAAACCTTCTAATTTAGTATAATCAGCAGATTTTGCTAATGTGCTGCTAACATCCTTTTCCAGATCACTGATGAAGATGTTAACTAACACAAGAGTAGTGCTGACCTCTGCAATAATCACTAGATATTTCCTCATTGCAAAATATTATTAGTTACCCACTCTTCAGAATTCTTCAGAGGAGCCAAAGGACCATGCTGTGGTTAGTCCTGAGCAGGGGATGATAGGTGAGGGCAGGCTCCTCTAACTCTGCTTTCTACCTCCCACTATCCCCATCTTGCCCTTGGTTATAGGACCAAATTCTGCTTTTGGTCACCTATATGGAATGCCATTAAAGTCAGTGGGGTTACACAGGGGCAGCAGAGGTCACAATTTGGCCTGCAGAATTTAAATACCTTTAAATAGATTGTGTTTTTAATCAGGTACAGGAAATTCACTCCCATGTATTAATCTTTTAGTGCCAAGCTTCTGCATTTTTACAGCAACCCCTTTAAAACAGAGGATGTATAATGGATGTGCAGGGAAACCCAGATGTAGTTTTTGCAGCACTATAGTAAGGGCTGTTATGCTTAGCAAGTTGGATGCAACAGAGAATCTGCCCCAGTGATTTCAGAAATGGATCAGACTGGAATAAAGTCACTATCAGAAGCCACATTTTTCTGTTATGTGAGTTGTGATGTTATATACTAAACAGTGCAGGGTGCTGTGGAACTGTTAGGGTGGTTCAGGGATCAATTCCTTATTTTATTGCGTCTATCAAGTAGGTAAGGTGAATAGAATTTGACACCAGATGGTATTTCAGTCAACAAATGTATAAAAGCAATCAACAGTTTTTATTTAAGAATTCTGTAGTGCTCTTCCTTGAGTGTCCCAGCTACACATAATTAGCAAATGGGCAACTTTACATCTAGCACTAGCTTCTCAGCAGTAAAATGAGATAAATTGTTTCATTTTAGAGCTTGACTTTGAAGTAATTAATAAATATAATATTTGATTTTTCTAGCTTTTGAGCACTTCATCAGTTAGGTGACAAACTTGCTTTTGAGTTTTAAAGATTCTGCTGGTTTAAATCAGTCCTGGAGATATTGATTAGAGTGGCTAAAATCTTGGCAAGCATTTGGCTCTTTACTTTGAGTATTAACAGTCCATAAAAACATCATTTATAATGCTTTTTTTTAAAAATCTGGTTTCAAACAAAGCTCTGGGAACTTGTTCACTGTATAGTCCTCTGGTTGACTAAAATGTTCTTACAATACCAAAGATTTCAATTATTACAAGAGAGCTGGTGAGTGAGAACTGAAATATTAATCCTGTAAGTGTTATTTTAAAGCAGCTATTATGATGATCTGCAATGGCACTGAAACACAGTGGGTATTTTTTATTCCTGTGAGTGATGAAGTCTTTACAGGAAACAGCCATATTTGCAGCTGGTACCATTTTACTGTTGTGGGAGATATCCTGTCCTTTCTTTTCTCTCAGAGAATTCCCTATATATCCTTGCTTCAAGCAAACGTGACCATGATTCCTCAGAAAGAGGGCCTTTGATAGATTGCCATCAGTTCCCTTGTGGTAGGATCTTGCCTTCCTCACTGGATTGGATGTTGCATGAATTTCTAACCTCTTTACATTTGTCTGCTGGCACTGCCTTTTCAGCATGCAGTTGATTCTGTGGCCTAGAGTAATCCAGTGGAATACACCAGGAATTATTTTGTCTTTTGCAGTATTTTGGTGGCTTATTGTTTGTTGTTAATCTGTTTTTAAATTTTAACAAATTAGTCTAGCAACAATTACTGAAATTCCACATTGAAAAAGACACCTCATATGTGGTAAATAGTGGTTGAAGCGTACTACACGTAACATTCATATGTAAAATTAGAAAATACATATTGAATAAAATATATAGAAAAGGCCCTTTTTATTAGGCTGAATGTCCTCTATGTTAGAATAAACTGTATAGGGAATAGGAGCTCAGGTATCTATCTCAAAGGATGAATTTCCACTTCTTACCATATGGTAATGGAAGTGTTCTACGCAAAATAAACATATCTCAGGAGCCCTGCTAGTGGCTTACATGCAGACTTGCCCATGGTTTTCCACTTATTTATTATCTCTGGGATTTATTATTGCCACTCATTATATCTAATAGTGAAGCTACACACCCTGCAAAAGTTCTACAGAATACAAAACTCAGAGATCAGGCTGCATGGCAACAAAGGTTACTGTAGGCATATCACCCCAGTGCTGTCCTTTCTGCACTGGCTCCCCATAGCATACAGGGTACAATTCAATGTATCCATCTTGATATTCAGTCATCCATGCAATTGGCCTTAGCTACATGAGACCTGACATGTACCTCCACAACCCTGGAACTTATGACAGCTAAATTCTACTGGAAATGAGAAACTATGGACCAAGGGGAAGAGGCTCTAAAGTGTGGCAGATGGTACTTTCACAAGAGCTAGGCCTAGACTATGAAACTCACTTCCACAAGATTGCAGCGTAACCTGGGACTTCACCACATACAAGTAAATAAATGCAAACTCATTTATTTGATTTAGCTTTACCTCTGTCAATTTTTACGCATGCATGTACACAAGCCAAAAACCCTATAAAATAATCAAGCTGTTTATCATGTGAGTTTGCACAGAAGAGAGAGAGAAAAAAATAGTTTTTAATAGTTAAATACTTGGGACGTGCTCTGATACTACAGTAGTTGGGCCATATAATCACCTGGCTGGGCGGATAGATTGGGGTGATATGTAGAACAGCTGTCCTCCCAGCCCAGCCTGTGTCTCACCTCTCCATACCTATAAAGCCCAATCTCATGTATATTTATGGTGTTACCTACAAAAAATGTTATTTTTACTAAATAATAATTATAAAATAAGTTACATTTTCAATGTCTCTTTCAAACTGAATGAGCCATATAATTAAAAAAACCTCCTGGGCTTATTTTAGGCAGCTGTTAATATATTTTACTGGGTCACTGGACTCACTACACCTGAGGCAGTTGTTAATGACCCAATAACGCAAGCACCATTCTATCTTCATATCTGTGTGTCAGTATATTCATGTTTTCATATATTTACTACTTGGTAAGGACGTCTCCTTTGTAAAATCATTCTCTCCAAGTGACACCCCCTTCCCACTACCTAGCTCCTTCCTCCAAACATCTGGCCCTCACCCAAAGGTCTCTTCTGTTTCCACAAGATTAAGTACTGAGTGTCAGAACTACAGCTGGTTGGAATTTTTTTTTTCCTGCCAAAAATGGGCAGGGGACAAGTTTGTCAGCATTTTCAGCAGAAATTTTTGACTTTTGTTCTAAAACCCAGAAAACAAAAAGTCGGCCAAAAACAAAAGTTTTCAGGTTTTCGGTTTTCTGACCCAAAAATCCCACATTTTGATGGCACATTTTCACCCAGCCATAGTCAGAACATTCCTGAACTCACCAGTATAGCAACACCTCTCTGCAAAAGGCCACCACTGCATTTCTTTGGTACTTTTTGCCAAATGGCAGTTTTCGAAGCTTGCTCCTATTCATTAGAGGCTTGCAATGATATGCTATCGCAAAGGCCCAGATCCTCAAGGGTGTTGAGGCACCTTACTTCTATTGAAATACCTTTTTGAGGAGCTGGGCCAAACTGACTTACTCAAGGCTACACAGTGTGTTAATGGCACAAACAGGAGTTTCTGGTTTCCATCCCCTCCTTTAGGCAGCTTGTTCTGCTGGACTCTCTTCCATTTTTCTCCAGGTTAGGCGATGTCATAGTAATGAGATGAGCAGTGTAATGAGAAGAGCAGTGTAAATAAAAATAATAATCTAGATGAGGGGCTGATGGAGTATCAAAGACTTGATTAGATTTTCTACTATACTCATGTTGGTTAGTGTGAACTCTCCCAGGGTCTAGTCACAAGTCCAAGTTAAGTGTCAGGAAGGGAAGTGCTAGCCTTTTACCAACATGTGCTGGTTCCGTTCTGAGCTAATTGTTCCTGGGAACAATTGGTCCCCGTAACCAAGGGAACAGAGGGGACCCATTTATTCTATGTAGCTACGTCTCACAGAACTAGTTGTAGGAACGAGGCGTTTCTGTAGCTCCCGAAGCATCCATCCATAGATCCTCACATGCACATTCACTCTCTCTCATTCCTTTCCATGTAGCTGGGTTGCAGACTTTTCTACAGCCCTGTGATGACCTACTAACCCCTCTGCTACTCCTGCTGAGGCATTAAGGAAAGGACTGAATCGCCTGACCTCAGTCCCCAGAGCCACAGTGATCATATATGAGTAGTCATTAGCCATAGACTCTGCAACTCGTGGGACTCAGACTGCACTACTGGGCCACTATCTGTGAAGTAGTGTCCTTCAGGATGTGCATTATCCACTGCAAAGTCCGGCCGGGCCACAAAGCTGGGCCAAACTCTGAGATGTCCATGCACTGGGGCTGGTTCTTTAGCCACTAGAGTCCCCACTTATTATAGTGATACCAAAGTAATGAACAATGTGAACCTTAACAGATCTTTGAGAGAAGCGACAATTTGCCGTTTTTTGGTCCTTGTTCTGAAAATAATGTTCTGCTCTGAATGTAACTCTAAGGATTCCATTTTCTTTAAGACAGGCCTGAAATGGACAGAAATCACTAAACAGTCTCCCAAGAAAGCTTTAAGCCTACTTTTCTTTGAGGACTGCCTGTCCCTGGTAACATTCATCCCTCCCCATTTTAATTTGTAATGATAAATGTGCTTGCAATAATAAACTCATAATAGATGCTTGTTTATCCCTTCAAGGCCTGTCCTTGCTGCTTTCATTAGCATTTCAGGATATTTATGACTTTGTGAATGACTGAAAATCTGCAATTTGTCATTGGGGATTAAGACACATCCTTCTCTCACTTAGGGCTGAAGCTGAGCTTTGGCCTTGGAGAGACAGAACCACCTCTGGGCTTCTTAGACAAAAACAAAGCCAGACAGTGCCCACATTTACTGCAGCAAGTGGCTCTTTGCTACTTAGATGTCTTTGCTAATGTGTCATCTGAACTAACTGTAGGGACCATAAAATCCTCTGTTCTGCAGGAGCAAGAAAGAATGGGGTGGAGACAGGGAGAGGAATGCAAGTGTTTCCATTTCCCAGTTCAAACAAAAATAACAGAGTTTAAAAGTAAAATTGGAATTTTTTTCACACACACACAGAAATGTGTCTATTCAAGGAAATATTAAATTTCAATTTGTCGTGGTTCTGCTACACTGAGTCACTCTCAACTTCAGAGCACATGAAGCCAACAGAATCCTGAAGACTCAGAAGACAAGTTTATCACCTACTTGATGAAGGATGACGTACTCAGGCACTTAAAAAAATAAAAACAATCAAAAGAGCTTTTCACAGGCTAAGCCATACTAGGAAAAATCAGAGGGGCGGGGACGTTAATTGGTTTGTGCAGCATGATATTTTCGGCTTTGAAAAAATTCAGCCATTCAGTGGTACTTTCTTTCTTTCTGCAGGTTGACTAAGTGGAAAAACTAAGAAACTGCTTTCAAGCATTGAAGATACCAGGCCAGGATGAACACGAAGGACACAAAAGTGACTGAAGGAGGTCTCAATGTCACACTTACCATACGCCTTCTCATGCACGGCAAGGTGATGCACTTAACACTGTAACAGTGGTTGTCTTTTTTATTTATCTAGGTGTCTGTGGTTGCATTAAAGTCTGACAGTTACATTTACAAAGACCTTGGTCCTGCTCGATTTTAAGTCAAGAGCAAAATTCCCATTGACTCAAGGCCCAAAGACCTGTCCCTGATTCAGCAATGTGATGAAATTAATTTCACTCATGCTGAAATTAAGCATATATTTAATTCCATTCCTGTTCAGCACAGCACTTACGCACATGGTTAAGTGTGTAAATCAGGGCTTCTAACAGGCCAATTTGGGGCCAGAGTGCCAATATCAGTGTTGTTAGAGCTTCACAATTCTATAGCTCAGGGACTGAGAGCAATTACATATTAAACCCCAGTTTCCAATACTTTGTTAGTCTCTTAATACAGAAGTGTGCTGCTATAAATAAAAACTTGTTTCACAGGTTCTCACCCTGAGAGCATGTTTATTTGCAACATTTGGCAAAGCCAGCTTGGGTATTTTCATATTTGGGAAGCATCTATACAGTGCTGGCCTCAGGTAGATGTTTGTTCTCCTTTAGCAAGGAAACAGTGAAAATAGATATAAATTAAATAATTTTGGAAATATCTCATTAATATATATATAATGTTTCTTTTGATTTATAATGCATAAAAATATTTTCTTGGGCTCTAGGCAGCTGTGTTACACATTAAAAATACAATCACATTAAAACAAAAAACAGCAGCTACTTCTCGCCCCCTACACCAGAAAATAACTGAGAGGCATTCAAAACCCCTAAAATATCCACCTAACAAAAAATACCAGACTCTCTTATGCCCCCATATAAACTGGATTTATGTATGTGCAGGTTTGTATTTGTGTATAACACACACAAACTATGTTAAACGAATGTTAAGGTTGCAAAGTCAAGCACTCAAAAGTTAGAAAATGGGAGAATGAAGGTTGCCCATGCTGTCTTGACTCAGCCCCTTTGTGCATATACATTAAGATACAGGTTTTAGTTACATGATCACATCCTATTTTTTCCACAGGATCCCTGCCTCCTTCAGTGCAAAGGATAGACTTGCTCTGTGCATGAATCAGGGTTTCACAGTGAAGGAGGCTGTTGTCTGTAGGACCCCTGGATCATATGTTGAGGAAGTTGGAAGACATGTAGGAACTTAGGTAAGGGATTGCAGGAAGGGAAAGGATGGTCTCATGGTTAAGGGAGTTGAATGGTACAGTGGAAAATTGGATCCTATCCTGCCCCTGCCACAGAGTTCCTATGTGATGCTGGACAAGTAACTTGAACCAAACTTTTCACAGGCAATCACTAATCATTTTCTGGGTGCCTGACTTAAGATCTTGGGGCCTAATTTGCAGAAGTGCAGAGCACTCACAGCTGTAACTGAAGTCAATGAGAGCTATGCTTTGAACATATAAATTCTGTAAAATGCTTATAATGCTAGGTACTCTGAAAATTACTCAAAATTAGTGGATACTTTTGGCTTTAATCTCTGTGCTTCAGTTCCCCATCTGTCCAATGGGGATAATAATATCTCCTCTCACTGAGCTGTTGGGGAAATAAATTAATTAGTGTATCTGAAGCAATCAGATACTGTAGCGATGAGCACCATAGAAAAGCCCAGTAGGAAAGTAATAATTATGTCTTCAGATCAGGGTTTGAATAGTGTGCAATGACTATAGCGCAAGGCAACACATTAAAAAACAAGGAGAAGACAAGAAGAATCAATTGTTTAGGGAGGTAGTGGAATCTCCGTCACTGGAGGTTTTTAAGAGCACGCTAGACAATCACCTGTCAGGGATGGTCTAGATAATACTAAGTCCCGCCTTGAGTGCAGGGGTCTGGACTGGAAGACCTTTCAAGGTCCCTTCCAGTCCTACAATTCTATGATTCTATTAAAATATTAAGTAACTGTGGTCCACTCTGTGTACACATGATACAGGGGTCCTGTGGAAAAAATAGCATGTGGTTATGTAATTAAAAACTGTATCATGATGCATACGCACACAGGGGCCAAATTAAGGTTACATGGACAACCTTAGTTCCGGCATTTCCAAACTTCTAAGTGCTTGAATTTACAACCTTCATAATTTTCTTTTTAGTTAGTTTGTGTGTGTAATTTTCTAGGCTTTTAAAATAAGAAAACTGAAGAACAGAAGTTCTGTCATGTGATGTGATGTATACCCACATGGATCATCAGCAGGGCTGGAACCTTTAGGTCTACCACACAGGCCTCTGACACTTGAGTCATCAGGGTAACTGGCAGCAAAAGTAGGATGTCGTTCTCTCTTTGGACCAGCACAAGAGGGGGATGAGACAGATTGCCAGTGGGTTTCAGAGATCTTTGCTGACAGCAGAAAAATGATGAGACTCAGGAAACTTAGTTTCCATCCCAAGCTCTGTACAGGAGTGTGCTCTAGTGGGCACAGACTCTTCTGCTAACTCCCCTCAGATTCACTCACCTCCTCCCTGCCCCCATTCCA
The DNA here is from genome assembly GCF_009764565.3 of Dermochelys coriacea. Classification (NCBI taxonomy): domain Eukaryota; kingdom Metazoa; phylum Chordata; order Testudines; family Dermochelyidae; genus Dermochelys; species Dermochelys coriacea. The sequence goes on along the minus strand of NC_050069.1, from coordinate 158,895,659 downwards.
CCCCAACTCCACACTGGTTCCCATATCCAGTCTCTTTGTCCAGCCAATCCCAGTCAGTTTCTCATCCCCTGCCCTCTAGTTCTACTCTGACCAGAGTCCTTATTCGAATCTACTTTTTTCCCTCCCTCCTGGTCAAGCTGCATTCCAATCAGATGGCGTCCTCCTCTGTGCTACCTGGGTGCCAACAAGGGGTCATTGAGGGTCTATGCTCCCTGCTCTCAGTTCCAGAGTCTGGCCCAACTGTGGCCTGGAGGAGCCATTACAGGGAAAGGCCAGGTTCAGCCATGAAGCCCTGGACAGGAGGGAGAATGCTCAGTTGCTCTCTGAGAAAGATGCAATGCACAGTCTGGAGCTGTGACAGGCTGCAGCATCCTCAGTGAGGACAGTGTCTTCAGAAATCTTAGCTGCTAAAAATCAAAGTCTTTACTGAGCCTGTGCTAACTGATTTTTCCGAGGAACTTATAACTTGGCCAAAAGTGAGCAGATTTTTCACAGGGGCAGTAAAAGGCATATCCCCGACACAAATGCCACCACCTGCCAAATTTCATGTCCCTTCTCCAAAGCATACGGGCCCTAGATCTGATCAAAGAAAGGGTCACCAGCATTTTTTTGTAATGAACAAAACTACATATTTTTCCCTAGCCTTTTTCCTTAAAGTGGCGGAACCATTTTGGCTGAAATTTTTCAGGAAGTTTCAACCAAACTTGCATCTGGCATGTAAAATCCAAGCCCAAATGGTTTATGTTTGGCAAAGTTATAAGCAACTGAAAATAGGGTCTTATAATGGGAAGTATGAGGCAAACGTATAATATCTGTGTGTGTGTAAAAACCTAAGATGTGGTTCTTAGGGCTCCATCCTGCAAGGTGCTGGTCCTGATCCAGCACTGCACTTAAACACACATTTAACTTCACATTAGATTAGTTCTATTGGCTTCAGTTAAACTACTTTTGGCTTACGTGCATTTCTGGATCATGCCAGAAAGCTAAACTGCTCTCAGAATCAAGTCCTTTATGTAACTCAATAAGTATCAGTCATTTTCATGACATTTTAGTTAAACTGTTTTTTAAACTAGTATAAAGCAATCAGAAAGAAAATTAGAAAAGGTTAATTTTCTGTGTTGAACATAGTGAATTGGGTGCACAACTACAGTTAACGGTAAATGGGTGTTATGTATCTAATCTTCAATTAACATGTAGCCCTGAGAGTTTAAATTAAACCCATAAAAGCAAGGAAATTCAAAGTTAAAGTGGAAATATACTGTACATCCTCAGTTAACAAGGCACAATGGGTGTACCCTTTACTACAGTATGTTCTAATAATGTGCCCTGTCGCATCTAAGTATTGCAAAGAATGTATTAAATTATAATTTATTTTTGTATATTAAACTCAGGCCCTCACATTAACTTTGATGTCATCTTTGTGATTTAAAAATGCTTATGTCAATGTCAGAGTTATCATTCTGAGAGCTGTGAGTGGCTCTGAAATAGAGCAAGAAATATGCTTCCACAGTTTCTTAAAATTTGCTGCGGTAATGGCATCTCTGGAAATTGCAGTACTCTAATTAGCGTTCCCAGACAAAACACTTAAAGGGGCCAGCATTCAAGTTATAAATAAGGATTCATAACTTACAGGCAAAAGGGGAGAATTAAAGGACATTGTTAAAAATCATAGAATTTATTACTTAGTAAAATAAATATATTTTTTAAAGTTGAAATGTATGGAAATCCATCCTTACCTTTGCCCTTATAATAGTGTTACCTTCTGAACTCCTACATTAGGAGGTTAATATGCTTGTGACATCTGCATTGTATTTCACAAATAGGCATCTTACACTACACTTGTCTACACTTAACTGCACGGCTGTACCTCTTAGTGAAGATGCTACCTGTACCGACAGGAGACCTTCTCTGGTCAGCGTAGGTATTCCGCCTCTCCAAGAGGCAGTAGCTATGTTGACGGGAGAAGCCCTCCAGTCAACATAACGCTGTTTACACACCCCTGAGTGACGTAGTTATACTAAAATAAGTTTGTAGTGTAGACCAAGGCTATGTAAGTTTAATTAGCTCAGCTGTAAACCCTGGTGGCTTGGACATTTTAAACACATATACTTGGACGGTTTGCATATGGACTTTAAAGAGGAGGATGGATTTTTTTAACCATGTCCACTGCACATTACGTAGCATGATATACACTGCTGAACTCCAAAGGGAAGATGTCCACAGACACCAGGAGGATAACCATTTTGCAGCATAGAAGGTTAATATTATAAAAAAAAAATTCCACTGGCTGGCATGAGGGAAGTAATGCTGCACAGGGAGCTGGTTAGATCTTCAGTGTGTGTATATGACGTGTAACAGATAGGGGAGGCCTGATTTTCATCTCACCACTAGGTTAAAACTCCATAAAAAGAAAAAACTCCATAAAAGTCAATGAAATCACAGCAGTGTGAAACCCCTCTAACCAAGATCAGGATCAGGACCAAGATGTTTCTGCTGCTGTCTGATCAAGGGATGGTGAATCAGAAGACAGTCTCTGGTCTTTCATGGAGTGCTTTTACATAATAAGGATAATACAATGTAGAGGTGTATAGAGCTCATATTGTCAGTGAGAAAGATGTTCTGTATTCAGGCATAAGGATCATGTTCCATGAAGTTCAGCAGAGATGGGGCAGGGAAAATGGGGACAGAATTAAGGTTGTTTAGGATACCCTAGCGCTCCATTTTCCTATTTCAAATGTTTGAATTGTATATAGTTTTCAACATTTGTTCTATAAAACTATGATGTTCTTTCAAGTTCCTCCCCTATTAAGGAGCCTGTGTATTCACAACTATAATTTTATTTTAGCTACATTTTGCATCTGGGAATTTCCTTAGTTTTTTTAAAAAACGTTTTTTGTTTCTACTTTTGTGAAGTATTGATGTGGTGTGAGCCCCCGCTGGAGTCCTTCCCAGGGTCACAAGCTGGGCCAGAATCCCCAGCCACTTTATAATATCCCAGCAGCACCAGCTATGCCAGTTACTAACTATTCCACTTCTTGGGGCTCTGCCATGCTTGGATGCCCAATTTTTTCAATCTCCCTCATTGGTCATGTTTTCTAGACCTTTAATCATTTTTGTTGCTCTTCTCTGGACTTTCTCCAGTTTGTCCACATCTTTCCTTAAGTGTGGCACCCAAAACTGGACATAAAACTCCAGTTGAGGCCTAATCAGTGCAGAGTAGAGCGGAAGAATTACTTCTCATGTCTTGCTCACAACACTTCTGGTAATGCATCCCAGAATGATGATTGCTTTTTTTGCAACAGTGTTACACTGTTCATTCATACTTAGCTTGTGATCCACTATGACCTCCAGATCCCTTTCTGCAGTACTCCTTCCTAGGCAGTTATTTTCCATTTTGTATGTGTGCAACTGTTTATTCCTTCCTAAATGGAGTACTTTGCATTTGTCCTTATTGAATTTCATTCTATTTTCTTCAGACCATTTCTCCAGTTTGTCCAAATCATTTTGAATTTTAACCCTGTCCTCCAAAGCACTTGCAAGCCCTCCAGCTTGGTATCATCTGCAAACATTATAAGTATATTCTCTATGCATTATCTAAATCATTGATGAAGATATTGAACAGAACTGGACCCAGAACTGATCACTGCAGGAATCCACTCAGTACGCCCTTCCAGCTGAATTGTGAACCACTGATAACTACTGTCTCATAATGGTTTTCCAACCAGTTATGCACCCACCTTATAGTAGCTCCATCTAGGTTGTATTTCCTAGATGGAGTTACTATATGTAGCTACATGTACTATATGTATGTGTTTGTGGGAAAGTCACACAAGATAGTATCAAAAACCTTACTAAAATCAAGCTATACCATATCTACCACTTCCCCCACAGCCAAAGGCTTGTTACCCTTTCAAAGAAAGCTATCAGGTTGGTTTAATATGATTTGTTCTTGACAAATCCAGACTGACTGCTGCTTATCACCTTATTATCGTCTAGATGTTTGCAAATTGATGGCTTAATTATCTGCTCCTTTATCTTTCCGGGTACGGAAGTTTCCCAACCCAGCACCTTCCTATTCTCCAGATATCTTTTACCTCCCACCCATCTGCCAGGGCTGCCAAATTTTGTGCAGCTCCATCTCCTACCCTTGCCATTGCTTTGGCTGGGTATATTGACCTTAAGCTGAAGTTTATGGTCATATACAAATTACTTGCAAATATGCCAAATAGTTGCATATTCACAAATAATTAGTATAAATACAACACATGGAGCCACACTAATCTTGGCAGCTATGTCAGTCATTCTCACGGAGTATAATTACATTATCTGATGTGTAAAGAAACCTGCATTCAACAATAGACATTATTACGGGGATGAGAAAGAGAAGAGAAAAGGAGAAATTCAGCGGGGTTTTACAGAGTGTAGCTCAGTGCAGAATTCAGCTTTGTGTAGGCCGGAGAGGTAGGAAGAGGTGAAAAGAGATAGCAAGGGAGGACTCTTTGAGCCTGATTCTGATCTCACTTTGTGCAGTTTTACGAAGTGTAATTCCATTGAAATCAGTGGATTTATTTCTGATCTTAAATAGTGTGAGAGAAATCAGATCCATAGACAAACATTATTTGTATCTAACAAGCCTTTTGTGGAGTGACAATAAATTCCCAGGTTATATATATATATATATTATAATAACTGCCAGTATTGTTTCAAGTACTGTTAGCACAAGTTAAATTTCTCCCTGTTGTATCTCTTTTATTCCATTTTTCCTCATGCTCCTATTTATGTGAAGCACATTCCCTCCATCCCCACCCCCTACGGAGAGAGTTGACTCCTTCAACCCACATATCACGTTTTACACTCCCTTATATGTTCCTGTATTTCCTTCTGGAGCCTGTTGTCATTGCTGTATCAACCACAGGGGCCCACTAGATAGCAGTGTTAGTGGGGAGCAAGGGAATAAATGAAGGAGCTGAATGTGGGTTTTCCACGCTGCATTTCTGCCAGATTGAAATGCAGCCGTGTTTATAATGATAAGCAGTATTGATTAAGGCACAGGTTATTTTCTCGGATTAATGACTAGCTGGGAAGCCTTGATAAGGTGACAGGGGGCTGGGCTTACCAATAACATCACCTAGTGGTTAGGTTGCAGTGCCTCTACTTTCCCCGCCCCCATCTCCTGTGCCTCTCATCAGCAACTCCTCCAATAATGTAAAAACCCGCCTCTTGGGGATGACGACTCGACCCTCCGGCAGAGTCACCAGTTTGGTTCATCCCCTTTAGGGTAATAAAATCTAAAGAGGTATGAAGAATCCCACATTCTCACAACAGAAAGGGTCTTCAGCCCACTTCCGGACATTTGTGCAGGGTTCAGCCTCACATCAGGGCTCTCAGCATCTCTACCCTCTTCTCACTCCTGAGAGGAGGGGTGGGAAAGGAGGAACATGCTCCTTTCCATAACAATGGTCACAGGGAGTTGGTAGGAGAGTCCAGATCTTCCCATTCCACAGGGTTCTGGCCCCGGGCCCTATGAGAGGTAACAATATCAAGCACCCTGCAATGCCTTGAAACTGCTTCCCTGGGTCACTTCCACTGTTCACCTCTCCCCAAAGTCTCAAAGTCTAACATAAGACAGCAAAAATAAAGAGTAATTTGAACCTTCGGGTCTCAGCTAGAAACCCCTTCCTTGTAATGGGGGTTTGTGCAACACCCTTGTTCAGGAGCTCTCAACATGGGTCTGCCCTCCCACCCTACCTGAGCCACCTGGCTACCTTTTAAGCTCCTTCCTCTAGCTGGAACATGCTTTGCAGATGCGGTGGGGCAGTCACCTGGGCCCAGAACTGCTCCTTAGCCTCTTCACTCCTAGTGTGGGGTTTATGCACCGCATTACACTGTAAAAAATTACTCTCTGCCAGGCTGAGGTGGGGATTTAGTTTATATTCATGCCTAAAATGAATAATCAGGAGAAACCCCATTTTCTGGGGTTCTGCAGCCCTACTTATTAGTATCCTTGCTGGCCATCTCAGCACGGAGACTAAAGTTTGAATGGGTCCAGAAATTAAATCACCTTTCCCCTCCTAAAGCTGGAACTTTCAGGCCAGGGCTGAGGTAGGATGGCAGGCAGTGTTATAGTTGGACTGCTATTACCCATTCCTGTTTTGTAGATAGAGGACATCAGTTTCCATTACTGTCAAGATAGCACCTATCACCAGCATTAAATTAACATTTTTGAAAGGACTTATAGTATGCAAATATAGAGTGCATGTGCATGTGCCATCCCCAGCTGTCAGAGCCCTCAGTAGGCATCAACTGGATACATTGTTAAAGTGCCAAAAGGGCCATTCCTTTTTTTTTTTTGTCAAAAATTAACTTTTCATAATTGCCCATAAAATAGATTAGGGTAGGTTCTCTGGAGCTTTTGATATTTCGCTTTCATTTTTCTGTTCACATTTTGGAAGATTTGTATTCTCATGAATTTTGGAAGGCTGATTTTCTCACCTAATGCCAACAGTAATGAGGTCAAGCACTGTGTAGTGTTGTAAAGGTTTTTCCATGCAGGTCTGCCAATACCCCGCAGAACTAGCTCTGTGCCAATTCTGAGCATCATGTGCCCAATATAAAAGGACTCCAAGGAAGCCTTTACACTGTACTGGAGAATTATTACATAACTTTAAAATGGTTTGCACTTGTACACAGCCAGTGTTAACGGGCTGTCTGAAACCCTGAAGATTCGCCATGAAGGGCTGAATTCAGATACATATAGTATCAGCAGAAGGGTGTTGGATTTCAAAAAAGCAATTTAGGGGAAGTTTAAAAATCAAGTGTATAAGGTGGAATAGGAGGAAATATTCAAATCTGCCAGTCCGAAATAAGGCTAAGGCAGCCTACAAGACACTTTAAATAAGGCCCAGCAGGTTTCAATTCTTCTGTAAAAGAAGAATGTAAGAAACAAGAAGAGACTTGTGTGATTTCATAAGGGATTGCACAAAGATATGAGGTGAAAAAGAAACAAAGCTGTACTGGGAATAGCAAAGTGTGCAGGAAACCAAACAAGCATACAGGGAATCAGTTAAAGCCTGCAGGGAAAAGTTAAAGATTGCAAAAATAAAAACCAGAATGAATTAATACAAGCCAGATGGGGTCAGGAGAACAAAAAGAGCAGTTACCAATAGAGAGGGGGTACAGGCAGGAAAGAAAAATGGGAGAGAAAGTGGACCTGTTGTTACTAAATGGTATGGGTTAAACTATCTGGGAAGGAAATAATGTGCAACATGTATGTTCAGTGTGAGGGAGAAATCTGGAAAGCACAAAAGCTGAAAGAGAGCTGGTGTGATAATGGCTAGAAAGATTAGAACAGACATGAGTTTGATTGCAACATGGTGACACTGAAGTCAAAAATATGAGTGCAGTTTTGGGCTGCATCTACAGAGTCATCTGGTCAATGGGACAGGGAGGCAATAGGTACCTCTTTCTATGGCTCTGGCAAAAGCACACCTGGAATATTGTACTCAGTTCTAGGTACTAGATCATGGGCAAGATGTTGGAAAATGGGAGCTCAAAGAAAAGCAAGGGAAAAAAAGGTGGCTGAAGAGATTGGGGAGAGAAATGCAAAGAGCTAATAACTTTGTTAAGTTATGATGAGGGAGAAAATAAGCTTGCAAATCTATGAAGAAAATAAACACTAAGAAGGGAATGTAATTTATTTTGAGTGGTACAAGGAATTAGAACTAGAAATAATGGGGTAAAATAATAAGTAATTGTAACAATAAAGGCTAAAGAAAAAGGAATTTTAGCCTAAACAGAAGGGGAAACTGCCAGGTAGTGAGACTTATTAGTCTGTGAAACAGTCTCCTAAGGGAAGTGTTGGAAACATCATTGCTTGGAATATTTAAAACCGTATCTGGATAAAATACAAGCAAATGTACTATAGGGAACAATCCTGCAGTAGTAGGGGAAAATATTTGATGATCTAACAGGGCTTTTCTATCTCTGACTTTTTGACAGGGTGAAACATTCCAACTCTATCCTCATAGTCACAGTATCAGTAAATTAGACAAGTGTACTTAGCAACTACATTTTCGACTGTGGCCATTGATTTTAATTGTCTCAATTTTGAGGTGCCCCCCTTCAGATACCCTTGGACCTTTTTAGTGGTGCTGGTCACCTGCAACAGCATTGATGTCAGCTAGAGTTGTGAGTGCTCAGGGCCTCTGAAATAGGAGACCTACTGTGTCCCAGCAGGGCACACCTAACATCAGTGGCCGTCACACTTCACAACAAAATTTTCTACAGTTGATTTTTGTTCATTACTATACTACTCACCCACACTTAAAGACACTAATACAGGCAAGATAAAAAAACAAAGAGAACATTTCTCACTTTCATTCATTGTACACAGCACAGTCTTGCCTTCATGGACATTTTTTTTTAACAGCAGAATAACCTGGAGCCTCTTTTTCCACAGTTGTCTATATAATCCATCCCTGACAGGTCTGTAAAACAAAATATCACCAGCTCCTCTGTTATCATGAAATAAATAACCTCCTCTAATTTTAATCCATTTCACGTTAATATATAACATAAAAGAAAGTGTCTTTGAGAGTTGGCTTCTCAGCAAATTAATCCAAGGAGGAAAAATGCCAGATAAGTCAATGTTCATTCTGTACTTTTTATTTCTTATGAATGCTGGCAAGGTATTTATGATTGATTGATTGATTGATTGATTGTGCACTTCCTATAGATAATTTCAGTGACAGCCCAGAGTCCCTTACTACTTTGCCAGTCTGACAAAAGGGAGTGATTCATTGGAAGAGTGTTAGCAATCCAGACATTTTCTTATTGCCAGTGGCTGCTGCACCTTCCCAAAAACAAACCACATGACAAAAATTTCTTGTATCTGGTAAGCATGGTATTCTGATCAGTACACAGATACAATGAATTGATATAAGCAGAAGGCACTGTTTCCATTGCTACTGATTCCGTACAGTGGGCGGGCACAGGGACTGTCATCACTAGTACCACCAGCACTGGAAGGAAGATAGTAGAAGGTTGCAGTAGATAACTGTGGTGAAATTTTATACAAATTACTAGCCTGCTAGCCAAATAGAAGGAGGATGCGTTATAAAAGCTTCTGCAACACAAAAGGGTGGAATAGTGTCTTCTCTTTCAGAATGGCCGTAACATAAGTGTCAGTGAGCTGTAGAAACTGATGAAGGTGCTCAAGCATATGCCTTACTTTTAGTGCAGGAGCAGTCCTACTGAAGACCTTGTTGAATTGGGGTTTTAAGCATCAGATGTTGAATACATAAACATGGATCACCAGTTAACATGACTGACTCAGTCATTCGTTCTTTCAAGGTACATGAACTGAGTGATGGCACATGTAATTTACTGTCTTTTTTTCAGGTACATTAATAGTTGGCTTTATACAGGACTTAATCCTGATGTCTTTGCTGGTGCAAAATTAATATCAAAGTGTAACAGTAGCAACCTGTGTAATAAAGGAATAAAGGCTTTAGGATGTTGCTTGTAGTTTGTCAAATGCTTCGGGATAAAAACATAAATGTATGATATTATTGTGACTTTTAAAATGGTTTTCATGTCCATAAATGAATTTAGATTAAGGCTCCTGTCAGATTAGGGTTTCAACAACACTGTAAAGTTGGTAGCAGGATTTTATAACAGAGTGATCGCTGGTTTATTGTGAGGACTGTTTTTTACTCCCGAGATTGATGGTGCTATAATGATTATTAAACTGGCAATATTTAGAAAAATGATGGAACTTCACACATCATGTTAGCAGTCTAAAGGTTACTCTTTATGCCAAGCTTTTTTACCATTTGTTAAGCTTCCTGGGTTTTTTTTTAACATGACTAATTTGTTTTCCTTTCTATGCGGAAGACAAAACTATTAGCTGATTAGGGAAATAGCTCTCTCTCTCATACAGTTTGACTGAGTATTTCAGAAACCCAGATTATTCAATTGCACTGTCAAGATCTCTGTCAATCACTTGGATTGTAGGGAGTTGGGTTTTTGTTTTAATTTTTCTGTTCCATTAGCAATAGGATGGCATAGGTAACGTGTTCTGTTTTGTGCTAAGACCCTGTGCCTCTGGATTGCTCATTTGGCATGGAACTCATCCCATATCTAATCCATCATGAAAATTAGGTGTGAAAATAATAGTGTGTGTCTACCTCTTAGCATTAAGTAAAATGTCCCTCATTTTTAACATTGATTTTCCTTTTGTTGCCCACTGAAATGATGACTAAGTAATTGAAAATTTAAAAAACTACGTATCCAGTATACTTTTCATAGAACAAACCAATGGCTGGCAACATTTTCCATTTTCTAGTAACATATGGCTTTATACAGGGTTTGCATCATGTCATTTTTGTTACATTTATAACTACTTAGACACAGTTTAGGGTACGTCTACAGTATGAAATTATTTTGAAATTATTCTATTTGAATTTTCAGAAGTGATTTTATACATTCAGTCTTCTGTGTCCCCACTAAAACGCGTGAATTCGGCGGAGTGCATCCACAGTACCGAGGCTAGCACTGAATGTTGGAGTGGTGCACTGTGGGTAGCTATCCAACAGTTCCCGCAGTCCGTGCCACTCATTGGAATTCTGGGCTAAGCTCCCAGTGCATAATGGGGCAAAAACATTCTCGCGAGTGTTTCTGGGTGTGTGTCGTCAGCTGCTCCTTTCTTTGTGAAAGCTACGGCAGACAATTGTTTTACACCTTTTTGGCGTCCAGACGCCATACTGCTTTCAACAGACGCTGCTCTCCTGCTACTATGAATCCACCTCGCATTTTCTCTTGTCTTCCTATGTAATCTCTAGTATCTACTCTTTCCCTTCCTCATTGAACACTTCCACTGCCAACTCTGCTCAGCTACTGTGAACCGAGCAGCACAGCTTCCTCTGCCAACTCTGCTCTCCCGCTCTTGCCATGCTACCAAACTTCTCCATGACTCATGGGCTCCCACCTCCATGAAAGCTATAGAAGACAACCATTTCCCACCTTTTTTCGGCTATCGTGAACCAAACAGCACCTCTTCTGCTGCCACTCTGCTCTCCTACATTTCGCGCCATTTTTCCAGGATTACCCATGCAGGCGCTATAGCCGTGGAGCCCGCTCAGATCTCCACTGCAGTTTTGACCATTGTAAATACCTCGCACATTATCCAGCAGTATGTGCAGTACCTGCAAAACCAGGCGAGGAAGCGACGACAGCGCGATTACTATACTGATGAGGACATGGACACAGACATTCCTAGAAGCACGGCATGTGGCGATTGGGAGATCATGGTGGTGTTGGGCCAGGTTTGTGCCATGGAACGCTAATTCTGGGCTCCGGAAACAAGCACAGACTGGTGGGACCACATAGTGTTGAAGGTATGGGATGATTCCCAGTGGCTGCAAAACTTTCGTTTGTGTAGGGCCACTTTCATGGAACTTTGTGACTTGCTGTCCCCTGCCCTGAAGCGCAAGGACACCAAATGAGAGCAGCCCTCACAGTTGAGAAGCAAGTGGCCATAGCCCTGTGGAAGCTTGCAACGCCCGACAGCTACCGGTCATTTGGGAATCAGCTTGGAATGGGGAAATCTACTGTAGGGGCTGCTGTGCTGCAAGTAGCCAACATAATCGTTGACCAGCTGTTATCCAGGGTAGTGACTTTGGGAAATGTGCAGACAATTTTGGATGGCTTTAATGTGCTGGGGTTTCCTAACTGCGGCGGGGTGATAGACGGAACACATATCCCTATCTTGGCCCCGGAACACCAGGGCAGCCGGTACGTAAACCGCAAGGAATACTTTTCCATGGTGCTGCAAGCACTGATGGATCACAAGGGATGTTTCACCGACATCAACGTGGGATGGCCGGGAAAGGTGCATGATGCTCACATCTTCAGGAACTCTGGTCTAATTGAACAGCTGCAGGAAGGGACTTACTTCCCAGACCAGAAAATTACTGTTGGGATGTTGAAATGCCTATAGTTATCTTCGGGGACCAGCCTACCCCTTAATGCCATGGCTCATGAAACCGTACACAGGCATCCTGGACAGTAGTACGGAGCAGTTCAACTATAGGCTGAGCAAGTGCAGAATGGTGGTAGAATGTGCTTTTGGATGTTTGAAATCGCACTGGTGCAGTTTATTGACTTGGTTAGATCTCAGCACATTATTGCTCCACAATATCTGTGAGAGTAATGGGGAGATGTTTATGGTGGGGTGGGATGTTGAGGCAACTCGCCTGGTGGCCACTTTCACACAGCCAGACAACAGGGCAATTAGAAGAGCACAGCAGGGCGCGCTGCACATCAGAGAAGCTTTGAAAGCCAGTTTCATGACTGGCCAGGGTACGGTGTGACAGCTGTGTTTGTTTTTCGTAAAGTTACCCGCCTCCTATATATATATATATATGGAAGGAAATGAAGTCACAATTGTTTAAAAAACGTTCTTTATTATTTGTTGCACAAAACATTGAGAGAAATCAGAAGCTAGATGTGGGAGGGAGGATATTGAGTTGGGGGGTGGAGGAGAAGGGAAGGATAAGTCCAGAAACCAAATCAAAATGTCGGATATGCCAGCTTTCTGCTGCTTGTGCAATCCTCTGGGGTTGACTGTGTGGGTCCCCGTAGCCTCTCCCCCCATGTTTTTGGGCGTCTGGGGGAGGAGGCTATGAAACTTGGGGAGGAGGGAGGGTGGTTATACAGGGGCTGCAGTGGCAGTCTGTGGTCTTGCTGCCTTTCCTGCATTTGATCCACCATACAGTGGAGCATGTCAGTTTGCTCCCCCATGAGCTTGACCATAGCATCCTGCCTGCTCTCATCGTGTGTGTCCCTCCTATCTTCGTATTCATGTAACGCTTTACGTGACTCCACAATTGTTTTCCTCCACGCACTATCAGTGTGGGAGGACTGCAGGAGCTCGGCAAATATGTCATCCTGAGTTCGTTTTTTCTGCCTTCTAATCTGGACCAGCCTCTGGGATGGAGTAGATAGGGGCCACGTTGAAATATTTACACCTGCACGAGGAGAAAAAGGAAGGGCAGTATTTAAAAAGATACATTTTGGAGAACAAAGGGGACACTCTTTCTCAGTGAAACAGGAAATTCATAGTACACAGCACATGTACTTTCTTTCTGTACAAGGTCGCATTTTGCCTCTAATACTGAAGTGCCTGCCACTTTGGTGTGAGTAAGCCATCACATGTGGCCAGGCAACAGAATTCAGCTTGCAGACAGCCATGGTAAGCACTAGGGGCACACGGGGTTCTGCTTCTTCCGCATTCATTTAAATGCTTTCAGACTTTCCCATAGCAAGCAATGCCTGGTGGGTTTGCCATATAAAAGGAGGGCCTGCGGGCTCACTGAGATGATCACTTCACACAACACACTCTCTCCCCCAACCCGCACCCACCGTGTGGCTCCGATGAGGCTCTGAGCAGGGATGAGCCCTTAAACTAAACGCAAACAGCCCAGTGCGGCTGGGTTTCCCCCCACCCCTCACCGTGTGGCTCCAATCAAGCTGTCACTCACCAGAAGTGCCTTCTCCAGGGTCATGGTCCGGGAGCCCTCATTGGGAGTGGGGGGAGGCTATTGGCTCCAGCGTTAAGAATAATTCCTGGCTAGGGGGGAAAACAGATTCCTCACTTGCCACCTGTGCACTGTCCTCCTCCAAAAACTCATCCTCCTTGCTCCGTACTACTCCCCGCTTGCAGGTGTCCACGGACAGTGGTGGCGTCACCCCCCATAATTGCATGCAGCTCATGGTAGAAGCGGCATCTATGGAGCTGTGACCCAGAGGTTGCCCGTTCACCTCCGTGGCTTTTTGGTATGCTTGCCTGAGCGCCTTGATTTTTGTACGACGCTGCTCTGTGTTCCTGGAGTAGCCTCTTTCCGCATTGGCCCTGGAGACTTTAGCGTACATATTTGCGTTTCTTTTTTTGGAACGTAGTTCTGCCATAACAGATTTGTCTCCCCAACATGTGATGAGATCCAGTACCTCCCGTTCGGACCATGCTGGAGCTCGTCTGCGAACACGGGACTGCATGGTCTCTTCTGATGGTGGACTCTGCATGGTCGCCTGTGATGGTGCACTGTGCTGATGGTCACCTGTGCTGATGGTGACCAAACAGGAAATTCAAAAGTTCCCGGGGCTTTTACTGTCTGCCTGGCTAGTGCATCGGAGTTGAGAGTGTTGTCCAGAGCGGTCACAAAGGAGCATTCTGGGATACCTCCCGGAGGCCAATAATGTCAAATTGCATCCACAGTTCCTGTAATCTGGAATTGTGATCTTGATTTTTGCACAACTCCACTGCTGAGGTGGAGTACAGAAATTGGATTAAAGACCCCTTTAAATCGAAAAAACTGGTTTGGTCGTGTATACGGAATCAGTTTTATTTTGAAGTAACTTGGCTAATTCCGAAATAATCGTGTACTGTAGACCAGGCCTTACTAGTGAGAAGTGTGGTCATAGGCTCAATGTGAAATACTGTTGAATCAAGGCAATGACACACTCAGGTCAATTGAGTGGGATTTTCCAAAGTGACTAGATAGTTTGGGTGCCTCAGCAATGGGGGGCCCAATCTGAGATTGAAAGGGTAGGTGCTCCCCACTTTATAAACATCAGGCCACTTTAACAGGTTTCAAGATAGGCACTCAAAATCACAGGCACTTTGGGGTAGTGTAGACACATTGTTTCAGCTCTATGTTTTGAAAATTATTTCCTGGGGGTTGATGGCTACAAAGAGAGCACAGGCCAACACGACAGCCTTTTGCTTATTTATAGAAGAAAGAGGGAAAAAATAGTGGTTTAGGATATTTGATCTTATCACAGATAATGATTCAAATGATCAGTGAGAAGCAAATGTCATGCTGGTCTGAAAGAGCTGTGTAAGTAGTTACAAAACTTAGCTAATTTTTCAGAAAAGCAAAATGACTCTCACTATATATGTATACTTCAGGGGAGAAATTTAGGAGGCCAAGGGGGCGGAATCTTTTCACTTTCAAACTTCTTTAGGTGTCAGAAACTGGGTCTGCCATTAATAGGTCGTATGCATGGCTGTGTGGAGTGTATCACCTGTAGCAACCTGACACGCCACTTTCTATAGGAAATAGTCTCTACAGAGTAGCAGTAATAACTCACAGGCCACACTGCTGTGCACACTGATTCACACCCCTATTACACTGCATTTAGCCCCTGAGAGGCAGTCAAAGGGTGCCTTTTGAAGGCATTACGGGGTGTATTGGAGAAAAGTATAGAGGTAAACACTCTACATCAGTGGTTCTCAAAGCCGGTCGTCCGGGTTCAGGGAAAGCCCCTGGCGGGCCGGACCGGTTTGTTTACCTGCCGTGTCCAGAGGTTCAGCCGATCGCGGCTTCCACTGGCCGTGATTCGCCACTTCAGGCCAATGGGGGCTGCGGGAAGGGCTGCCAGCACGTCCCTTGGCCTGCGCCGCTTCCCGCAGCCCCCATTCGCCTGGAGCGGCGAATCGCGGCCAGTGGGAGCTGCGATCAGCCGAACTTGAGGATGCGGCAGGTAAACAAACTGGTCTGGCCCGGCCTGGCAGGGCCTTTCCCTAAACAAGCAGCAGACCGGGTTTGAGAACTACTGTTGTACATCATGCCGTCCAAAAAGTCTTCCTATGCACTAGGAATAATTGCTCCTGTTATTTCTGATTGATAGGAGTTTTAATATATGCTGTGCTATATTTTCCAATATGTTTATGAGTAGATAATAGGAATGTAAATCAACCTGAAATTGACCATATGGAACAAACGGTACTTAGATATAGTTTATGTGTGAGCACTGAAAAATATAATGCATCAAATTTTCAGTACATAAAAATATACACGTATGTTATAGGACATATCAATCAAACACCAAACTGAAATCAATAGGAATTGCACCCATTTACACCAGAGCTGAATTTGTCACGAGTCTAGGCATCATAATCAACTAACCACAGCATAATATGTTTCTGCAATAAATAAATTGTAGAAATGTTCTATTAAGGAAAAAAAAGTCCTCAAATATTACCTTGAGCAGAAAAAAAATAATAATGAAACTTCAACACTGTAGAAATCATTTTAGTTATTCCAGAAAGCACTAAACATTATTCTTAGTGACATAAGAATCTATATGAAATATACATTGAGCTATATAAGGAACCATTAAAAGTCTGACAAACCAGAAAACCTAATATGAGACCCATTCTCCAAATTAGCTAAAGAACCCTCTGATTTCTATCTGAGCAAAAAAAAAGCCTTCCCCATCAGAATTAAAAATATATGCTGTTTCTGATCTTTATGTGAATTTGGCTTTGCTGGAGAGAGGACTGGTGCTGACAAACTTAGAGCGGTCAATTCATCCTGGAGAAAGAAATTTTTCTTTTGACTTGCTTATATGGTCCAAAAATATCTGGGAATTTAGGAACTTCATTATTAAATAGATTTTCCTCCTTTTTTCACAGACTCATACATTCCTGGTCAAGATGGGCTACTGGACTGCTAAAAACCTAAATAGTAATTTTTGTGTGTGCATAAATATAGATTCATACACTCCTGAAGTCTATATATATGTACAGATCATTAGATATACTCGTGCAAGGTACTTAACACTTAAGCTAACACAATAACAAGCAAAATAACACTTATATAAATATATTAGCATATAGGTCAACTCCACACAACACGTAAAATTGTGGTTCCACAGAGCACATAAGAAGCCCATCTGAATACAGTCCAGCAGTATATGAGAATGAAGTAGAGTTTCCAGGCAGCTAACAGGAGGAGCAATAAAGAAGAAAACAAAAACAAGGGAGGTACATTTTGAGAATAAGCCTAAGGAGTTCCAGGTTCAGCAGCAGTCAGCATAGAGGCAGACTGGGGTCTTCATGGCCTTGTTCATCAATGTACTTAACTTCAGCATGTACTTAACTTTAAGCATGTGCTTATGTCCCATCAACATGAATGGGATTTAAGCACATGTTGAAGCAGCTTGCTAAATTAGAGCTTCTCCCACTCACAGAACATCTGCAGCTGTCCTCAGTGTTATGGATGTGGTTAGAAGAGCCACAAGCCCTAACTGCTTCATTTTGTATGTATATACATTATTAATTGGAAAAAAAGAACTTCTACAAGGTCACTGCACCAGCCTTGAAATGTGGAGATGAATTTAGTAGCCTTTTGTCATAAAATGAGCCTTTTTTCACAGGAAAAAGTAATGGATAGCCATTTCTTACCATTTCTAAATCTACTCTGGTGGTTGTGATTCAGAACAAGTCAAGGGAAAGTATTAGCTGCAGATCAGCTCTTCAGATCAGATTAATCATGTCTAACTCTTTTTAACTAGTGGAAGCTGATTTTGGAGACTAACCACAGAATATGAGTTAGCTTTTTCCTTGGCTGGTCTCATCTCCAACAGTTGTTTTTCAGTCTTGGATCAAACCTGTGCAACTAGCACAATGCTCATGGTGTTCATTTTATGGTTATTAGCTTCCATTTTGCTTCCCTACTGCTTGTGTGTGCCTGGTTTAAAACACATGGATGTGGTCAGAATTCCCATTGCATGTTTGAAGGTTTTTTTCTGGACTTTTTATACCACTCCACATAGGATTTTAATAACCCGTTAGCCATCCTCAGAGTGTCTAACAGCTGATTAGAAATCACTGGTTTGGGAAGCTCTCACTGGAGGGATTGAGACGGACAGGCCAGCAGTTGTTTATACAATAACTCCTGATCTCACCATAATCCACTTCTATCCATTACTTGCTGAAAAGAGAACAAGTTTCTGCCTTCAAAGAGATCACCATTGAATGTGAAAGCTGTATCTTCCCAATTTTCCCAGAAGATTGTTCAGCTCAGTTCTGAATCTTTTATTCCCCAAAATAAGATCTCGGTATTTACAGTGACAGAATGCTGCATTAACTCAGGGCTACTTTCGAGGCAGTGGGGCTTTCCCCATGACAGCAGTAAACTCTTGTGTGTCATTTATATATATTGCAATAGGAGCTCTTAGTCCATTCCTTCTTATAGTGCATATTTGTATGGACTAAAAATGTAGCTATTGTGAAATGTGGCTGGTCTGTCCTGCCCACCTTTGTTTGCAGAATGAACTTTATAGTGAAATATTGTTTAATTAACATTTTCTTCTTTTTGTATTCATAAATATTCACTTACTGTGTTGTTTTTTTCCTGTTCCAGGAGGTTGGGAGCATTATTGGAAAGGTCAGTAATTTACTTTCAAAATTATTTTTTTAATTCATGTCTCAAAATTCTATATCAATTGACCACTGCAATAGAGACTAATTTTTCCCCATTTATTTAACAGAAAGGGGAAACAGTTAAGAAAATGAGGGAGGAGGTAAGAGATAAACTTTGATGTCTTTATTTCTTTCTGTCAGAGTAGAACTAGATGTGTATGGAATAACAGTGCCACCAAGTGGCTGGAAAGATTAATACCAACTATTTATTATTATATGTGGTGTTGTTTTAAAACATAGGCCAAAATTAAACAGTTTTTATTAATATAAGCTTCCCATAAAGCTGCCTCATGTTTTTTGTCTTCTTTAAAGGAAACTAAAAGTGGATAATTTCTACAGCACTGTGCCTGTAACCCTATTGTCTCAGAGCTTATTTAGTCAGTAGGGTTCTAAGTGTCACAGAAACTCTTAGGGAGTTCATTCATGGAGTTTAGTTCCAGAGCTGAATTTTCCAAAGGTTAGGATTATGGGTGGGTGTTGAATCCAGGGATTTGGATTGACACATTATAGGGGGTGGGGGCCATCCAAAAAGTCTGGCTCTCTCTCAGAGCTGGAGTGGTCCATGTGGTACAGGCTCACCTCTCACCACTCCTTTTGTCAACACTTGGCGATAAGAAGATAAACCTGCAAACTGGAGACATCATACGTGTTGTAAAGATGCAAAAAAGGCACCTTTTCCCCCATTCCTGGAGTTTAGATTTATAAACAAAAAGATTAATTCAAAGCTGATATTGCATAAATCTCACTCTAAATCAACTCCCTAGGCTTGGCTGCTCATAGGTTTATTTTCCAAGCAGCCGGTCTGTCCCAGATCCTAAATCTCCTACTGCAGGGCTTCAGCCAGTCACTTGCAGGGGCTAGGAAGGGTTTCCCTCCACTACTTCCCCACATGTATTCTTGCTGTTGGGTTTTGTTTGTTTTTCATGGTGTTGTTTTTTGTCTTTGTTGTTGTTTTGTTTTGTTTGTGTCATCAAAGATGGCCACAGTTGGAGCTGGGACACTGCACTGTGTGGGCTGAAGCTCTGAGACTTCTCTCTCTTGGGTACTTGGCTGGCTGGTTCTTGCTCACACATTCAGGGTCTATCTGATCCCATATGCAGGGTTGAGAAGGAATTTTCCCTTCAGTCAGATTGGCAGTGACCTGGGGGAGGGGTGTTGCCCTCCTCTGCAATGTGGAGTCAGATTCTGTGCCAGGATTATCGGGGTATATCTCAGTCAGTTCTCTGCCTTTGCAGGGGCCTTGGATATTAGTGCACGTTGGTCCCTCCTGTTTTCTGCTGTGGCACATAACAGCTTAGTCTCCTGAGGGCTGTAACACATTAGTCAAATTTCAGTTGTTGGTTTTAATGTGCAGGTGCTGTGTGGTGTTGTGGTCTGTGATATACAGGAGGTCAGATTTGATCTGGTGGTCCCTTCTGGCCTTAAATTCTAGGACTCTAGCTACCTGTCCTTAGAGGGCTACCCCACCTTTCTTATATTCAGGATGGAGTCTAAAAAGTCACATCTGCCCCAGTGAGTCAGCAGAAACTAACCTGCAGCTCCCTGCAGGGTTCCAGTGTCTGTTAAAAGGATGAGGCAATCTACCTTTTTGAAAGTAAAAAAATTCAGTTATACAGAGAATGTACCGAGAAATGTTTAATTTAGTTTTAGGGTTTCAGCAGTGCATATTCTGCCAGTTGCGTTGTTGTTAGGCACGTGTAGAAAGTCTCCCTTACGGAAATTTTAAAACATACTGTGTAGAAGAATAATCTGATATGCCCTTTAAATACATGCACTTGAAGAGTTTCTTTTCAGCCAGACTGATGTCAGAGCTCTCTTTTTGCAGACACAACTTTCACCCATGTGTTGACTCATTCAATACAGGTAACAGGTTTCAGAGTGGTAGCCATGATAGACTGCATTAGCAAAAATAACGAGGAGTACTTGTGGAGTAAGGTGCCACAAGCACTCCTGGTTGTTTTTGTAAATACAGGTATTTATTTAGATTTATGAAAGAAGTAAGTGGTGTGTTTCTGATGCTCCAGATGCCCCTGATATTCATTAAACAAACAATTAATCCAAATGAATTGCTGGTGCTAATCTTATTATTCCCACCAACAGGCAGCTCGAGCTCCACCCACTCAGATTTGTGCCCACAGGTGAGTGCAAAACTGTGGGCACAGATTTTGTGTGTGCATGTTGAATCTACAAAAGAGAAGGCCCCCTCTCCCCCCAACTCTGAAATCTTATTCCTTGGTCCCTGCAATCGAACCTGTTAGGTGTAAAAAAATTATTTGTCTCATTTTTTCACAATAAATGGAAAATTTCTTCCTTATATTCCTAAGGACACTAGAAGCATACCCTCTAATTTTGGGTATTAAGGGGTTGATTTAAAAAAGAATAAGGGCAAAGAGTATCCGGATAAACATGATATGGAGACATATCATCTTAGTCCTCAGACTCTGAAGTGAATGTTGTATACATAGTAAAAAGGAAATTACATATAATTCCTGTAACTGACCGCTTTCTTTTGTGCTTTCCTTTAAAGAAATAGAACACAGTTATTTTTATCTAGGCTTTTCTGGCAGATGTCATGATAGCAAGTAACACACCATCTTTTGGGGAGTGGCACTTGGGCTGTCTGTGTCATTCTCTAAGCTACCAGCAGCCTGGCACAGCCCAACTGATATGTCTCCGGAAAACTACAGTCCAGTGAAATTCCTTTCACTTCATGGATAAGGCTGCCAAAAAATACTGGCATCCCTACTGCTTTCCTTTAGAATGTAACCTCTCCGATTCAATCATTTTGATATGACTGAAAGCCTAACAGGAGTTAAATGATCTTTTGCCATGTGTGATTTTCGGAAAACATTGGATACAATGATGCATAGTGGGACAGTCTTTCACATAAACTGTTGTGACTTTGCTCGCATAAAAAGTACTTCCATTAATGTTAAGCATATATTCTAAGTATTGTCAAGGTGAGTAACCCCTGAATGCACCAATCCTCTGAGCAGCTCTGCATGGGCCCATACAGACCCCCACTGAAACAGAGGAGCTCATTGTAAGATTCAGCCCTAAGGAGCCTGTTTTGTGTTTGATAACTGAAGCCAGACACTTTGAACCAGCTTAAAACTAGGCCTCACCACTGATTAAACACTGATGTATGATTAGTGTGTATCTGGAAACCCCCTCGCCCCCTCCCCCACCAAGGTGGATTCACAACTCTCCAGTCCACCTGTCAGACAAAAGTAGATTAAGTATCTGCTGCCCTTGCCTCTTCACAGACATTCAGAATATACCTGTCAGGAGATTCAGTGACAGGACGATTTTGCCATTAGTACGCCTTGTTGTTATATTTGGTTGCTGTCATGTAGAGAGGCAAGATACACAAAACTGGTTCAATAGCAGTAAGTGCAGAAATAAAAAGAAATTACACAGTCTCGGTCTTTCCTGAACCATCTGGGTCTGATTCTCATTACATTAAAGAGTCTGTGTAATACATTTATACCCACTTTAAGGGGCATCTGTCCCATCAGAGTGATATAAAGGGGCCATGGTGTAAATGAGAATCAGGTTCTCTGTCTCCCAGGTATCTGGTTTCCTATTTTCTTCTTGCTGGCTCTTCCTCTTAAAGAGACATGACTGTGTTACTGCACTGATATCTTACAGTTACTGCTGGATGATTCTTTAGTAAGTGTGTTCAGTACACATTAACTTACCTAATTTGTATGAGTTTATACAAAGCGCTCATTAGAATAATTTAGTCTAGGATATAAATTAAAGACCTATAAAATATGGCCCATATGCTAGTTATCCTGTTTATTCAGAAAACTGGAGCCCCAACTAGACAGACCATTTTCAAGTGAATAGTCTGGTTCCAGTCCAGACATGAAATGATTTATTTTTATTTTTAGTTGATGCTTGCTAAATAAAAATTTCAAATGCCGACAATTCTGGTTTTAGTTTTCTATTCAAGTTTACTCCTGTACGTAGGAAAGGGAGAATGAGAGAATTTATTTTACAGTTGTTACTTTCAATTACTTAGGTGCTGCTCACCAACTGTGATGAAGAGAGCCATATAAGTACCTAGCTAGACAGACAAGTAGAATCCTCCCTATTTTGCATCCCAAAAGAAAATGTACTTTAAAAATATTTGTTCTTGTTGACAGAGTGGTGCTCGAATCAATATTTCAGAAGGTTCCTGTCCAGAAAGAATTGTGACAATAACTGGCCCAACAGATGCAATTTTTAAGGCTTTTTCTATGATTGCATTAAAATTTGAAGAGGTAAGCAAATAAAATAAATTTTTCTCTCTTCAAGTTGGAGTACAAATATTGTCTGAATTTTCTCATGTTTGCTTTAATGCTAAATATAATTTGTTTAATGCTCTATTTATGGCAATGAAAGTGGTTCTGTTTTTATAAATGCTTTTGGCAGTAATACAGAAAGAGAAATAATGCATCAATTTACAAGCTGTTTGATCATTTCTTTTGCTTTTCGTAGACTTTAGGGAAAAGCAATTGCTTCCAGTAATGTGCTCTAATGGTGGAAAAAATGTCTTGGAAATTTCTGGTTCCAATGTGGATTTGATTTGAAAAGAATAATTGCATAACTTAGAACTCGGTTTCAGTGTGAATCAGCTTGATAGTGATGTCAAATTTTTATATCAAAAAGATCATAGATTTCATTCAACTGGAAGATTTTTTAAAAATTATTAAAAGCAAAATATATCATTGCCAATTACCATATTTAGACATCAAATTTTAAAATACAATAAATACACTGAAAATAAATAAGGCAAAAGAGAGCTCCTCTACTGTTAAACATATGCAGACATGTACATACAACGCTGAATGACATCAGCTTTCACAGGACAAGTAAAATTAGACATGCCCAGTACTGGGGTGGGAAACCTCCATGAAAGACCCCAGGGGGCTGTAGAAAGTGTTGGGTGGTACTAATACACTAAGGGTGCTCTTCTGTCTGCATCAGTATGGCTAACTCAAATACCCCACCATGGTGTTAGAAGGCGCCATCTTTCAGATGAGATGTAAAACTGAGGCCTTGTCACATGTGGTGAATAATAAATATTCTTGTAGCACTTTTCTCGAAAGCAAGGAAGTATTTTAGCTAAACTTCAACCCAGACAATTACATTCTGCCTAAGTTCCCCAGTCAGTTTCAATATACATGTTTGCTTTCTTCACTTCCTACCCTAAACTATTGGGTACAGCTCCTGCATGCTATTAAATAGTTGCCATATTCCAAGAGAATTATGAAACACTTTGGTATCTTTTATGAGGAAAGGGCTCCATAAAGGCCCTATGCTGGAAAGTGCTGAGGGATACCTACAAGAAGCTAGTCACTCCCAATCCCCACTGAAATCAGTGGAAACATCCCTCAAATGGCATTCAACAACATACAGAGTCAGGCCTCATAACTAAGACATCATTAAATGCTCTGTACGTAGCAAAGGGCAAGAAAGTTGAGGTTTCAGCATCTGAGATATTTTATTTATTGATTCTCTTGTATTTTAGGTGATATGTTTGTATCTTAATGTGGCAGTTCTTAGTCAAAAAGGTCATTTACATTCATTGCAGCTACAGTAGCTGTGCATTAGGTTATAAAATACCCACATTTGCCTCAAATGTAATTTGCCACTTTTCGATTTAAAAGCCGGACTTGAATGACGTCTGCATCATGCAACCAGTTCTGTTTGCTATAATTATTTTGAAAGTTCCCCAGGGATAAAAATGGGATAATGGAGAACTATAACTCTTGGAGGCATAACGAAGTACTGAGTCTCACAAATTGCAAATGAGCTATAGAAATATCATGTGCTGCTGTTTTAATACATATCACGTCTTTCTGTTTTACGTTTCTTCAGCCATTTATTTAAAACATAAATCAGAATATTGTTTTCTTGCATTTCTCTATAAAATACTTTTATTCTCCCTTTCAGTATTGCTAACAGCATAACTATGGCGTAACAACCCAGAAGTGTGGCTGTACGGGAAGGTATAAATTGCTTGCCAAAGAAAACTCTTTATCAATTCGCTTTCAGGGCATAAATCCTGTTTAGAGAAAAAGCTGGCAGAATTCTAATGCACCCTAAGGAATGCTGGGTTTGTGTGAAGACCCTTTTTCAGGCTAAAATTGTACTTCATGTATAGTGGGAGAGAAGAGAGAGAAATGAGAGTTGTCCTTGTTAAATGTTTGCTGCTTCAAAGTTTGTAATAATAATTTACGTATTTACGTATTTACGTATTTCTGGAAGCCCCAACTTGATATCATGGCTCTATTGCACTAGGTGTTGTCCAGATATTAAGTCCTTAATTAAACATACAGTCCTTGTCCCAATGTGGATCATCCTCACAGCCCTCTTAGCTGCTGCAGAGTGGCGTTTTTGGAATGGGGCAGAACAGGGTATGCACAGGCGTGTGCACGCTGATGATTCCACATAGTTAAAAAATTCAGTGGCAGAGCCAGGATCCGGCCCAGGATAGTACAGTAATCCCAATGTCATTTTGCTGAGGGTGAACAAATTGAGTCATTCATTTCACCAATCGCATGAATATTCACCTAGCATAGTTTAACATTTTTAGTAGCATTTTTGTTTAATTGCTATTCAGTCACCCATCTATTCTCTGCTGTTGCATGCCCTGGCCTTGGAAGGAGAGGTGAGAAGAAACTCTCCCCTCCCCTAGCCTAGAGAAGGGGTATGTGTATAGGGGGCGGGGAGATAGGCATACCACCAGTAGCTGCTTTGGTTTGTTTTTCTTCAATTTATTATGTCAGAAGATGGCCACATGTTCTCATGTGACCTCTCAGCATAAAGAAAATAGCTTTAAAAGGTGTAGACAGTGACATTCAGTTCTTCTCAGAGTACCTAAGCACTTCCAGTTCTCAGTTTATCAGTGTCAAATCAATAGAAACTGCTGACTCACAGAGGTCTTCCTTTTTCAATTGAGGCACTTTTTTGAAAAAAAAAATTGTATTAGCGAACTTCATTTAGTTCATGTGACATCACACGCCCCTTAACACATAGTGTAGCAGTTTTGACATTGTTACAACCATGTTAGCTGTTTGTGTTTGTAGCCAGAGCTCCTCCATAGCATTAGCCAGCTAACCCACATTAAAATAAATTTGTCCTGTATACAGTAGAGTTCAAATGTGTTTTCTAACACCTTGGGGGGAGGGGATGAACCACCTTTCATCCCAGTCATTTGTACTCTAGTAGCACATAGGAGCCACAATAGTGGACCAGGACTCTCCTGTGCTAGGTACCGTACAAATCCATAACCGCAGCAACATGGTCCTTGCCACAAAGAACAACTCCATGATCTTCAGCAGGGCTGTACAGGATTTCACCCTTACTGTGTTTTAAATGATCACTGGATAAATGATCATCCCAACCTATAGAAAATGAGCATAAGACGTTTCCTGATAGGAGCTAATAACTGTTCACCCTTTTATGGTTTTGAGGTTGCAGTAGCTTGTTCTAAATCAGGGGTGGACAAACTTTTTGGCCCGAGGGCCACATTGGGGTGCAAAACTGTACGGAGGGCCGGGTAGGGAAGGCTGTGCCTCCCAAAACAGCCTGGCCCCCGCCCCCATCTGCCCCTCCCACTTCCCACACCCTGACTGTCCCCCTCAGAACCCCTGACCCATCCAAACCCCCCCGCTCCTTGTCCCCAACTGCCCCCTCCTGGGATCCCCTGCACCAAATTGCCCCCTGAGGATTCCACCCCCTATCCAATCCCCCCTGCTCCCTGCCCCGGACTACCCCGACCTATCCACACCCCTGCCCCCTGACAGGACCCCTGGATTCCCACACCCTATCCAATCCCCCCTGTTCCCCGACCCCTGACCATCCCAGAACCTCCGCCCCATCCAACCACCCCCTGCTCCCTGTCCCCTGACGGCCCCCCAGGACCTCCCACCCCAACCACCCCCTGCTCCCTGTCCCCGACTGCCCCCCGGATCTCCCTACCCAACCTTTCCACTGCCATATAAATGCTGCCTCCAGCCCCTTACCATGCCGCTCAGAGCGGCAGGAGCTCACAGCCCCACTGCCTGCACGGCGGTTTGGCTGCATGGGAGGGGGAACAGTGGGGGAGGGGCCAGGGGTGAACCTCCCAGGCCAGGAGCTCAGGGGCCAGACAGGACGGGAGTTTGCCCACCTCTGTTCTAAATCTAAATCCATCCATCCATCAAGTTGGCTAAAATCATTCATAAGTTGTTACCTTCTGGATCAAGGCAGTCCTTTTCCTTAATGCCCAGAGCCTCACCCACTGATGCTTTTGGGCAGAATAAACTATTATAACATTTTTTTGTTTTTGTACTATCTGTCCATCACTAAGTTCTGTGGATTGCATCTGACACAGTGAGGTGCACTGGTGGTTGAACAAAATGCTCTTGGTGCTCAAGTGAATACCAGCTGAATGCTGTTTTTTTGCTTTCAAGATAAAGTTATGTGAAATCTTCATTTCAACACCACAGGTATCTAATTGAGGAGAAACACATCCTGGGAGGACATGAGAGCCCTCAAACAACCCAGTCTTTCTAATACCACCAAATAATCAAAACATACAACCTAGTGTAAGGAAGCCAGGCTTAAAAGAGACTTTTCTGCACTGGTATTGTTTCCTGCCTTTTACCAAAAAGCTTTAACGATCTTTCAAGGCGACAGGCATGTTATTTTCTAGCAGGTTGCTAATGAATTCATATGCTTGCTAAACAAGCGCAGTTTGGATCACACTGATGATTAAAATAGGCACTTTTATCTAGAGGGAAACCAGGCCTATGAAAAATGGCAAAAATCAACATCGATCGTAGAAGTTGCAGCTGGCAAAGACATCTTAGATCACCAAATCTGTATTCCCTTGCAAATGCATGAGATTATCTCCTGATATAGTAATTAGCGGAAAAGAAAAGGAGTACTTGTGACACCTTACAGACTAACAAATTTATTTGAGCATAAGCTTTTGTGAGCTTTTATATATTTATATATAAATCTCCCCACTGTATTTTCCACCGAATGCATCCGATGAAGTGAGCTGTAGCTCACGAAAGCTTATGCTCAAATAAATTTGTTAGTCTCTAAGGTGCCACAAGTACTCCTTTTCTTTTTTGCGAATACAGACTAACACGGCTGCTACTCTGAAACCAGTAATTAGCAGGTAGAGCTCAGTGCATAATGCAGAGAAACATTCCCAAAATGTGTTTGAAAAATGTTGTGAAAATCCATATTTATTTGCAAATATTCACAAAATACTTGCTCAGCTGCATTAGATGGGTAAAAATGGGGGGGAGGGGAATTGTTGGAAGAGTTAATCGGATAATTATCTGATCAGCTTTCATATCAAGTATGAAACCGATACTACACTGATACTAAATTGTCATAGACCAGCTGAGGATCTGCCCAATAGTCTCATAGCTGTTTGCTGAGCACTGAGCTAGAATGGTTCTACATATGGCAGATTTACTGCACAGCTAGCCAGGGTGTGAATCTACCATGCAGCAGCTTGCCATGCAGTAATGTTCCACATGGGCACCACATGACTTGGAGTACAGCTTAGCGTGCAGTATGCCAGCTCTGAGACTTTCAGTGTGCTGTGGCAGTGTCCCTGTGGGATGATACTGCACAGCAAGCTGGTGCTATAGATTCATATCCTGGCTTGCCATGCAGTAGCCCTTACTCTCAGACACTTTGTTGGCTACTGATGGGAGGGATGCTTCGATGGTTAGGCAGCTAGCCTGGTATTTAGGAGATCCAGGTAGAGGTGCCGACTTTGTGATTTGTGGGGGGTGCTTGACCCCCGCTCCTCCCCAGGCCCCACCCCCACTCCACCCCTTCCCCCAAGCACCCACCCCGCCTCTTCCTGGCCCATTCCCCCCCCTCCCTCAAGCGCGTCCTGCCCCTGTTCCTCCCCCTCCATCCCAGCACCTCCTGCTCACCGCTGAACAGCTGATCGCGGTGGGGGAAGAGCTGATCAGTGGGGCTGTGGTGCTGAGCACCCACTATTTTATTTCCAGCCTCGGAGCACCCACGGAGTCAGCACCTATGGATCCAGGTACAATTCCCTGTTCTGCCATAGACTTCCTGTAGAACTGGGGCAAGTCACGTAGTGTGTCTGTGCCTTAGTTCCCCATTTGTAAAATGGGGATGATAGCACTTCCTGCCCTCCCAGGGGCATTGTGAAGGTAAATATATTACAGATTGTGGGGTCCTCAAATACTACAATACTATAACACTAAAACTTCAGTTAGATGGCAGGGGAGTCAGCAGGACTCGCCACACTTCCATAGCTCTTTTGAGCCAGATTCTGCATAGGTGGGAGGCCTCCTCAGCAGAGGTGCTACAGTTCCCCCCATTTCCTCCCTTCCCCTCTCCCCCCCAACACCAGACATGAGCTGGCACTAGGCAGCCAGGAAGCTGGCTCTGCCCGTCAGTGTGCCAGGCATCGCGGTCACAATCAGCTTCCAAGGCTGCTCCTGGCCCAGCAAAGCTATGTACTGCCTCATATACAAATCTGTTGGCAAAGCCCCACTTAGCTCCTAATGAACGTTAGCTGTGTAGGAAAGACAGGGCTGCGCAGATATTCTTGTTACATCAACAGGAACATTTTATCATGGATGTCTAATTTTAAAAGTCACTTTCCAAAACCTAAACAGAATGAAAACATTGCATGTAGCTGCCCAATATTGTCTATTAACAGAGCAACTTGGAAATATTGCTAAATGTTGGCTGAATTTTTTTCCATATGCTAAGAAAATATTTTACTCACTGCAGAATAAAGCAATCACAGGTCTACATTACTGTATAGAACAGAATAGAAGCCAAGTATTCATTTGCCAGCATTTCTTTAATGAAGTTGTTATAAAACTAATCAGCTCTAAACCACTCATGAATATGGCATTATAATTTAACATTAGAAATTTTCTTTTTATGACTACATGTAAATTAAGTGGTGACTTTCTAAGAATGCTTAGAACAAAATGTATTGCTACACAAAGAATAGCTCCCAAAGTTCACCATAATAATGCAAAGTTACGGAGTAAAATACTTAAAACTTAGGCCCTGATTCTGCAAGCGCCTACATGAATGCTTAATTTTAGTCATGGGAGCAGTCCTCTTGGCCAGCAGTGCTGCTCATGTGCGTAAATTAAGCACAGGTGTGTTTGTAGGACCAAGGTCTTGGGGGGGAAATGATCAAAATAAGGATCGGTGTTTAAAAAAGAAAAAGTGGAATGAAGAGTTAGAATTGTGAATACAAAATGTTGTTACTTTAAAATCTGACCTTGTCAATCTGTACTTTATATACACGAGACAACCGGGAAAATAAAGTATATAAGGAATTTATTGGTTGCACAGATAGCATCACCTATATTTAATGTTATCTGACACTTTCCATTATAACATCCTGTTTTCAGTTGCTTATAACTCTGCCAAACTTAAACAATGTAGACTGAAATTTTCCAGCTGGGTGTCTGCCTAAGACTGCATTTTTCTGAGGAAGTTTCATCTAAGTTTAGCAACTAAATTTGGTGAAGATTCCATCTGCACTGAGCATGCTTTATCCACACAGAGTGATTGCTCATGTTCCAGTCCAGGAGTGATTAGGAATTTCCTCACACTTGTTGCTCCTGGCTGCGAGATGCTGCTGCAGTTCCAGACATCAGGAGTGAGAGGAATTCCACACATAGTCTTCCATGGTTTTTTCCCCAGGATGCAAGAAAATATTCAATCTTGGAAAGACGTGATACGTTGTTGTTTATATAGCCAGACTGGCTGCCAATGAGCCAGGCAGATAATATAGCAAGAAACCAGGAAAATTTTGAAACCTGCCTGAACCATGAGAACCCTGCTTGATATCCACTGGAATATTGTTGAAAGTGACATATTCCTGCAGATTGTTGACAAATTGACATTTTCCAATGGAAAAAAATGTTCGTTTGGAAATTTTCTGACCTGCTCTAACCAGGAGCCAGCGATTCCTGAGTTCTGGCCCTTTTCTGACATCCTTGTGGCTTTGGGCATCTCTATGATCCTCTCTTTGCAGTTTTTCCTTTTTTAAAAAACCGTGAGGTTAATAAACAGAGCGGGTGCTATGGCCATAATTACTTGTTTATAAAGTTTGAAGGTGCTGAATGTTATTAATGTATTGGTTCAGATCAAATGGTAGAAATTGCTTATTCAAAATGTGAGAGAGCTTGGCAACCTTTTGTGACATAGGGCTTGCCTGTCTTTAAAGTGAAAGGCATGTTATATATCTGTGGCATACCACCAGCTAACAGCAACTTTGGCAAAGTTTGATGGCATCTCACTTCTAAAAACCTAGTCATGGCATGCATTTGTACAGCACCTAACATGGTGGCATCGTGGTCCATGTCTAGGCTCCTAGACATTGTGGTAATACAAATTTGTATTCATATACAAAAGAATATATATGTATATATATTACACTGTATGTATTTCAGATGCATGCATGCCACAACTTGCTGTAACCTGTATTGCTTTGTTTTGGATTGTAACCTCTTGCTGACAGTAAATATGACATGATGCAGTGTCGATGAGGGAAATTGCATAAGAATTAACCTGTGGCAGGCAGCCATGCCTCATTGTGCTGTGAGTCTGTCAGCTTTTTTTAAGCAAAACAGGGTCAGGCTGGGCCAACATTTAAATGGAAAACCTCTAATGTAAGAAATACCAAAGTACTCCTGGTCATTAGGATATCACTTTCCATTACTGCACTAATGCACCAACATAGCATCAGGCAGCACTGTACTCTTTGAGGTCCTCTCTTTTGCGTGAGAGGTGGAACCAAGGTCCTGATGGCTCATGGTCATTAAAGATCTCATGGCACTTTTCATGAGATTAGAAGTGTCAATCCTGATGGTTTTGGACAAATTATATTTTGGGTAATTACAGTAACTCTGCCAACCTAAATTCTCCCTCCATTAGTTACGATATTTTCCTTCCCTCTAGGTCCTAAGCTCCTGTGTGCTATTAAACAGCTGCTCAACTCCATCTCAGAGATGGGCAAAGTTACCTTAACCTATGTCAAAGGGCTGGTGTGCCTTAATTAGCTAATGTTGACAAAAGTATGTTGCAATGCTCTTATGAAAGATGCTATAGAATTTCACAGTAGCGTTTGTGGCTTTTTATTTCCAATGACATCTAGGATTATGGAATGCTCTCAGCTGTAGCACATTCTATAGTGGGAAGATAAGCATTATAATTTCATTTGTAATAAAAATATTACATTAGGGGATTCCGTTTTGTGCTTGCAAAGAAGAATTTGAATAAGCAAAGCACATTTAACACAAATCTGAGGCTAGCAAGTGGCAGAACTCTAAAATGCTCGATGAAGGGTACAGTAGAATCTCATTGATTAAATGAGATGAGGTGAGATGAGATGAACAGGTGGTTGCTGCTGTGTATGCGATTACCACAGCCATATCTGAATATTTGGATTACATATCTATGACACAAAAGAGTTTAGGAAAAGTTAAGCAGTGTTGAGAATGCTTTGAGATCTGCAGCAAAATTTAAATATGAGAAACTTCAAAATATTTATCAAAATAATAGTTCTTGCTCTCCCATTTCTGTTAACTAATGTTGTTTATTGTTTCTCTGTTGTTTCCTTTGTATTAAAAGTGCTAACAAATATAATGTGATTTGTTAGCTGATCAGAGACTGTCTTTGTGCCTACATATTTCAGCACTTGGAATCAACAGTTCCATTGCCATGATGTCATCGTGCAGTTCATGCTTCCGGGGTGCCACCA
Organism: Dermochelys coriacea; assembly: GCF_009764565.3. Classification (NCBI taxonomy): domain Eukaryota; kingdom Metazoa; phylum Chordata; order Testudines; family Dermochelyidae; genus Dermochelys; species Dermochelys coriacea. Next base: position 158,863,617 of record NC_050069.1, on the reverse strand, counting down.
GCAGAGCTGGCTGCTTTATGTGCAACAAAGCATGATTAGTTTCCAGCTTACCAATTCTCGGAGAACAGCTTGAGTATTTACTTTGATCCTCTTAAGTGTTAAGAGGAATGACAAATCCTCAATTAATTCTTATTGACATTGTTATTACAGGACATAAATGCTTCAATGACAAACAGCACGGTGACAAGCAAACCACCTGTGACACTGCGACTTGTAGTCCCTGCAAGTCAGTGTGGATCCCTCATAGGAAAAGGGGGCTCCAAAATCAAAGAAATCAGGGAGGTAAGTTCTAGAATTCCAACAGGGGATGCTAGGTAACTTTATGTAGCTAAATGTCCTAATATGTCCACTTAAAGAGTATGGCTTACAGAGTCCTGCCACTATAGTTGGTTCATTGCATTAATGTAAATATTTTGTGAATGGAATGCTAAACTAAACCAGCTGTGAAAGGTGTAAAAAACATCTATAGGCTCATGAAATCTGAGTATCTACAGTGGCATAACCAGTTTTAGAAGAAATTTGTGTTTCCATGTTGCAACCCTTCAAAAAGTAACTCCGACCTTCAAGTGCACAGCTGGCATTTGGATACACATTTGAGAAGAGGAAAAAGAAAGATGCCACGTAGCAAAGGAACAGTTTAACACAGAATTGTTTCTTCAACTTTTAAAAAAATCCATAAATACCTCAAATAATCTAGGTCTTAAGTATTGCTAAGCCTTTTCTAATCTGAGCGTTTCAATTACAGCCTCTGTAGCCAGAAAAAGCGAACTAGTTTAAAGGGACACTGTCCAAGTTAGTAATCATAATATTTGACTTGCCTTGATTTGTCAAATTGGTTTTCTAACTGTATTCCATACTCCCTTTACTCCCCATCCTGCCTCCAATATTATGGCTTCACAGGTGGCCTAATTTCACATATACTGATCCTGAGAAACTCATATAGAATTTTTTAATCCAAGCTATTTCTTAGGACATACCCTCCACCCCAAAATCCACTGAGGCCATAACCTCAGCCCTGTAAGCAGAGGGTTTTATTGTTGTTTTGCTTTTGTTTTGAGACCTTTCCTGGACTTTGCTTTTGGAGCTGCAGGCAGTTGGGGGGTGAAGAAAAACTCCGCAAGAAGATCTTCATGGAAATATGTTCCCCCTTGCAGCCTCCAACCCTCCTCTGGGTTTTAATAGGAGAAGGAGTGATCTGGCATTAAGTGTGTGGGCTCAGAAATCAATAATTATAGCAAAAAATGTTATTGATAACTATATCTTATGATCTATCCATGATGAGAAGTGCTTCTTAACTTCTTAACATTCAGACTGGAGAGCTAAGCCAAATGGGTACAGGTTTATATTTATTTGTTTGTTTGATTAGATAGATTTCAGCCACAATAAAAAATGCCCACACAAAAAGTACTAAGCACCTGAACAATTGATTAATTCTACAGCAACATAATAATGACCAGTCAGCAACATTAAGTACTCATGTACAGGAAATACATCACATAATCATGTCTAGATAACAAATACATTTGAGTTTTCCTTTAGATTAAATCTTATCAGATAGACAGTATTTGGATTACTTTTTAATATTAAATTTACAATGCCAGTTACCAGTTTTCCTCTAGTCACAAACTACCAAGATATTTTTAGATCAATTACCAATTTTATAAAACCAATACATCAACAAAATGTATGCTATCGTGACAAAACATTTGCAGAATTTTTTGAAAGTCAGTCAAACAATTCATAATCAGATATATTCTAGGGGTATTTTGTACCTACTTTTGAACAGAACTTTTTGAAAAATGGAATGTTCATCCTATGGAAAATTCCAATGTTTCTACATTTGTTTTTGTCCTGAAATGGGGACAAAGTGTAGAAATATGCAATATTTTCACAAAAGGAAAGGTTCAAAAAAATTCAGTTTGGAAATATTGAACCAAAAATGTTTGACATTTTTGATCAAAATGTTGATTTGAAATTAAATGTTTTGTTTTGTTTTGCATTTTCCTGTCAAAAAAATTCATTGAAATCTCTTTTTTATGAAAGGTTTTGATGAAATCACATAGTTGGGAAATGTCTTTGATTGAAAAGTTGTGACCAGCTCTAGTTCTGAATATGTTTATTTAGATTAGTGTAACAATAAGTAGGGAAGTCGTCAAAGGTAGAAAGAGCAGTCAGGTGCCCAAATCCCTTGGATGTCCCCTGAATTCCTTCATTTGTTACCAAATTTGATTATTGCCCAAATTGTGCAACCACAGTTGATTCTGGGGGTGATTCTTATTTCTGGGGGAAATTCAACACTTTTGGCCCCCTATTGTAAGGTATTAGGTGAAAAGAACAGTGTGAACTAACTCCTTCTCCCTTTCTGTAAACCTAAAGATAATGGCAAAGTTTTGCTCTCAGTTTCACACATGCCATCCCACTATAGCCAGAGAATTGTAAAGATTAGCAATTTGAGTGATTGAATGGCACAGTTGTAACTGAGATGCAGTATTTGACCCAGAGTATTTTGTACAAGGCCTGCTGGTGCTCTAAAAACTTTGTTTTAAATGATGAGTACTGCCCAAATGAAAAAGGATCATCTGTCCTCTCAAGATGCATTCTAATCTCATCATCACGCAGCACATTGAGCAGCAGCAGTATGACAGATGTTCTTTTATGCTCAATTCTGTACCCAGCAGCAACATGTTGTCTGCCTCAGTATTTTCAAGACTTGATTTTAAAAAAAAAGAGGCACAATGACATGAAAGATTGATCAAATTATGGTGACATTCCAAAGCATATTAGAGAGACCCATAATGGATATTCTGAGTTTAAACAGCACTAGTGAACAGAAGATGTAATCAGTAATTTAATCAGTCTCTGGAAAAAGAGTAAGATGTGTTGTGTATGGCCAACAGCAAACTAAATTAACTCCTTACTGACTGACACAAAATCCATGCAAGGCAAAAACATTTGTATCCCCAAATCAGGATCAGAAATAGATTGTGTGTATAACGTATGAAAATACTAATTCAATAGAAACAGTTTTTGTTATTTTTTTCCCATCAATTGAAAAAGGCTTACAAGATTTTTGCTGGGTTATACCAGGAATGATTTTGGCCTCAAGTCTTTTTTAAACTAAGAACCATTAATGTCAAGATCAAGGAGGGAAAAAAATCTCTGGCTCGTTACATGGTTAGGTTCATTAGTGAACTAGAAACTGATGATGTGCATATGTTTAATCAACACTAATAATAATTTAGAAGTGCACCTGTATTGCTCTGCATCACTGAGATATTCCAGAGTATAAAGCAACCCCAAATTTCATTCAGTAAAATGATCGCAATCATCAATTCATTAAGGAATCAGCCATCCATGATTGGAATTCATTTGGGAGGCTGAAGCTCTTCAGACATCAGCAATTATTTTTTTAATGATCGTCTTAATGATTCTGAAAGTCCTTAGTTTTCATATTTTTTCCATTGTACCTGCAGTACTCTCTGTTTCAGGAAGTTGGGAGACTTCCCAATGTATTCATTTAACAACCATTGATAACTACACTTTCTACCATTGAGAATGCTTGCAAACTTGACTTCCGTACACAAATCTACAGTCGGCAGTTTTATATATATATACAGCATAAAGCTAGCAGAGAACAGGCACGTGTTAAATATCTGTGCTTTATCAGATTATTTGTTATTGGTGAATAAATGGCTTCTAATGTACAGCTGTATTTTTATGACACTGTTTGTTTCGTTTGTTTTTTCTTAAGTCCACAGGGGCCCAGGTACAAGTAGCAGGGGATATGTTGCCAAATTCAACAGAACGTGCTGTAACTATATCAGGCACTCCAGATGCCATTATTCAGTGTGTAAAACAAATCTGTGTGGTCATGCTAGAGGTAAGAGAGCACTTAAAAACATTGAGTTTCATACTGATAATGTTCAGAAATTATATTAATTTCCTCCAAATCCCCTCACTCTCTCTCAAGCCCTGATCCTGTAAGAAGCTGATCTCCCTCAACTCCCAATGATTTCAAGACTAGTTGTCAATGCTCCTGGTGTTTAGAATGCACAGTGCCTCACTGATCAAACCATTAGAGCAGGATCTACTTACCATGAATACAACCCTTCGACACTGATTGTCATTAAAAGTCAACAGCTAGTGGAAAAACACAAGTCCCACCCCAAATCAGGATAAAAAGTAGAAATCTCAGTATTTTTCATGAAACAGAATACCTTGTAACATTTCATGCTGACCTTATTGAAATATTTGGTTTTGATATGGTTGAAACATTTCAATAAGGTCATCATTTTGTTTCTATAAAGTCAAAATGTTTCATTTTTACTTTGTCGCTTTGATTATATTATATTACTATCATCTGCTTTTTTAATATAGTATAATATAACTTTGCCAAAACAAAATGTTCTGGCCTTATTGAAACCAAATGCATCAATAAGGTCTAAACGAAATATTTTAACCTCACCAAAATGAAACATTTTAATAATTTACTGTTGAAAATTTTGACAAAATTAATACATTTCCTCCAAAACATTTCAATGTTGTTGAATTGACATTTTCCAATGGAAAAACATTCTGTCAAAAAAAATGTTCCATTACATCTAGTTCAGTGGTTCTCTAAACCAGTCCGCCACTTCTTCAGGGAAAGCCCCTGGCGGGCCGAATCAGTTTGTTTACCTGCCGCATCCGCAGCTCCCACTGGCCGCAGTTTGCCACTCCAGGCCAATAGAGGCTGCGGGAAGGGCAACCAGCACGTCCCTTGGCCCACGCCGCTTCCTGCAGCCCCCATTGGCCTGGAGCAGTGAACCGTGGCCAATGGGAGCTGCAATCGGCCGAACCTGCGTACTCGGCAGGTAAACAAACCGGTCCGGCCCGCCAGGGGCTTTCCCTGAACAAGCGGCGGACCAGCTTCGAGAACCACTGATCTAGTCAAAAATTACCACACTATGATGCCTGACATCTGACAGTTATTCTTTATTCTAAATATAGTGGGATGCGTGGCATCTCTGATACTACAATCTGATCACTCTTGTCTGGTTAGTAGCGACCACTCCACATCAAAAGAGCATGTAACCTAATAAATATCAATGTTATAAACTATTATTATTGTAAGGACCAAACTTTGTCTTGCAGATAAGGGGCTTCAGTTGGCATTAGATGTGCATAAAGATGTAGCAAAACAGAAAGAAAATATTGAAAACCAGTTTTGGTCTATTAGCCACAGAGAGCTTGGCATGACTTTGTGAAGAACTGATAAACTGTTGGAATATAAAAAATCCATTTCTCTGTGTGTAGAATTTAGAATATAACTTAAAGGGCGTGATTTTGAAAAGGGCTTAATTCTGTCCTTTCACTTCCTATTTTGTTCTCACAGCTTTGCAGATGCAAATAACTGCAGGAAAAATTTTGCATCTCCCATTACTGGCATGTAGTCATTCAACTACCTGCTTTGTGGATGCAGGCAGTAGTCTGATGTCTAAATTATATTAATGACACCCATAGTTATTTGAAGAGACAAACCAGGACCAGAGAGTCATTTTCTGCCTATAGAGCCATTTTCTTTGAGATAAACAGTTCTGAAAATGTAGAAAACAGAACTTGTTTAATTTTAGAGATAATAAACTAGAGACAACAAATCACCAGTCTGAAGCCTTAGAGAAGACAATGATGTAACTGCATTTTGCTTCTTCAAACATTAAAGCGTACATAAAATAAATGTGTTTAATTTGTTCAATGTATTTAATTTGGCAAGGGTCACTGCTTTATTAAAATCAAATAGCCAATAATAGAGAATTAGGATGTGGAAATGTTATTTATTGGTGGTGGTGGTGGTTGATCGCAGTAGTGCCTAGAGGTCAGGACTCCATTGTGCCAGACACTATGCAGATAATTTGAAGCCTGTTTTACAGGATTGTTCCCAAGGCCATTTTGTCTGTCTTAGTCTCTATAAAGAAATATTCATGCTTAGTCAAGTATTTACTGATCACATTTTTATCTACTGACTCTCAGAACAATTTTCTTATTCTGTTACTTGGAGAGGACCCGTCTTACTCCCATTGAAGGCAGTGAGAATAGGCCTACACTAGTCATGGCTTTCCTCTACACTTCTCACTCTGAGTTCAGTGGAATGCAGGATCAGGCCCATTTAATTATCCCCAGAGTTCAATGAGCGTGGTGACTATAGCACAGACTGAAAATTCTTATTTCACTTTTATACTGGGACACTTGGCTGTGTGACAGCGCACAAAGGGTTTTCAGCTGAACATATTATTCTTTTTTAACAGGTCTGTGCAAAGAGAGAACGCTGGGGAGAGTCCCAAAAGATTGACAAGTTTCAAAATTGGCACCTAACTTCCTTAGATCTCATGAAAAGCTAAATTCATTCCCAGGCCTCTTGAATCTTTACCAAATTATTGTGGAAACAAAAACAAACCTGTCTGCATTTTCCTTTTGCCTATGTAATAAGGACCTTAGCCCATTCTCCTGAAGTGAGTGTGAATTTTGCCACTGAATTCAATGGGAGCATGATCTGGGCTCTTGCGAGAATATGCTGGTGAATGGGGCAGAGGCATGCAATTGCTGTGTGAGGTAAACAAAGTAAAAAATGATTTTATGTGAGCTACTTAATTCCACATCTTGCTATGTTTTTGTTTTCAGTCCCCACCCAAAGGTGCCACCATTCCCTACCGTCCCAAACCTGCCTCTGCACCTATCATTTTTGCAGGTGGCCAGGTAAGAGCAGACACCATTTTGGCTTCAGCTGGAAACCACACCGTCTTGGCCCAACCTCAGCCAGCGCCTGTTAGTTTTCACCTTCTATACTTTTTTGCCTGGTATAGTATGAATGTGTTTTATCCAGTGTGGATTGTTATTGCTTGCAGAAAAGGAGAACGCTGTGTTATAAACTTAAAATGAAAACAAGTCAAGGGCTTCTTTTAACTTGTCTTCTGTATTGTTATTGAATAAACCTCTGATACTTGTACCCTATTCATTTCAGTGATGTCCCTGACACTGGGTTGTTTTGTTTTGTTTTTTCTCTCTGTCTCTTCCAGTAAATGCAACATCATAGTTGATGTTGCCAAGAACTTGTCACCTACCATGAGTAGATGCATCAGGAATATTCTGCTTGCTACCTAACAACACATTAGAGCTGTGGTTCTCAAACTTTTTTTTTTCCATGGACCACTTGAAAATTGCTGAGGGTCTCGCCGGACCACTTAATGATCTTTCCAAATGTTGTTTGTACCATTAGCTAACTACTGTAAAGCACTCTGGATAAAAGCACTATATAAAAAAAACCCTTAATAATAATTAACATTTTTTGTTCTACAAATAAAAGCACACAACTCATAGTTTAATATCAGTAGTCTTACCTTTATAATGCAATTAATGTGCACTCTGTCCTCCGCTGTGGCAGGCCCCAAGCTGGGGCTGGGAAGGAGGGGGTTCTCTCCCCTGACACAGAGCTGAGGCTGGGAAGGAGGGCCATCTCTCCCCAGTAGCCACAGCCCTGGAGCTGGGGAAAGTCGCCTCTTTTTCTGTGGCCGCCACAGCCCTGCATGTCCCAAATTCCCTCCACCCTTCTTCTCACCCCACTGCCCCTTCCCACCTACCCCCTATTTCCCCCAAAACCACCAGCTCACCTTATATGTGCATCTTCTCCAGGGTCCAGGCACCTAATTAGTGGAGCCACTCCTGCCCAGCTCCACTAATGAGGTGGGTGGCCCTTCATTCTCTTGTGTGCAGCCACCCAGGTGTGCAGCTTAGGGGGAACTATCTGCAGACCACCTGAATGGAGCTCATGGACCACTGGTGGTCCACGGACCCCAGTTTGAGAACCTCTGAATTAGAGTATAACTCTGTAATCTTCTACAATAGAAAGGAACAAAAATAAGACAATTGGTATTTTGTCAAGATTTAAAATTAGCTTCTGCAGTAAGGAGGTAATTTGTTCTGTTGTAAAGAGACTGGTATCCAAAATCAGAAATGCTTTAATGGAACAAACCTTTTTATTATTTTTTAAGTTGCAGTTTCATCAATTTTATAAAGTAATATAACTAAGTTACCGTATTGATCAGCTTTTACCATGTGATCATAGAGTACAAAGCTTCTGCTTAAGAAATGCTCTTCTAATTTTCAAGTTTTCATAATTTTAATATACCCTAGGGCCCAGTCATGAGTTCCTGGGTAAAATATGCACACAAGAAGTATTATATGCTGTATTATTTTTACTATTATTTCTTACGGTGGTGCCTACGGCCCAACCAAGAATGGGGCCCCTTTGTGGTAGGCATAGTAACAGAGCAGTAGACCATCTCTGTCTTGAAGAGGTTCTACCTGTTCTGCACAGCCTGTTTTATACCATATCCAAAGCTTTGTTGTTGTTTGCTTTTTTACATGGTGGAGGTTTGGCTGTTCCCCCCACATCTTGCTGCCCCTTCAAGCTATATGACCATGGTTCCCACCCACTTTCAGCCTTTCTATGGTGTTTTCATACAATGTGTCTAGTTCTTCCCTTTGGATATTGCCTTGAAATAGGCATACTAACCTGCTGCTTCATTGCAGCTTGCCCTATCATCATCTAATGTGGAGAAAGGCAGCTGTTGATAAACTGACATCCCAACAATACACACAGCCAGTGGACTATCTAGACGTGCCACTGATATGATGTGTGAGCTGTTGTGCCAACAGTTCACCTTGAACACCATTTCTCCACAATCGGTTATGTTATGGCCAAATGAGAGGCCTTCCACTGATTGTTTTCAGAGTGATGTCCTAGAGTGTCAAATCATCCCCTCGCTTGGAACTATATGAGAAGAGATGGCATCTGTAGCTGCCGTAGCACCCATTTGGAGCACCTCGGGGTTCTGCAGAGCTGCTGGTTCATAGGAAGGCTGATGGCTACATCTCATAAGTGCATCAAAGAGCAGGTCAGGCCATTATGGATTAAAAGTTTTCCCAACATCATTATTCGATAATGCTAACTAGCCACTTTACAAAAATTTTAATGTCCTTTATATTGACTCTCCAGTTACAGTCATGGTTGGCAAAAGTATTTTATGGTAAATTTTGAGGAAAAAAAAACCTAACTCAATATTAATTCCTCCTATCCAGGTCTGCTGCTCTTACTTTGACTGGTTTTCTTCAGAGTAAGATACCTACTTTCTTAATTGATAGAATTGAAATTATTTTTCCAGAATTTGATCTCAGTTGACTGTGAAAGTTCACAGAGTAAGTTACGCAAGACATATATTTTAAGTTTATAGTGTGGTGTTCTCCTTTAAAGCAGATGTATATATATTCAGTGATGCACAGTAGCAGTGTTGTAAATGGTGTTACCATCAAAGATTGTCTCAGTGCATAACAAATTACTCAAATAAAAGAATACTAAAAGTAGGCACTAGAATGCTCTCAATAGTTGGAATAAGTAATTGAAATTCTGTCTTATATAGTGTAACAGATCACTGTATTCTAGTCTTTTTTAGTTTTATAAATCACACAAAGAAAACAGCTGGGTGTTCTATATTTTTATTCACATGGCCTAATTCAATCAAGAAAAAAATAGCTGATTCCGATATTTTGTGTGCACCTTTGAACCTGTAGTCTCTCCTTTATTAGGCAAATTCTTCAGTACCTTAGAAAATGGTAGCGGTGGGCTTGGGAGGTAGCAAGGAAAGGATTTCTCATGGATTTTATTTCTAGTGTCAAAATATAGTATATGCATTATGTTTTTGATAGTGTAATAAGAAATCCTGATTACAAATTAATATTGAAAACAAAATAAAATAGTATCAGCAGTGAAGAGATGCTGGATGGGGTCACTCTCCCTTCCTGTAGGTTTCAGTTCTAAATTATTTCATGGTTAAGCTGAAAGATTTGGGGTTTGTTTGTTTATATTAACTATACTCTGCATATCAAACTACTCTGGAAAAATCAAATCCTACTATTATTTGACGAGATGGGATTTTGCATGGGTTTTGCTGCTTTAAACATTTTTTTAATCCTCTCTGTCTTTTTCTCAGTATAGTATTAAGTAGCAGAACAGAAAGGAAGGTGAACACAGTGCTGCCTTTCTCTTAGCTCAGATCCGTACTGAAATCCAGCATATGCAGTTGGGTTTTTTGTTTTTTTAAATAATCCGAAAGCACCACCCATGTCTGAAAGAAACAAGGTTTTGTCTCATTTGTCTACCCATATTTTTTGTATATTACCCTATCCCAAAAATGCACACTTCCAGCATTGTCTCTTCAGGGACAGACTTTGCCCTGACTTACTCTTCATTCAACCTCAGTTACTTCACAGGCTGTAAATCAGGGCAAATTTTAGACCCAGGGGACCAACCGTTCCTGCTTTCATTGAAGTCAGTGGCAAAATTTCCATTGATTTTATTGGGAGCAGGATCCCATCCCTGGTTTGTAGATTAAAGCGACCATTTCCTCTTTCCATGCATTTGGTCAATTATTTTTATTTATTATTTCTGTTTCAGTAACTCCCAAAATGTGCTTGGCTTGTTCCAACAATGGAAAGGACACAGTCCTGCCCTGAAGCGTTTTACAATCTGAAGTGCAAAGGTGCTGGAACTAGTGGTGCTGGGGGTGCTGCCACATCCCCTGGTTTGAAGTGGTCTCCATCATATGCAGGGTTTACAGTTTGGTTCAATAGGAAATCACTGTCTGAGCCAGGAATCAAACCCAGGTCTCCTGCTGGCTAGTCCACTGCTGGCTCTCAGCACCCCCACCATAGAAATTGTTCCAGCACCTCTGCTGAAGTGTGCTGTTTCTACTATATTTGAAATAGAGCTAGGCTCAGACTGAACACAGCTGAAGTCAGCCAGAAGGTCAAAGGTATAGTGAGGTGCTTTTCAGTCCAAATGATTTGCCCACAGAATTAAACCCCAATCCAGCAAAATATTTAAGCACGATATCAAAGGTTCTACTCTCATGCTTGAAGATAAACACCTGCATTAGGTCCTGACCCAGCAAAACAATTAAGCACATGCTCACTTTAAGCATGTACTTAATCATAGAATATCAGGGTTGGAAGGGACCTCAGGAGAATTGTGCTTATGTCTATCCCTCTTCAGCAAAGCATTTAAATATATGCTGAGCTTTAAGTATGTCCTTAAATGACACTGCTCTCGGTGGAACTGAAGCATGTGCTTTTGTGTTTTTCTGGCTCAGGGC